>NC_044910.1:30121150-30493076 GCF_001633185.2 Quercus lobata | reverse complement strand
ATGGTCCTCGGACTCAAACCTATGGGGAAACCAAGTACAAGAGATGAAAACCAAAAGTTTTAGACAGAACCAAGGCCTTGCATGGTCCACGGACTCAAGCCTGTGGGGAAACCAAACACAAAAAAAATATAAATCTCGTAAGTTTTGGACAGAACCAAGATCTTGCATGGTCCTCGGACTCAAACCTATGGGGAAACCAAGTACAAGAGATGAAAACCAAAAGTCTTGGACAGAACCAAGGCCTTGCATGGTCCACGGACTCAAGCCTGTGGGGAAACCAAGTACAAGAGATAAACATCACAAGTTTCGGACTCAAACCTATGAGAAAACCAACTACTCGTAAGGAAAAACTACATTACGTAGAATTTGGATTCATCTGAGGAAAGCTCCCCACTCGCCATTGGGACAGTTCCCAAACTGCGGGGATTCGCAAGTCTGCTCTTAGATCTGCAGCACCAAAGGAATCGATGCGACTTAGGGCAATACGTCACCTGAGAAACAATTTGAGTTCTTTACCCTCCGTCAACTCCTTGGACGGTACTCTCATACTTATCACAGAATATTCAATTGTTATTTTTGCTAGTTTCCTGAGTTAAACCTGCTATGAGTTATCGCCGTAAGGTTTGGTAGTGTTGGTACATTAGAACTGATTGGATTATGTTTCAAAACTTCCTGCTCTAAGTATCATTGAAGAAACAGACACAGGGAGCACACCTTCCACAAAGTAATGTTGCAAAAAGAGTAGTATTCAAAATAAGTAGGCAAAATTTCCTTTCTTATTAAAACAAAGAAACAGTACAGCATACAACAAAAAGCTGAAATCAACTTGTGATAAAACTTGCTACATGATAGAAAGGAAAGTTACAAGGAAGCAAGAGAAGGCCGAGGAGGTAGCACAGACGAGACGTGGGCTACTGCTTCGAGGCCTTGTCCTTTCCCCCATGCTTTCGCATGCCCATAGCTCCGGCAGCAAAGGAGCCCAACTTGAGCCTCACGCCGCAGTGGGGAGGATGCAGGTAGCACAGAGGAGAGGTTGGCTACTGCCTCAAGACCTCGTTTCATCCTCAACGCTTTCACGTGCCCGAAACTCAGGCAGTAAAAGAACCTGACCTCAGGCTAACACCATCTACAAAGGAAGCATGCAGGGAGCCGAAAGTTGGGAAGCCTCCGCAGAATTTGCCGGTGCTGTAGAACAGTGCTGATTGCGTGGAAATTCCTTCTTCGGACATACCAAAAATCTGGCATGACCAGAACCTGCTTCGGATTTTGACTAAAAGCGTGGGAAACACCCTCTCCCCTCTGTCATAAGGGAATATTTCTTTGAATCTATGCCTTCGTTGCCCGTATATCACTCTTTTGAGCTTGAGGAGAACGTGGCGCCTTTGCGGCGGAGAGAATTTTTCTTCCCCGACCCTCGTCTCAAACATGACTTGCTGCGGGAGGAAGCTGAAGGATGAGACTAAGGAGCTGGTGCCTAGGCAAAGAAACTTGCTCTCTTATTTATTTGAGGAGATAGGGTGGTGGCATTTAATTAGCGCAGCTTCCCGAGGAACGCTACAGACAAAACGTCTCCAGCTCGACTTCCAACAAACCTCTGCAACGACAAGACTAAAGGAGCCTCGTCGAGGTGCACCTCGAAACATCGGGACACCAGAAGTACCGCGGGCCAAAGATTATGGAAATATTTCATGATCAGGTGGCTAGTAAATTCGCGGCCCATGTGCCTTGCTACAGATGCCCACGGACTACGGCCCACGCCGGGTAATCAACTAATGCCGAGGACAACCCTCCTGCCCGGCCGCGTACGGCATCACTAAGGGGGAGAATAAAAACAGAACCAGGCCTTGCAATGGCTCTGACTCAGCTATGGGGAAACCAAGGATAAAATTATTATGTATACAAGTCATGGAATGAACCCAAGCCTTGCCATGGTCCTCGACTCAGCTTATGGGGAAACCCCAACTTATTAAAAATTTATTACTTACAAGTTATGACAAATGAAAGACCGAAGGCCTTGCCATGGTCTCGGACTCAAGCCTATGGGGAAACCAGGTATAAAAAATTATTATTTTACAAGTTATGGACCTGAACCAAGGCTCTGCATGAGTCCTCGGACTGCAATGCCTATTGGGAAACCGAGTATAAAAATTATTTATTATACGAGTTTGTATAGAATCAAAGGCCTGGTATGTCTCGGACCCAAAAACTCACGGCATCAAAGCCTCCAGTTCTCTCCTCGGCCAGCATGGTAATTATTACTTTTCACTGGTCGGCCTTATTGGGCCAAACACTTATATTAAAGTTATGGCAACATCTTTTTATTATCAAGTATTTTTGTCTTAGTTGTCATCGGTTTTAGATACTTTCTCATTGAGCCGAGCAGCGTTTACCAATATACAAAAACATAAACGGAATATGCAAAATGAAATCAATAAACACTTTTATTATATAAGAGATTATACAATGTACGAAAAAGGGCTCAAAACAAGCCTATACAAAAGAGAGAACTGCTGAAGCAACGATAAACACTCGCAGTACAGAGAAGTAACAGTCACGGCTTCTTCTAAAACTTCATCTCAAGGTCTTCTTCAGTCTCTATGCCCCATCAACATTGTCATAATCATGGACAAGAACTTTTCGGAAAGGATGCAAGGACAAGAGAAGAAGAATTGAAGGAGTAAGGAAGAAGAATTGAAGGAGAAGGACATAGTAAGGAAGAAATCAATGGAGAAATGGAGGAGAATGAGGGAGGAAGTGGGGACATGAGTAAAGAAGGAGGAGAAGAGAGAGAAGGGACGAAAAGAAAGAAAAGGAGCAAAAGAGGAAAAGGGAAGCACCAGGACGGAACTGGGCTGGGAAGGACTATAAGAGGAAGCGGAAGGAGGGCACCAAGGAGCAAAAGAGGGAGAAGCAGAAGCACTTAGCCCCTGCCTCAGCCCTGACTCCTAACACGTTGGTGCCATATTAGGTATGCTCATGAGGAGCCGGGTGGTGCTGGTCTTGGTTGTTCTCGACTCAGTCGCGCCGAGAGTTCGACACGACGAGTCCCTGCTTCGGATTTTGGCTGAAAGAAAGGCGAGACAGATCTTAAGTCTGCGCCACCCTTGCCCTGATCGAGCCATTTCAAGCTTTATCAGAATATGGTGTCTAGAGGGGCATGATTTCTTCATCATTTGGTGCGATCTCAGAAGAATAGAAGGGAGTTAGTACGAAAGTGATGGCCTCCTGCTTGCCTTCTTATAGGAAGAGCAGAACGGATGGCATTAAATGCATTCAACCTTCCCAAAGAATCTGAAGAAAAAAGAGGCGTCCGTTCCACTTCTCCACCTTATCAAATGAGCCGCTGGACATAAATGAGCCTCATTAAGGGGAATTCATTAAGGGCGCGTCTGGGACATCCAAGCGGCAGGAGCAGATTCCGAGCGGATTAAAAGGAATCCCTCAAAAACCGCCTGACTTCCTGAGAAACAGCTCACATAAATGCGGGATTAAGCTAAATAGGCCATATTAAGGGCCCGGGTTTGCCAAAACCCTCCTTTCCAATCCGGAATTCGGATAGAAGGGTTTTGAGGGGCTATTGTGGGGCCCAGCAATTCGTGGACCAGGCCCATTTGCCCTTAGAAAGTCCGAGGGCCCAATCCGAGGAGAACTGTGGCCCAAGCTCCATGACGCCGAGCACGGACCAATTTTTGGGAGGCAGCCGAGGACAGTCTAGTCCTCGGCAGGCCCATAATCCGCCCAGAATAAAGGATAAATTCGTAAGGAAATCCAAAATACCTTGGGGCGATTACCCTAAATACCCTTCTGGATAAGGCCCAATGCCTGGCAGAACCGTACTCTACAGCTTTATCAAGTCATCCCCAACAATTCCGGGATTAGACTGATGGGACCAATGTCAGTATTTGTAAAGACTGACCCTACACGTGGACGAAGGACATCGAACGCACACTAGTATAAAAGAAGAAGTAAGTGAATCTAGCAAGGGGGAGAGAAAAAAAAGGAGACTTCATGAGGAAGATCGCCGGAACGATCCATGCACAGAACAGAGAAAGTCCTCCGTTGGACAGCCGGAAAGGACCACAAGGGTCCTCGGATCAAGTCCGAGGATCCCATTCTCAGAGGTGGCAGTATGGCGGGGCTTTAAACGTTTAGGCCCAGTCCATTTTCCACAGGGATCTTTCTGAAATCCAGACCGGACCATCCCCCCGTGACCAAGCCCAAGCTTTTCAAGCCCACTCTCTACAAATCGTATTGTGAGGGATCTCTCCCGCGTGAACCCGAAAATGTCACTGGGCCGCGCAGGAATCGTGTCCTTACACAAGTGAATTGGTGAAGTCTAGTAAAAATTGAATGTTTTTTTTTTTTTTTGCCTCCATGTAATATTTGGACAAGTCATTTTCAATTTTTCACCGGATCGATTTCATAATTCTAAACAATATTACCTTTTATAAGTCCATGATTGTGCCGTTTTTTTAAAATGAGGAGCATAATGAAAATAGGGAAATTTTATCATTAGATTGATGCTGGACCTTTTAAATAAGACCTTTTATAAGTCCATGATCATGGATGAGACTGGTCACCAGCTAATAGAATATGCATTATGCAATATGCATAAAATACAACTTTCGAGTTTGAGACATGTTGGTCGTAGAATTTGAAGGCATGTAATAAAATTTTATTTGGCAAAGACTTAATTGCAATTTGATGACATTATTATTATATTTTTTTTTGAGAAAATTTGATGACATTATTTTGTCTTATGTTTTTAAGTTTAGTGAAACATGATTCTCAAAAAGAAAAGAAAAGAAAAGAAAAATTGTGAAACATGACAAATATTTAGAAAGAATTACTTTAAATTAGTAGAGTAAGCTAGTCATGCCTCCATATGTGTGTATGTATATAATCTGATGACCTGGGGTTTAATAACTAGTATATGCTAAAACCCCCAAATCCTAATCCTAATAAATATAATGCTGCGGCCTGCATCGGCTGCTTTGCTTGACGAAACAATATAGACCAGTTGCTCAAACCCAGTCGGAATCGGTTGCTGTTGCTGTGAAGTCATTGAAAATTGACTCATTCAGGTAAATCTTAATCTTCCCCTTTTTCGATTCCTAGTTCTCTTTTGGTAGTTTGGCAATTGGCAATGACCTCTATATCTATACTCCTCAGAAGAACCACTAAACCCATCAAAAAAATCATCTTCCCAATCCCAAACCCAAACCCAGCAACACAAATCCCTCATTTCACCCAAAACTACCCATCATGTCCATGTCCATGTCCATGTCCTCCACAACCCTACCAAATTATTCACTCTTTTTCAACTCAGTCCTCCAAATTCCCCGAATACGAAATGCCTTCTGTCACCTGGGGTGTCATCCAGGGCCGTAAAGAAAGGCTCGTTTCTCGTGTCATCATTTGTGATTACCTCAAAACTTTAGGCATAATTTCCGATGAACTCGAACAACTCGAGCTCCCCTCCACCGTCGACGTCATGAGGGAGCGTGTCGAGTTCTTACAAAAGCTAGGATTGACCATTGATGATATTAACCAATACCCATTAATGCTAGCCTGTAGTGTGCGCAAGAATATCATTCCTGTCTTGGGTTACTTGGAGAAAATTGGGATTCCCAGGTCTAAACTAGGAGAGTTTGTTAACAACTACCCTCAAGTATTGCACGCTAGCGTTGTCGTTGAGCTTGCCCCCGTTGTTAAGTTCCTTCGTGGCCTAGATGTTGAGAAGCAGGATATAGGCTATGTTTTGGGCAAGTATCCTGAGCTTCTTGGGTTTAAGCTTGAAGGGACAATGAGTACTTCTGTTGCCTATCTTGTTAGTATTGGTGTGCGTCCTAGAGATATTGGTCCCATGGTTACACAGTATCCTTATTTGTTGGGGATGAGAGTTGGGACTATGATTAAACCGCTCGTGGATTATTTGGTTTCTTTGGGTTTGCCCAAGACAATTCTAGCTAGGATGTTGGAGAAGCGCGCGTATATACTTGGTTATGATCTTGAAGAGACTGTTAAACCCAATGTGGGATGTTTGCTAAGTTTCGGGATTAGGAAGGAAGCACTTGCTTCTGTTATTGCTCAGTACCCGCAAATCCTTGGCCTGCCTTTGAAAGCTAAGTTGTCTTCGCAGCAATACTTTTTCAATTTGAAGCTCAAGATCGATCCCCAAGGGTTTGCACAAGTGATAGAGAAGATGCCGCAAATAGTTAGCCTTCACCAACATGTGATTATGAAACCTGTTGAGTTCCTCTTGGCACGGGCATTGCCCTCTGAGGATGTGGCCAAGATGGTTGTGAAATGTCCTCAAATAGTTGCATCGCGAGTTGAGCTCATGAAGAACAGTTATTACTTTTTCAAGAGTGAGATGGGGAGACCTCTGAAAGAACTCATGGAATTTCCAGAATATTTTACGTATAGCTTGGAGTCCAGGATTAAACCCAGGTACCAGAGGTTAAAGAGCAAGGGAATCCGGTGTTCCTTGAATTGGCTCCTCAACTGCAGTGATCAGAGATTTGAAGAGAGATTGCAGGGTGATTATATTGAAACAGAGAGTATAGGCCCAACATTTTGTATGGGTGGAAAGTTAGAACTACCAGGGAATGAGATTGTGTCAGATGAGGAAGATGAGAGTGAGGATGAAGTACTTTTCAGACGCACTGTATCTCTCTAGTTAATCAATAACTCAAATTTAAATGAATATGGTATTCATTTAGATTGAATTTTGTTTATGGTTTTTTTTTTTTTTTAAATGAAATATGATTCTTAGTTTCTGTTGTTTTTGAGTTATATACAGTTTATGTTCTTCTCTGAATTCATTGTGTATGATTAATACTGTTAGGGATTTTATTTAGTTTTAAAGATTTCTCTACATGGTTACATACAAATCCTGTTAGGGTTTATTTAGTTTTAAAGGTTGCTCTACATGGCGACATACAAATCCTGATAGCTATTTCACGATTAACTAATATATTAACAATTATCCATTTATGGTTAGCATTTTAAACCAAAGCAGTAGCATTAGGGGTCCATATCTCATAGATTTTGTTATCCATGGAAGATGGCTGCGACTGACAAAGGTGCAGGCAATACCAGATGATTTAGGGCTCTGCAGTTTTGTAACTTATAATAAAAAGCAGCAACCAGAACTTTTGGCATTTTCTTTTATGTGTTGATGCTATATCAAATGCAAGTCAGTTGGCTTGATCTTTCCCGGGTCATATTTGATATGAGCAAAACTGCCAAATTTTCAATAATCATCCAAAATACTGAAAAGAGAAGGTAGTACCTAGTGAACAAAGATCTCACTTCTGTGTGGTCTAGAAAAGTATAATTATTGACCAAATGGATTTTTGATGCTTGGTACCAGTTGCAAGGCTGTCTCACTTTGTTTTCTTCCTGAAATTGTGATATTCTTGAGGTTTGTTTGAATTGCATTTTTGGACACGGTAAGAGTTAGAATTGCATTTCTCTCATTAATTGGATGACAGCCTGTATATCCCAGCAATGGAAAGCAAACTTGAGAGAAAGCTGAAGTTTTGGCCTTTGGGGCTTCATCTGTTCTTTTGCATGGTGATCATTTATTTATTTTTTTTGGAATATTGATTTTGATCTAATGTTGCTCTTTGTTATATATAAAAAAAAAAAAAAAGGCCTAAATTTCTCTATGTAGTTGCTAAGTTTCAAAGATAATTAGTTTTGGAATCAAATTAGTAGATTGATATTGTATGTGTAGGTGTAATAGGGAGATTGTGGATCATTTGCTATTACACTGTGACCTGGCACATGCTCTATGGAGTTATGCTTTTTCTTTGTTTGGTGGGTGACACTGTAGTGGGTGATTGATCTTCTGACAGTATGGAGGAATTGGTTTGGATGATTTTAGTCATTAAAACAGTTTTTGCCTTTTGGTGTTTACCTATTCTGCCGGCTGCTGTTCAAGTTCATCTATTAGAGATTCTCTTTTATCTAGTACTGGACCATGTAAGTTGAAAGCTCTTTTGGACAAAGGCATATGACTGATAGAATGTTTATATAAAATAAAAGTTTTCAAGAGTTTTCTTTCTAGTTTCATAAAATAATTCTCTTCTTTTTTCCTAGTGAATCAATAGTTCTTTTTTTTTTGGCAGAAAAAATGCATTATGCAAAATCCAAAAAACAGCCTGAAGCCACATAACAGACTCCAAAGCACAGCCTAGCTCCAGATTCCCAAAATTCATTAATGCAACAATAGAACAATTGTTCTGTGCCTTTAATAACTCGGAAACAGATTCGATTACAAGTCATCAACTATCTATTCCACAAACAGCATCTTTCCGTGCATCACAACCAGTGCTTCTAACTCTTGTCAACCCCTGCACTTGGTTCCGTATTACCTGCAACCAGGATACCCGTCTCTCTCTCTCTCTCTCTCTCTCTCTCCATTTTTGTTCCTTAATTCACCTGATTTATTTTTCTTTTCTTTATATTTTTATCTTAATTTTTCATCTTTCTTAAGAGGTTTAGTTCTTAAATTATTGATTATTATGTTATGGATGTTAGGCTTATCGAGTTGTGGTTAGAAATAATTTGAATAGAAAATTCTTCAATTTAGTAGCTATCTCTTATTTCCTGAGTTTCTAATTTGAATTATGGATTTGCTCGCTTGTTGTAAAAGATAATAAGTCTTGATGATTTTTTTTTTTTTTTTATACGTAGGTGTACTTTTTTTTTTTAAGCTCAAGCTATTAGGCTATGGATAGAATATAATGCTAGAAAAGAAAAGAATACATGTAACCAATCCTGACTAGTCTGTTAAGGCACCTATCAAAGTAATCATTATTGAATATTCTGGTGCAAGTTCTGTTCCAATATATATGCTTCCTCCAGTCTTTTATTTGCTGAGGCAGATGTTGTTCTAGGTTTAATAAGTGCCTACATGGGGTGGTTAATTGTCTAAATATGAGTTTCTTTGATATTTAATGATTTTTTTTTCTCCCATACACCTGGTTGCTATTTTTCACTAGGTTAGTCTTCACATCATTTTTTTTTTTCTTTTGATTTTTCACTCTTTTTCTGCTGTTTTGGATGCTATTGTATAGTCTAATGTCATTTATTTACATTTCTTTATATTTGTTAGTTTCAAAACTGTACTGGTACTACTTGATTTGTTTGCGCTGCCGGTTCATGAATTTTTGGCTTGAAATTTTCTTTCAAGAAAACCAATAACACAATACATTTTCTTTTAGGTAAATTGAAAATTATTATGTGAAAGGAGCTGCTGATGTGGAGGAATGGTGAATTTTAAGCAAAGGTTTAATACTGTTTTGATCTTTTTATTTTTTTAATAATCAGTTTTGATAAATATTACTCATAATAGAATATCAGATATTTTAAGATGGGCCTAGATGCAAATAAAGCTGTTTTATGGATTTTGTTTTGAATTTTTCATGTTTTGTATTTGTATATGCTGTTTTATGCAGTGAGAAATAACCATTGGCAGATACTCCAAGCACATTTTGGACATATTTACCACTCATTATTCTGAGAGAATAAGAGATATCTGCACGTTTTCAAATTTATTATTGCTGTGACTACTTTTTACTACATGATGAATAGATTTTTGTGCGCTTTTCTTTCCTCTGTTTCCATTTATTTGTCATCAACAATCAAACTTGGTTAAAAGAAATGGAATTAAGAAGATACAAAAGCGTGAACTCATGGCTAGACCCAAATATCTTTTCTAGCATGGGGGCTAAGAATGCCTCCTGTACAGAAGGTTAGTGACTTTATGAGGCAACTAGGAATTTTGAGAATGGAACAATTTAATACGTGAAACAAAGCGTAAATTCTGAGACCAGGTTTCTCTTTGTTGTAATAGTTGATTCGTTGAACTTCCATTGTTCAACAAACACTCCAATCTGTTTCATTGTCATATCATTTCTTAGTTTTTGATGACTCAAACAAGACAAAAGGGTGGCACTGCCTAACACCACCCCCTTCCCCCACCCAAAAAAGAAAAACCTGGTTTATTTGTTCCTCCTTTTTCCAATTGAATTTATAGGGTAGTGGTAGGGCAAAGTCCAAGCTATGTTTTGTTTTAACAATTTTAGGCCAACCTGTCCATGGTAAGCTCTTCATTTGAGAGAGCTCTGTTTTGGTGGATGAGTGGCTTTGGCGGTAGGGGAAGGAAGCTACCCATTTATGGCGTCAGGTAATAGCCACCAAATATGGAGAGGGTAGTGGAGGTTGGTGCACTAGAGTTGTGAGAGGGACTCATGGTTGTGGGTTATGGAAGAATATTAGGAAAGGTGCAGAGCAATTTTTTCGGTCATGTGGTGTATGCAGCGGGAGAGGGCAATCGTATTCGGTTCTGGCACGACCCTTGGAGTGGTCCTATATCTTTGAAAGAATTATACCCGGAATTGTTTGTCTGTGTCGTGGATCAGGAAGCTCTGATTTCTGACATGGTTATTTTTGCACTAAACGGGGGAGGTAGGAGTTGGAACTTCCTTTTCCGTCGCAACTTTAATAAATGGGAGTTGCGGAGATTTTATTCTTTCTATGAGAATGTCTCTGCCAGGATACCTAGTGGGGAGGGTGAGGATATCTTGATTTGGCAGTTGAATCGCAATGGTGTTTTTGATGTGCGATCCTTTTATATTGCTTTATTGAAAGCCCCTTCTGTTTCTTTCCCTTGGTAGAGCATTTGGTGTGTAAAGGTACCTAAAAGGGTATCTTTCTTTTTATGGACTGCTGCTAGGGGTGGGATTCTTACAATAGATAACCTTGTTAAGAATAACTTGCCCCTTGTTAATTGGTGTTGTGTATGTAGGTGTGATGAGGAAACTGTGGATCACCTTTTGCTTCATTGTAAGTTTGCATATGCTTTGTGGAGTGAGGTCCTTATTATGTTTGGGGTTTAGTGGGTGATGCCGGATACTATTGTTTCTCTTCTTTTTGCTTGGAGGAATTGGTTGGGAACTTACTCTTCAAATGTTTGGAATATGGTACCAGCATGCCTTATGTCGTTAGTATGGAAGGAACGCAATGCCCGAACTTTTGTTGACATTGAGAGACCTATAGCTATGTTGAAGAACTTGCTTGCTAGGACATTGTTTGAGTGGTCTCGTATTTAGGGTCTTACGCATTGTAGTTCCTTGTCTGATTTCCTTATCTCTATTAGACTTTCCTTATGATTTGATTGTATTTGTTTCAAGGGCAGTGAGTTTACAATCGTAAACACATTGTTCTTTTTCATCAATAAAACTCTTATTATCGATTAAAAAAAAAGAGTAGTCTCTTGGCATTTTGAGAGTGGGATGAGGAATGGAGGGAGTGGTGCCATATATATTAATCTCTTAACAATGATAAGAAGATGGTTCTTGGGGTGGAATTTTTCTTATAATTTTTTCCATGGTAGGATCTCTCAAGTGTTCTCTTTGGACATTCTAACTTGCCTCTTGTGCATCTTTGCCCGTCTTCAGACACTGCTTTTAGATGATGATTAGATGTACTTGCAAGATTGCTATCAATGTGGATTGTCCACGTTCTCTGTGTTTTGTCTTCTTGATGCATGCATAGCATGGGGGCTACACAAATGTGCTTTAACATCTTCAGGATACGCCAACTATTATTTTGGTGTTATCACTGATTGTTTTGAAGAGGCTTTAGACAGGTAGAACATTTCCTTTTGTTGTTCTTTTCTGGCTCTGAGACCTCTGCTTTCCTTTTTCTTGATTTATTGTTGATCATCTATCTCTCTCTTAGAGAATCAGTTAAAACTTATAGTCTGGATGCTTGTAGAATAAACCAGGTACTGGTTACGGCTGTTGCTAAGCATTTTTATAACTGCAAGATGCTGGATATGCTAGTCTTAAATGCCAAATGAGTGAAATTTTTTTAGGAAAAAGCAGATCCTTAAAAGTGAAATCTAGAAACATTATATATATATATATATAGCTAAATAACAATTTGTTTAGGTGACTATCCTCAAAAGCAGATCCTCAAAGTTTACATGTTTGAGTTTTTATTAATAAAATTATTTACTTAAAAAAAACATGTGTGAGTGTTTTTTTGTTGTTGGTTACTATACTATAATAGTGCTGATCAATTAAAAAAAAGGTTAGGTGTTTAGTATTTTTGTTCTTCATTGCAAAGCTATATGGTTGCCTTGGTTCTACATAGGATAATTCCTTGTGGAATAACAGATCTTGTTTGGGATTTGTGAGGGGGAGATTATATTAGGATGGGAGTTGTTATTGCTATATGTAGGGGATGTCTTGATGGGGCAACTTGATGAGAACAGTAGCCTTAGAAAACCATTGCTTGGATCCTAGGTGAGTGGCAATGGAATATGGGAATTTTCAGACACATTCACTTTGTTTAAATGTTTAGGATGTAAAATGAGGTTGCAGTAGGATGATGCAGAGACTCAAATAAATGGGATTCTATGAGAGGACTAGTTGGTCCTGCTCTAAATTCATAAGAAGCATATCACATGGAGCCAGGGGCTGATTAGGAGCCAGAATGGGATCCAAAGGTGAAAGTTGGGTATGTTTTTGATCATGACCTTGTTTTGATCAGAGTTAATTAACTTCTCATAATTGTGTCTTGTTTTTGATGGGCTCGTGAACTTGCAGCTCCTGCAGCTTTGATTGACCCTCGTTAATGCACTGTAATGGGTTGAGCATATATGTGTTTTTCTTGAAATTTCAACAAATGAAATAAATGTGGAGAGAGGAAAATCCAATGTTGAAGGATCTGCCTTAAGAATTCTGCTTTCTAGTTGTTAGGAGATTGTTATTTTTGGTACCTCTCTAGTGGCAGCATCATTGCTTTGAATTTTCAGGATTCCTGATAGAGGGAAGTCATGACCTAAATATAATTGACTTTAAATGATCATCACATCTATTTTATAACGTTAATGCCAGGTAAGTACCTAAAGAGAAAAAAAAGTTTGTTCTTTACTCTTATAATCTAAAACTAGGTGGTTTCATTGTGTTCTGAATTGGATTTAAAGCATTCCTTATTCTTTTACATTGTTGGATCTCTTGTTGCATGCCTTTTTCTTTTCCTATCAATGGCACAATTTCATGTTCAGTTTTCACTTGTATGTTTCAGCATTTTCTGTGATATGGTCCTCCAACCCACCACCTCCCCCCCCCCCCCCCCCCAAAATGCTTTTGAATAGCTTCATTTTGTAGGTGCTGGAAAATTTTAGAGGCAATGTCCACATGTTTGAGAAAATTGCATGACAAGGTGGTTCAAGCAACGCTATTGCCATTTGCAGGCACTTGAATAAGATGGCAATGTGACTTTGATTCTTTCAATTGATGGAATGCTTCGAGCTGTTTCTCAAGGAGCAATTGGAAATGCCTATTGAAGCAATGACGATAAAACGGTGCTTATATTTTTTTCATCTTCATTCCATGTTTAGTTATTCATTGATCAATTAATGGTTGACCAAGTTTACTCCATCTGTGAATCGTATATCCAATGACCATACTCGGGACATTTTCCAATAAAAACTTATATATTGACTATGAAGTAAATACTATTAGTGATAACAACAGTGAATAATTGATACATTAATAAAATTGAAAGTAAATAAATAAAACAACGTGGTGGGTGATATAAAGCCACCATGGTATAACACATTGAGTTTAAGATTTTGTGTATGAATATGTCAATGGAAACAGGAAACATGAGAGGATATAAATGCAAAAACCACTTTGTCTAATAGAATTACTTGCTTCTGTTGATGGCCGGGGAGCCAAATAATTTTATTAGTTAAACCCAAAATGATATATACACTTGTTTTTTAAAAGTTTACTGTCATCAAAGTCTACTACTGTATAGTAACCCATGTGCTACAAAAAAGCAGTAATCAATATCACTATCTCAATAAAAGCAGTCAATCAGAGGCACGATACGATTTGTTTAACAGGTGTTTTTATTGACTCATTGTGTTTCCAAATGTTGGCTGAACTTATACTACTTGGTGGAATTTGCAATTAGTATGAAGAAGCTAAAGAATCTGTTATTTAATTTTGCCAATGATCTTTGGACCAAATGGCATCTCCTCTCTTAACAATGTGGATGTTGAGGTCAAGGGTTAAACAAACATGAGTGCACTCTTTGCCTAGAGAAAGTCTGAATTTTTTTTTTTTTTTTCAATAAATGTAATGGAAAACCTACATTAGTGATTGTGAATGATTTAAAAGAGGGATTTTTAACATTGAAAATGTTTCCAAGGAAAGTTATCTCCACCTCGAGTGCTTTGACCTATGTCTTGGTTGTCTTTTCCACATGAGATTGCTATCCTTTGCGAAGCTCTTTCATGTTTTATACTGTCATAAGAATTGTAAAAAGATCTGTGCTTAAGTTATCCAATGCTTTTCTCAACACGCCTATGTAATTGATGAGCATCGTTATAACTTATAATTGTTTTATAGGAGCATGTTGTGGACTTGAATTGTCCTTAATAATGAACTGTGGTATATTGATGACTTACATTGTCAATCACATAATCACAATGATGCCAAACATCATAGTTTTATTCATACACACACGTCAAACCATTGCAATGCGATCTTTCACTTGTCACATTACACGTAAGAGAAGAAGAGAAAAAAAAAAAAAAAACACGTTAAAGAAGACATACTACATCCACACCGACTCCAAAAACCCAAACAATTTTAAAAACCAAATATGAAAACCACAAAAATTCAATCCCTGTCTATTCGTACAGATGAGTGACGTTCCACTGCACAAACCATGACAACTAATAGGAAACACAGAGATGACAGATTAAGACTAGAACATAACCAAATTATTACTATAAATCATCCAAACAAACCATCGGTCTTTAGAGGAAACGGAAGATATGACAGACTGAGAATTGTAACCCATTTGCTGAGTTCAAACTCCATTACCTTTAATTAGAAAAATAAAATAAAATAAAAAATGAACCCATTAGATTCACGCACAAACTCCTTTAATAGTTCACATAGGAAAGGAGGGCGTCGGGCATTGTCAAGAAAAGTTGTTTATCTCCTCACCCCCTTTGTGAAAAGAGAAAGAGAACATGAGGTGAGGCCATGATACGGCAGTTTAGACAAAAAACATTATATTTTCCAGGTCTGCATGCAACTTGAAGAAATTTGGATCAGGTGATGCTGCTGAAAACAGAGATGATGATGTTGATGATGAAGAAGAGGATGTTGCTGATGCTGGAGATTGCCCTTCCACCACTGCCTCATAGTATAGTCGCCCTCTATAGGCAACAAGGTCTGCATAGTACACCGGTGGGACCAGTGATACAGGTTTAGTGCACCGAGCAAAGGTGAAGCACATGTGGTATATGAGCTTCTGCAATTCATCAGAAGTAAATCCATACTCGTCCCAGAGGACATAGTAGTGTGTGGGCTTGCTTGTCCCAAGGCTTCCATAGTGGCTACAAAGATAGAAATCAAACTCAAATGGGTGAACAATTGTTGTGTCCACAACTGTGCCAGGAGACACATTGCCAGTGGAACCCCCATCCCTCTCGTTCTCCAGAAATAGACGAGTCTGGTGTCGTTTTTGGGCTACAATAAGTGTGATGGCTGGGGAGTACTTGATTTTTTGCAGTGCCATCTTCAGATCTAGCAACTCCTCATTGAGAACCATTTCAAATTGGCCCTCACTTACTCCATCACGAAAGACCACAATATGGTCTGGCAAGACATTATTTAGCTGAGCATATGATTGAACAAGCTCCAAACACATATTTCCAAAATCCACAATCCTCTCCTTCCGATGGAGTTGTGGGTAGACACGTGCTGCATAGCGATTTGCGGCAGGCCAGTTCATGGTAGCAACAACAGCCGCAATGGATGGACTTGTAAGATTCCTAGCACCGGGATGATTAACATCAGCCCCCACGAACATTACATGGCCTTTGCCTCCAAAATGGGGGAGTGGGTCATTAAGCTCTACATTGCTGCCTCCAAGCTTGGCATTCATCTTGGTAGCAAGATTTGCAAAATACTGGTCATTCGCTCTGCAGGTGGACAGACAACACTGCGTCACTATACCAACCTTGGTCTCAGAGATCCACTTCAAATTTTTGTAACCAGGATCCCTCCTAGACATCACACAAAGAAGAATTTGTAAATGGCCTTTACCTTCCTTATAAGCCTCTTCGCTAACACTTTCAAGTAGTTCAAGCAACACATCAACCCTTGAGAGTTTATTCATTGAAGTGCACTTATATACGAGAGGCTCCTCCATGTGGATCCCAAGGTTTATGCACCGATTGATAAGCTTTGGAATGAAAAAATCAGGATTCAGCCTCGATTTATAATCACTAGAGCTGAAGTCAATAACACCCCATCGGTCAATTCTTTTGCCTTCCACGACTGATTTTTCAACAAGATTCCACTGGCATTTCTCTCTGTCAACTGTTACCTTCATCACTTTGCCATTCTGAGCACCTAGCTTCAACACAGGTGGCCCAAGAACACGTCCTCTAACTCTTGTCATGCTTGTGTTTACTTCCATTCCAAAATTTTGAGCCATTCCTCCACTGCCAAAGGAACATAACAAATCTAACAATATTAAATAAATAAATAAAATCATCACAGCATTATTCAAACTGCATCAAGCGATTTGATGCAATCAATTAATGTAAGGAAATCCATGTCAACTAATGAATCCTGAATCTTAAAATCGTAAGATATTGAATATAAAACAGTTTTTTTTATAAGCCAGCACTCGGCCAAATGTCTCAAGCTCTTCTATTTTCATCTATCAGAAGATCAGCAAGATATAGGAGATACAAGGTTTATCTGTCCCACATTATTAGTCCAGATATAGCAGGTTACTTTTGTAAATGATCCATTTAGCTCTACATTACTCACACTTCAATCATCACACATGCCTATCATAGTTGGAGTAGTGATTGAATCAATGTCAAAAAGAAAATAATAATGATGCTCAAGTCACTGCTTAGTAATAATTAAAGGTGGCAGCATGAGTTCATAGTAAAAAACACAATCTTAATTTTTTTTTATCAGCAAATTATGCATGCTTGATGTATGTGGCAGGCTTTGACTCATGACCTCATCCTTTACTCACATTTGTGAGACGTGGAAGTGACGTTTGAGTAGATAAGTTTTGTTGTATTAGATGCCCATGTTCATCAATTGAAGGTTAGCAGTGATAAGTTTTTATCGGTTTTCTACTTTAGTCTCTACTTGTTTTTTGCTGCATCATTATTGGCAATTTAGTTCTGGGAAGAATCTGATACTGGACTATTTGCGTTTTAAATTAAGATATCAAATGCCTATAAAAAACTTAGTGAAGAGTTAAGTAGCTTGAGAAGTTGAGGAAAGAGAAGAGCCTAAGAAAAGGAGGAAATAGATTCTTGAAAAGCATTGATAAAGCTTCAAGATATAAGTGTAATTGACTAAATTTTTTGTAATACTTATTAAACCAAATGTAATAGCACATTATGATGATTGAAATATATTAATTTATAATATTTGTTTGTTTATCATTTATAAGGATCTTATATATAAAATTTTGTTTGTTTCTCATTTATAAGGATCTTATATATAAAATTTTGGAAGGTTTTTCATGAGAAATGTTTAAACTACAATTCTCATCTTATATTAGAGCCAATTCAGCTTTCAAATAGTTGAAATTTAGAGAAATATTTAAACCTAACATGTTAACATACAATCTAAAAGTTTTCCGCCCATTGCACGGGTTAGGGATTAATTACAACATAAAAGCCAAGTGCACAATCTGTGAAGTTTTAGCCCTTCTTATGGCTAAACTATGGCAAATAGTAGGCTACTAACAATTTTCTCTATTCTCCAAATGAAAAAAGTGCAAAATTTATATCATTTTAGCATTTATTAAGTGTAAACATAGTGAAACAAACACCTACTAATACTGATGTCACTCATGCACCCTAATTTGTTGTTTAAATGCATCAACATATAAAGCAACAATGGAAGCTCCATGCTAATTACATGCTATCAAAATTAAAAGAATGAAGTTTGAATGCACATACCCACAAGGTCCATTTTCTGAGTGTACCATGCTGCGTATCTCTCTCTCCCTAACCCTTGGTGGTACTAGTGATAAGTTCTTCAACATGATACCCGCATTTCTATCCAAATGCTCCTTTGGATACCTTTGCCCCTCAACTAAGACACAGAACTCCATTGGTACAGCATTTTTTTTATTGGCTTTTCCTAAATCCAAGCAGGGAATATCCTTGTACATGATATCAATGCCATATTTCTCCCTGAAATAGTCAACAATTCTAACTCGCCTAGGTGGATTCTGGCTTTCTGGGTCTTCTTCAATGAATGATACTTCTCGTGTATTCTCCCTCGTTAACCCCCGAATTACGTACTTTTGTTTGGTTTTCCGGTGAGTCACGGTAACTTTTAGTCCCCCCAATGCATCCTCTACATCTCTCCAGAACCTTCGGAAATTATCTATTTTAAAGTTTGGAATATGCTCCCTGAGGAAATCAAGAACTGACATTTTCTGCCGAAATGCCAGAACTGAGTAGTCCAGACACATTGCTAGACCCTGGGATGTGGACTTTAGGCTATGTTGAAATCCTCTAGATGCTGTGATGCCCCACCCAAGATCATCTCCTTCCCTAGGTTCTCTAGGGAAAAAACTCCGCCCAAAAGGGATCATGTGCCTAGATGGATTCTCCTTCATTACAACATCCATTCCTTGTAATACATCTCGGGGGATTGACAAGAGCTGCCCATTTAAGTAATCCTTCAACTTGCCAAACTTAAGCTCATTCACATGATTTATGGTAACTACATATGAACCACCCTTCATGTCTTCTCCCATAGGGACTTCCACATCAATTTTTCCAGTGGGCAATGGTACGGCGCTGAATATGTTCTTCTCACCATCATATACAGTCCTTGACAAGGGAAATTGTGCAGGATCATCAGAAGATAATTTGTTTCTAATTACTGAAAGAACAGATTTTGATATTTTCACAGGTCGACCATTCTTGGGGGGCACTGCAGGTTTGACATCAACATCATAGTGCATTATAATAGTATTTGGGTTGAATTTGACAGGAAAATGATTGACACGAAGTCCAACAGTCCGTATAGCAAGCACGCCACCTTTATCAGGTCGTTTTACAGGGACAATCTTGTCTGAATCTTCTGAAATTTCTTTTAATTTCAATTTTTCAACAACAAGATCTGTAGAGGGGGGAAAATATTGTTAATCACTGTGGCTGCTAAAAAAATATTGAATTCAAATTGCTCTGTTTTCTGCAATAGAAAGCATTTCTGTTGGCACATGAGATCAAGAAATTGACCATATACAGAAGAAGACTGTACAATTTTCTTTCTTTTCTGAAGGAGGAAGGAGGGGGGGGGGGGTGCTTAAGCCCCACGCATCAAAACCTCTCTAAGAGAGAGAGCAATAACAACAATAGAAACAGCTCTCTCCAAAATAGATCACGCACTAGAGCAAAGCATAGGCTGCCTCAGACAAATAAACACAGACATGCTTAACAAAGGTCCACATAGCTGCAAGTGACGGTATGGCAAATGGTCCAACAAAAGATGAAGGCAATGATGGCAAGGAATAATAATAATGTAATTAAGCTGACTTTTTAACTTAATTTTTTTTTAGCACAGCATGCAGATCAATATGGGAAAAGACAACATCTTTCCATTAATGATCTTTTCAGTGAAGTTGAGAACAGTTGAAAGAGTCTAACCATAATGCACGTTTCTATCACTCGAATAGTTTCCTTCTAAGTTTAGAAAAGCTTCTAAAGTACTCAAATTCAAGAAAAAAAAAATCATAAAGACAAGGAATCTGTAGAAATTTGAATATTTATAATAACTATAATAGTAAACTTTAAAAAATAATAATAGGAGTAATAGTAGAACC
The DNA here is from genome assembly GCF_001633185.2 of Quercus lobata. Lineage (NCBI taxonomy): Eukaryota > Viridiplantae > Streptophyta > Magnoliopsida > Fagales > Fagaceae > Quercus > Quercus lobata. The sequence continues at coordinate 30,473,144 of NC_044910.1, read as the reverse complement.
ATAAACAGTAGACTGCACTACACATTTTCACCATAAATCCAATCTAAATATGATTATAACTTCTCGGCTTTTAAAGGAAGTAAACCTTAAGGAATTATGGTCAATGTGAATCATCGATATATTAAACTAAGTATAAGAAATAAATTAACCAAGGTGACCATTTTTACAAATGTAATATCATATTGATAAATGATAATTCAGTAAGGCAAACAAAAAAGGTCTATGAACCCCAAAACCCAATACACAATCATACACTTCATGGAACTTTTTCCTCATATGACACTTTAAATAATAATTCATAACTTCCAGATAAAACATCAATGTAATACACTGACAAGGACAGCACATCCAGTACACTGATAAAATAGTTAGGAAAATGCTAAAGCTTTTATTTTTCTTTAAAAAAAATTACAAACTAAAGTGTGAAGGAATGAAATTGGTGTTTTAATTACTTTTTTTGTTTTGTTATTATATGTTTAAATGTTGACAAGTAAGTAAAATTTGTATTATTGGTATCATCATCACTCTCATATTAGTAACACACCAATATTGTGAAACACCCATTACTATATTATATACTTTGCTTATCTTCAAGGGCATCGCCTCCTAATAGAATTTGATTCTAGAAAAAAAAATTCTTTGCTACAGAGAAACAACTTTAGCACCATAATTTTCCAAAATGGTTTTCCCAAATTTATTCGCACCAAAAAAAAAAAAAAAAAGAAAGAAAAGAAAAGAAAAGAAAAGCAGAAAAGAGAAGAAACCCAGATCTAATACCAGCGACAGGAGGAGGAGGCTGAGGCTGAGGCTGAGGCTGAGGCTGAGGTTGAGGCCGAGGCTGAGAAGGAATAGATGGGGCAGCGCGTCCCACTTCCACCCACTTATTATCACCCTGGCCTCTCACTACTCTTCCTCCACTACTAGCACTACCACTACCACTAGCACCACCAACCTTGCTGGCCCAGCTCGACCCCTCAGACGTGGGACCCACCCATTGACTCCCCGGAGGACCACCACCACCAACACCCACATGTGGCGGTGGCTGTGGCTGTGGCTGTGGCTGTGGTTGTCTTGGTTGTGGTGATTGTTGTTGTTGTTGTTGTTGTTCCGACCACACCTGAGTTGCACCATGCCAAGGAGGACCCCTCCCTCCTCTTCTACCAGCTCCTTCTCCAGCAGCACTTCCCCTAGCACCACCTCTTCCACCTCTATCTCCTCCGCCTCTACCTCTTCCTCTTTCCCTTCCTCTTCCTCTTCCTCTGTACCAACCACCACCACCAGCTTCTCTTTCCATTGGATCTCGGGAGCGAACTTCGGACTCAAAAACTCGCTTCGCTTACCCCACTCACTAAACAATCACAACCAAACAAGACTGCTTTGATTTTGATTTTGATTTAGAGGTTTCCTCTCCTTTTAACAAAAGAGAAGTGAAATGAAATGAGTCTATGCGTTTAAGACTGCAGTCTATTATAATAATTAAAATTGAGAAAAAGACGGAATTACCATTTTGGCATTTGCTTCGTAGCAAGGGAAAAGACATTTTGGATTCCAAAATTTCAAACTACAACTGTTTTGTTTACTTAACGCGTGCGCGTGGTCAAAAGGTGAAAGACAAAAGGACACGAAAGAGATATTTGAAATAGATAAAGAAAAAGAGGAGTTGGAGTTGGAGTCGGTGGGGGAAATCCAGAGTTCTAATTCTAGGAATTTCCAGAAGCTTCGTTGTAACCGATGAATATGGGGCGGAAAGTTGGAGGTGCTAACAATAACATTTGTCACAACATGTCTCTGTGGGACCCACACCCCACACCTGCTGCCTATCTTTTCCCTTTTCTTTCTTTTCTTTTCCTTCCACCAGAGGCGCGTATTAAATGCTTTCATTTTTAACATTAGGTAACATTTTGAGACATCATCTCTGTTCATGTTTTTTTTTTTGGGGGGAGAAAAATCTCTATTCATAGTTGATAGTTCACACTCTTTTAGCTTACTTTTTAGTTTTCTATTCTTTCCTCCTCCTTTTTTTCACCCCTATTCTAGCATGCAAAGTAACCCTTTCTCATTTTCTTTAAAAAAAAAATACAAAATTATCTTGAAAAGCAAACAACATTAAAATCAAAACAAAACCAAAGCGAAAAATCAGCATTAATCTAGCATGGTTAAACAAAAACGAGCATCACAACCATCCCCATCTACTCAAAACCAAACCTTTCATAGTACGCTCTCAACAACTTTCAAGCCACATGAAAATGTGTTAGGAGCATTTTAATATTAATTTAATTAAAATGAATAATATGACAATATAAATGTAAAGGTATGTGAGTTAATATAGAAAATAAGGGGTTAGTGGAATGTTTAATCCCACATTAAAAATGAGAGAGACTCTTTTATTCTTTTTAATTGTGGTGATTAATAGGATGATATGTATTGGAGCAAATGTTGAGCTAGATATATTCATAATTATTTCTATATTCATTAATGAGTAAATGACACTTTTATTATGGAAAACTGAAGAGTCATTCACTCATTTAATGGATTAGCTGTTAGGCCTCTGAACTCCTTATCTCATCCATTTAATTGTGTAATTCCAAGCCATCAAATTTATGTACATCAATTAATCTTGTAACACCTACTACATCATAATTATGGACATAATTAATCTGATTAATTTGGGTAATAATTTCATGAGGCCTATTGAGCCTATAAATAGACTCATTAATTTGGGCTTGAACATTTTGTGTAGATGTTATTCTAGTCATGCGACAATTGTTGGGCAGTTATATTCAAGGAGAAATAAGTTAGAGAAGGTCTGCATTGGTTACAAAATTTAGTCAACAAAGGGCTTGAATCTCTTTAAAGAGAACAAGTGTCGTGCCTCAATCCAAATAATGTTATGTAATTTTTTTTATCTTCAAAATAATAATATTCAGAGGTATTATTTAATTTCTATTTGTATTATTTCCATTATTATTGTGTTTGCACCAACAAAATGTGCGCACTCTTAACCTCTTACCATTATCACAACAATATATCTAACATTATTTACTTAGCCTTTACTAATCCCAGCAATTCATCTTCAAGCTTCAGCCCCTTAAAGCATTCACATTGGTGTTGTTAAATCACTAAAAATTTTATTTTAGCATCTCAAATAGCAAAAATCTGTCTTATCTAAAAAAATTTGTCAATCTACTACAGTAAATTGCTACTAATAGTAGATACTATAGCATATTGCTAAAACTTAAAATAAATTTTTTATTCAACTGTTCAACCTCTCTCTCTCTCTCTCTCTCTCTCTCTCTCTCTCTCTCTCTCTCTCTTATTTTAATAAAACAATCATCTCTCCTTTCTTCGCTCTTGAATCTGTCCCTCTCATTTGATGATTTGAGTTGAGCTGTGTCGTGACCATGCTGAACCTAATTGGGGTGGGGTGGAACTCACGAGTCAAAGGATATATAGACCATGAGTGACTTGTTCGAATTGGATGACTTATTCAAATTGGCCCGTAGATAAATCAATCCAAATGAGGACATGACTAGGTGTGGGGATCGGAAAAGGAGGAAGTCAAGAGTGAATTTGAGTCATCTGTTGTGGTTGACTAGTTGTTGTGGCTAGTGGTTTTAGTGGTTGGTTGTGCGATTGGTGATTTGCTTGTATGATTGGTGTGTGTGGGTATTCTATGGTAGTGGGTATGGATGTTTGGCAATAAGAATTGTTGTTTGGTTATGGGAATGGGTGTTCCATGGTTGTGGGTATGGTGTTTATGGGGATTCTTTTTTTAATCAGTTGAAATTATTTATATTATTTTAATGGGTTTGTATGCTAAAATAGAAAATTAAATGTAAAGTGTATTGTTAATCGATATATTAAAATAGATCAAATAGCTTTTGAAAATACTAAATGCTAAAAAAATTTTAGCACACCAAATATAAATGCTCTTAAACTTTTCTTTCATTGTATACAATTTAGTCCTTGATGATGCCAAAAATCACTAGTAAGCTACACGATCCTCGCGTGCTCGAAACGACACCTGCACAAAAAAAGAAGAAGAGAAGACCTTATAGAGAGCACCAATGTGGTTCCGGCCAAATACCCTCCGAAGGTCAAATTAGAGAACTTTCGCAACTCCAGAATGCTAGAGTTAGGGTAAAATTATGCGTAACTTAGTTTATGAGGGTTTTGGGGGTTTTTATAGTAGCATAGGGTTGACACTAGTTCCTTGGCTAAGAAGATATTTCTTTGTGGGAGAGATTCTCTTTAATTTGCGTATTTTGCGAAATCCTTTCCTTATAGGAGTCTTCTTGATTAGGGTTTATCGTGGGGTGCAAGGTATATTCATACGTGGAGCCCAAGTAAAAGACATGTTGGACCGTTAAGTATTCCTTTCACCCCCGTCAGCTTCATCCCATCAATTACTTATTTCGTCTATGCTTTCTGGTCATCTCGTCCATGCATAGATGATCTTGAAGTGCACTCGTCAACCTTAAGATGAACCGTTAGCTTTGTGGAGTCATTTATGGGTACATTAAAGTCGTTAGATACAACAAGTCTGTCCCCTTAGCTTAGACTTCAAGAATTACCCTTATCAGCTGTCCTCTACTCCATAACCCCGTCAGTTCTAGCTAACGGGTTGTGAAGTTTGATTTGTAGCTATTATTATTATTATTATTATATATACATTTTTCGAGAAACAAGACATTTATTGATTGATTTCTAGAGTAGCCATTATTAAATGCTTGAACACATGGTTGAAACGGATTGGCCTCGTTTCTGAACGAGGGTGTCACTTCATCTTCTGTGCGTCATTCATCCTATATATATATCTCACTTCCTTCCTCATTTCTCCTATTTCATCGCTGTTGATCTTCAGAGAGAGAGTTAGTCACTTTGAGAACTTCGCTTCTGTCATCTTGTTGACTTTGTTGCTTTTGTTACCATTCTTTTCTCAGGCTATCATCTCTCAAGGAACCGTCTACTTGGTAAGTCATCTTTTCTCTTATTTCCTTTTGTCTTTCATCTTTGTTTTCCTAGTTAATCGTTTAACTCTTTTAGAGAGGCCATCAACTTAGGTTCTTAGAATACCTCTGTTGCTTGTAGGTAGATAGATGTCTAGAGAAGCGATGAGTGAGCAATCGTTAGTTCGTGAGAGAGCGGGCTATGATGAGGTCTTCCAATCAGGTCATGAGCTCGAGGAGGGCCTTTCCTGGTCGTCAGAGAGGGAAGTGTCAGCCCACTCTCCTAACGAGGGAGTGGAAAGTTGTGATGTAGAAGAAGGTGAAGAAGATGAGGTAAATGAGGGTAAGGATGAAGGTGATGAGGGAGAAGAGAAGGGAAAGGATGATGGGGATGAGGGCAAGGTTGACGAGAGAACCCTCGAAGGTGAAAGCTCAAGAAGCCCTAGAGATGGGCATACCCATCCATTTATCCTCCCCAAAATGTGGACCGTCAATGACTTTAAACCAACGATGGAGGCCAACATCTTCAAGAATTTAAGGGATCATTGCCAAATCCCTGATCACATCCCAATCTGTCTCCTTGGAAAATTCGAGAAGTGCTACTCGGGGAAGACTGTGGATGTTTGCATGTATGATGCCATGTTCGCAGCAGGACTAAGATTGCCACTAATAGCATTACACCATCAGTTGCTAATTTTCTTGGATTATCTGTCAGCTAGATTACTCCAAATGCTTGGAGCATCTTTATAGGAGTTGAGATTTTATGGGGTCGTCTAAGTGGTGGGAACCGTCAGCTTTCGTTGGACGAGTTCTTTTACTACTATCGACCTCAGCACATCGTCTCGTCCCAAGGAATATACCACTTCGCTACACAGAAGAAAGTGTTAAGGTTGGTGTTCGACATGCCGGACTACAAGGTTAACATGCTGACCTTGTACTTCCAGCCAATAAAAGCACGCCAGCACATAACAAGTTGCATACCTCAGCAGGCTCTCCTAACATCTGTTAGACGCCGTAAGTCTGTGCACATTGAAATTTCAAATTTAATTTATTTAAACAAATTCAGACGCCCATAAAGAAAAGAAGCTCCATGAACGGCAGTCATCAAGCACCATGAACGGCATCTTAAGCACCATGATCTGTTCCACTCTCCCTCTCTCATCTCCGTCAAGGGAGTCTTGCACTTCTACAAGGACAAGAAGCGCCACATCATCACCACCCAGATTGAGCACAAGTGCATCCTCGATTCCTGCCGTCACCTCTAGCAAGAGGGCTTTGAAGTCACCTACTTGCCGGTGAAGTCCGATAGGATCATCGACTTGGATCAGCTTCGATCCACTATTCGGCCCGATACGGGCTTGTTTCGGTTATGGCGGTTAATAACGAGATCGGAGTGATTCAACCGATGGAGGAAGTCGGCAAAATTTGCAAGGAATTTAATGTTCCGTTTCATACCGATGCTGCCCAAGTGTGGTCCGGCTTCTTTTCCAAGTCCTAAGTCTCAACAACATCTTGCCCTGTGGTCCAACTCAAGACCTCTCCAGACTCTTTCTCTATGCGTTTTTCCTTCATCTAATTCATAGCTATAGGCCCCATTGGTAAGTGCAATTTTTTTTTTTTTTTTTTTAAATTTGTAGAAATCTCATATATACATTACAAGAAAATCATTATTAATGATTTGAATTGCATATCTTTGTGATTGAATATACTGTTTGGGGTTTAGGTTGTAATGTGATTTGGATTTGCAATTTTTTCCCTTTTGGGTCTTGCGGTTACTGTTTTGTTTTGATATGTACTTGTACATGTAATGTGAGTTGTTTCTTAGGCACAATGAGCTAGCTCTTGGTCACTTGATACCACAATTTAGATAGATCTCATTACCCGCACCCTTGCTGTACAGACCTTGTCCAACTTTCTAAGACAGACCAATAAACACATAAATATGTTGGATTGTAAAATTTTTAGTTTCTTTGAGTGAAGTATTTGCTGGTTTTCACAACTTGGGCTCATTCTTTTTGTACTCCAATTGTTTGATAAAATGCTCCAATGAAATTTTTTTGTTTTTCATTTTATAGAATTTGGGTATAGACCTTTCATAAAACTTGTTTATTTCCATGAGAAAAGCTTAGTTTAATCATCAAGGCTCATTCTTGGACATGTTATTGTTATCATGTAATCTCTTGAGTCATAAACATGTAACTTTGATTCGTAAGTCATTTTAGTTTCTAGATCTAAGGTGCAATTTTACGTGCACCGATCAAGATTAGTGCTATGATCATGCTTTTTGTTTCTCCATTAGATGATACAGCATCTTGCAACATAGTTTGAGTGGAAAGATGTGTGGTGAGGACAACACATGGTACTTAGATTGATTTTGTTTTTTTCTTTTAGGCTTATTTTGATGTTAAAGAGGTGGTAAATATATGATTGGTGGCTTGTTATTATTGTATTTCAAAGTGTTCTTTATATATTTATGGATGTGGTCTTTTCGCCCATCCACAATTATTGCCACTTGGATGTGAGGGCCATTTAGTTAACCTCTCTTATGTTGCCTAGCATTTGATTTTGCAGCAGCTAGAAGCTTCAATGGATTTTAGAGCTTCAGTGGATTTTAGAGCTATGATACCAAAAAAACTTGCATAACAAAGAGATATCATACCAAGAAAATGATGGGGCATGTTGTATAACATGAGCCATAAGAGCTTGAAGTAATCAAGCTAAGAGCCACTGGAGCTTACAAACAAAAAATTGCAGATTTTGGATGGAATGTATAGTTAAGAAGCAAGAGATACATCAAATGTGAAACTATCATACTATTATAGCCTTGTAGTCAAAGTGTATTTCAATAAGACTTTTGTTACTATGGCCCTATAATCAAAGTGTACATTTAAATAAATTTTGTTCATTTTCGAATCAAATTCCTTTCTTGTCTCCTTTTCTTTTAGATCAAATTTTGATTGTAATGAAAACATCAAAATTGTTCAACTTTGCAAAGGTGTAATCTTTTTTGTTTTTTTTGGAATGAATACAATAGAAGTTATTGATTGACAAATATAATCTAGTATTGATTGACAAATGTAATCAAGTATATGTTGTAAAAGGAAATATGGAGCATTCTACATCTAGATTTCTACACTATCTCTACTGTGAGGGGTACATCTTTGCTAACACATAAGCACTTGTATTGCCTTTTTTGGGTACAAGTTCAAACTCAACACTACAACATAACTTTGCCCCATCTTTGACATCCTGTAATAGATGACCAAGCTAGAGGTATTGAATTTGGTTGAGTAGATTTGAATACATAGGTAGCCAAGTACGTTCAATGTTAAAATCCTATAAGTCAAGTTCTTGATAGCATGAGAGCACCTCCCAAACCCTTGAATAGCTCAGTTATAGCTGGTTCACTCTATTGCTACACACCAAAAGAGTGAAAATAAGCAAAGCACAAAATAACAAACTTGAGCAAGCCAAAATACACAAGAATCAATCCTTGAGAGGACTAAGAATCAATGATGGTAGTTGCATGGGGGAAAAAAAAACTATCTTAGATAAGAGAGGAAACAAGCATTGTTACCCTTAAGAAAAACAAGACAAAGAGAGAAGCACATTGATTATTAGAGTATTCGATTATTAAAAATTAATGTAATGCAACAGTCATTTGATTACTTCTTGCTATAAGGAAAAAACTAAGAAACAGGTGGACAATCTTCTTGCTATAAGAAAGAGGTTGAATAAAATTAAACTCATACACCTAACAAACAACCCAATCCTATTTTCTACATTGTAGAAAGTCTAGGAAATAAGCTATTAATAATTTCTATCTCTAATAATGAATCTATCTCATTCAAAGCCAATAATGACAGCTCCTTCATGTTCAACTTGTTGATCCTCATCCTTAGCCTATTACTCATCCTCATCTTTAGCAAGCCGAGACTTCCACTACTCCAAGCAAGTGTCTTCCAAAATGCAAACACCTTCCAAGCTTTTTACTGGCACCATTGCAATTTCGGGTTCAAAGTAGAGAACAAATGTAATAATAAGTTTTGCTTGTCTTCAACTATAATAAAAAATACCTTATGAACTCTTTTACTTAGTTCACTGAGGCCATTGCCCATGTCTTACTTTTGTAACTTTTCTATGTGGTTGACAACCTAATTTAAAAAAAATAATAATGAATAAAATGTATAAAGTAAGTAATCCTTGAGAGCAAGAAATAAATGACACTATTGATAAAACAAGTATGCCACAAGAATTTCCAAGTTTATCTCTTGGCTATATGTGTAATCTGGTTGCTTTGAATTATAAATCAATGAGCTCATTTGGGAAGTAGATGAATTCTATAAGGAATAAAATATAAGAACGCATTATATCAAAACAAAGCCTTGTACATATAGTTTCACATAGTATCGAATGAATGAATTGTGTTAATTTACTTGACTAAGTTGGGCTACAACATCGGTACCTTGCAACATAGATGTAAATGGTACATTTACATAGCTCATGTCCTAAATAGAAAATAGCTCGTAATTAGGTATCAAGTATATTTTAACATAAAATATATATATATATATATATATATATATATTTATATATATAATGTATGGTCATAATCTGATTGTTATACTTAATACCTGAGAATGCATTGTCCAAGGCAAGTAAGATTGACCATATAAGTTAGCACTTGTAAAGTCTATACAAGAGTAGGGATTAGGTGGTTGACAGAGTGGTGTATTGTATGTGTCACCCAATGAGACATTTGAATGCTTTTCAACTGCTTGTTTTTTTCTTTTTCCTATGAAATTGTACATAAAAAATCACACACAAAATTATAATTTAATATACAAAATATATTTAGTGATGACAAAAATGTTAAATTGTATATTTAGTTTTTAATAAAAAGTTACTCATTTGAAGAAGATGCATCTTTAGATGTGTTTGCCTTGCTCTTCTCAAAGTGCCCTTTAAGTCTAGTATTTCTTAAACCTTTTTATCTCACACATGGGGGATTTAACACTGACACCTCATTTGGCAAGCAAGGCATTTCATCATTTGCATCTACACCAAACATGATCCTTGATAACTCCCTTTCAATTTTTTCATCAAGTTCTAATAGTAATTTTTGGCAAATTCTCTTAAGGCTATCCTCCCCTTGACTTTTAGATATGACTATATTAGCTATTCGCATCATGCTATTACGTCATACTATCTTTGCCTCTTTATCATTACTAAGTGAATGGTTGTCTTGTTTGTAAGTCATCATCCCCTTCTTAGCCTCTTTTGTCCAACTTTTCAAAATGTATTGACTTGGAATTCTAGTTAAATTTTTTATGCTAAAAACCCGCAATGAATGAAAACAAAGTATCCCCAATGACTCAAATTTCTTACAAGAACAAAAAATATTGCTATTGAGATGATCAAACCGGACAATGCATACTCTTTCACTATTTTCTTCTTTGACCTCAAAAACACCAATTTTATCTTGGCAATCAACTTGATCCCAAATCATTGTAAGACTATTAAGAAATTGATTTTCAAATAAATTGAATATCTTACAAGTGTAAACTTGAGCTGCATGACCCAAAATGCCACTCTTCTTAACTGCTTTCTATGGGGCACCTTGCTTGCATCAAAAATCTTCATCCAACTTCGAGGAATGCATACCTGCCAATACATTTTCATATTCAATTACAAACTTAGTGAGGCTAATTGATTTATTTGCTATACTATTCAAAACATGGTTCGTGCTCTCATTCCTTGAGGAAGATTTAAATTCAGCTGTGAAAAAATCCTTAGTGAATGCAGTGCTCCACTTATGTCGAATTTTTTACATCATATTAAGCCAATGATGATTCCAATATCAAATTTTTGTGTCATTTGATCTCATGTCTGTTGAAATTCCAATTCTGAATCACAATATTTTTGACACTTGTTGAACAAGTACATAAACTTTGAGTTAGAGTTTAAGTCTCCTAAGCGGGAAGGAGCATTTTTTGAAATATGTCACAAACATAGCTGATGATGTGTATTTGGAAACACTTCCTCAATGGCATTTGACATAGTTTGATCCTGGTCAGTGAAAATTGTTATAGGCGATAGATTCCCCATTGAGTCTAAGAATGACTTAAACAACCATTTAAATGAATCAGTGGTCTCATCCAAAAGGAATGCACATCCAAACATCACATTTTGCCAATGGTGATTAACACCTACAAATGGAGCACAAATTAAATTATATTTGTTGGTACGTATGTAGTGTCAAATACCACTGCATCTCCAAAACAATCATAATCAACTCTTGATCTCCCATCTCTCCAGAAAAAATTTGTCATTCGATTTTCTTGATCTACTTGAACTGTGTAAAAAAACATGGGATCTTCTGCATGCTTAGACTTAAAATGATTCAATAAGCTTTGAGCATCTCCAGCACTAATCATTGTCATCTTTTGCACATTCACATGATTATAACAATTTCTTTCGGTAAAGCCCACATTTTCACTTCCTCCAACTTCTTTTGTTAGATATGAATAAGCATTCTTTGTACTTATACCTGCATTCACCATGGTATCAATTACATCTGCCTTAGATTTTGAAATACGACGAACAGATCTTAACAAATGCCTCTCTGATTGTAGTGCAAGTTCATGATTATGCTCTAGATTAAATGCACTAACTCTCCAAACGCCATTTTCAACTGTGAAATGAACAAATGCTTTACAACCAGTTCTAGTCTCTAGTCTCTTCGAATATTTCTCTTTACAAAAATCTTCATCTAGTTTAAAACCCTCCTTAGAACATTGAAATTCACGCTTTATGTTCTTCGTCCCATTACAATATCTAGGCTTTCCTTTTCGAATACTAAAACCCATTTGCAATGTATAATCATTATATAAAGCATATGCTTCATCTGCATTATGGACCACTTTATTCAACAAATTTTCATCACTATTTTCTAGCCTTGCTACAAACATGCAATACCCTTCAGTTTCTTCAATATCACCTGGTTTGCAAATAACTACAACAATTTTTATGACAAATATAAATATTAGAAACAAAAATAATAAGGAAATTATAATACATTAATTATATCATGTTTATAATTTTTTTTTTATCGATATGCACCATGTTTACAATTTTGTATGTCTTCTTAAACGCCTATGGTACACTTGATCACAAAACTCTTATGTTTAGGCACAACAATATAACAACAAAGTTTTAATACCAAAATTTTTAATATTTATTTATTTAATTATTTTGTTGAGATTGACTATGATAACAACAACAGTAACAACAAAATTTTATTCTTAAATTTTTTTAGGTTGATCATAGATACTCATTGAAAAAAAAATATTATAATAATAAAAATTAACAATAAATATTGGAAAGAGCAAAAAAAAAAAAAAAATATATATATATATATATATATAGCAATACATTTTTATATAATTTTATTTGAGAGAAAATATATCACCAAAAATAATTAAACATTCTTTCAAAACATAAATTAAATCAAAATAGGACAAAACAAAATTTACCTTTATCACTTTCCAAGTCCATTATTTCAACCATGCTTTTTACTTGAAGCCAAAAAAAAAAAACTTGTTTGTTCTTTTGTCCGCCACTTGTCTACTACCAGAGAATTTGGGTTTGCTGTCAATATTCTTTATGGCTTTTAAGTTGAGAACCCTATAGCCTATATTACTATTATCACTTGCTATTATCACTTATTTTATTGACGTGGGCCCAAACCTTTTAACTGTGCTTTATGAGGCTTGCTGAAAATTTTGAATTTGGCTTCACTTACGGCATCTAACAGATGTTAGGAGAGCATCATTTTTTATGATGTGCTGGCAGTTCCGCTGAGGTAAGTAACTTGTTATGTGCTGGCGTGCTTTTATTGGCTGGGACTACATAATAATTTTCCATTCTAGTCATGCGACAGTTGTTGGGCTGTTGTATTCTAGGAGAGACAAGTTAGAGAAAGTCTACACTGGTTACAAAGTTTAGTAAACCAAGAGCTTGAATCTCTTTAAAGAGAACGAGTGTCGTGCTTCAATCCAAACAGTATTGTGTAATTTTTTTTATATTCAAAATAATAATATTCAGAGGTATTATTCAATTTCTATTTGTGTTATTTCCATTATTATGGTGTTTGCACCAACAAAATGTGCGCACTCTTAACCTCTTACCATTATCTCAACAATATATCTAACATTATTTACTTAGCCTTTACTAATCCCAACAATTCATCTTCAAGCTTCAGCCCCTTAAAGCATTCACATTGGTGTTGTTAAATCACTAAAAATTTTATTTTAGCACCTCAAATAACAAAAATCTGTCTTATCTAAAAAAATTTGTCAATCTGCTACAGTAAACTGCTACTAATAGTAGATACTATAGCATATTGCTAAAACTTAAAATAATTTTTTTATTCAACTGTTCAACCTCTCTCTCTTTTATTTTAATAAAACAATAATCTCTCCTTTCTTCGCTCTTGAATCTGTTTCTTTCATTTGATGATTTGAGTTGAGTTGTGTCGTGACCATGCTGATCTTAATTTGGGGGGGGGGGGGGTGGAACTCACGAGTCAAGGGATATATAGACCATGAGTGACTTGTTCGACTTGGATGACTTAGTCAAATTGGCCCATAGATAAATCAATCCAAATGAGGACATGACTAGGTGTGGGGATTGGAAAAGGAGGAAGTCAAGAGTGAATTTGAGTCATTTGTTGTGGTTGACTAGTTGTTGTGGCTAGTGGTTTTAGTGGTTGGTTGTGCGATTGGTGATTTGCTTGTATGATTGGTGTGTGTGGGTATTCTATGGTAGTGGGTATGGATGTTTGGCAATAAGAATCGTTGTTTAGTTATGGGAATGGGTGTTCCATGGTTATGGGTATGGTGTTTGTGGGGGTTCTTTTTTTAATCAGTTGAAATTATTTATATTATTTGAATGGGTTTGTACGTTAAAATAGAAAATTAAATGTAAAGTGTACTGTTAATTGATATATTAAAATAGATCAAATAGCTTTTGAAAATACTAAATACTAAAATTTTTTTAGTATACCAAATATAAATGCTCTTAAACTTTTCTTTCATTGTATACAATTTAGTCCTTGATAATGCCGGAAATCACTAATAAGTTACACGATCCTTGCGTGCTCGAAATGACACTTGCTCAACATAGAAAAAAGAGAAGACCTTATAGAGAGCACCGGTGTGGTACCGGCCAAATACCCTCCGAAGGTCAAGTTAGAGAACTTTCACAACTCTAGAATGCTAGAGCTAGGGTAAAATTATGCGTACCTTGGTTTGTAAGGGTTTTGGGGTTTTTATAGTAGCATAGGGTTGACACTAGTTCCTTGGCTAAGAAGATATTTCTTTGTGGGAGAGATTCTTTTAAATTCGCGTATTTTGTAGAATCCTTTCTTTATAGGAGTCTTCTTGATTAAGGTCTATTGTGGGGTGCAAGGTATATTCATACGTGGAGCCCAAGTAAAAGACATGCTGGACTATTAAGAATTCCTTTCACCCCCGTTAGCTTCATCCCATCAATTACTTATTCCGTCTATGCTTTCTGGTCGTCTCGTCCATGCATAGATAATCTTGAAGTGCACTCGTCAGCCTTAAGATGGACTGTCAGCTTTGTGGAGTCATTTATGGGTGCATTAAAGTCATTAGATACAACAAGTCTGTCCCCTTTGCTTAGACTTCTAGAATTACCCTTATTAGTTGCCCTCTACTTTATAATCTCGTCTGTTCTAGGTAACGGGTTGTGAAGTTTGACTTGTAGCTCTTTTTATTATATATATATATATACATTTTTTGAGAAACAAGACATTTATTGATTGATTTCTCAAGCAGCCATTAATAAATGCTTGAACACGTGGTTGAAGCGGATTAGCCCCGTTTCTGAACGAGGGTGTCGCTTCATCTTCTGTGCGTCATTCATCCTATATATATCTCACTTCCTTCCTCATTTCTCCTATTTCATCGTTGTTGATCTTTAGAGAGAGAGTTAGTCACTTTGAGAACTTTGCTTCCGTCATCTTGTTGACCTTGTTGCTTTTGTTACCATTCTTTTCTTAGGCCGTCATCTCTCAAGGAACCATCTACTTGGTTAGTCATCTTTTCTCTTATTTCCTTTTGTCTTTCATCTTTGTTTTCCTAGTTAATCGTTTAATTCTTTTAGAGAGGCCATCAACTTAGGTTAGAATACCTCCGTTGCTTGTAGGTAGATAGATGTCTAGAGAAGTGATGAGTGAGCAGTCGTCAGTACGTGAAGGAGCGGGTTATGATGGGGTCTTCCAATTAGGTTATGAGCCCGAGGAGGGCCTTTCCTGGTCGTCAGAGAGGGAAGCGTCAGCCCACTCTCTTGACGAGGAAGTGGAAAGTTGTGATGTAGAAGAAGGTGAAGAAGAGGAGGTAGATGAGGGTGAGGATGAAGGTGATGAGGGAGGAGAGAAGGGAGAGGATGACAGGAATGAGGGTGAGGTTGACGAGAGAACCCTCGAAGGCGAAAGCTCAAGAAGCCCTAGAGATGGGCACACCCATCCATTTATCCTCCCCAAAATGTGGACCATCAATGACTTTAAACCAACGATGGCGGCCAACATCTTCAAGAATTTAAGGGATTGTTACCAAATCCCTAATCACATCCCAATCTGTCTCCTTGGAAAATTCGAGAAGTGCTACTCGAGGAAGACTGTGGATGTTGGCATCTATGATGCCATGTTTGCAGCAGGACTAAGATTGCCACTGATAGCATTACACCGTCAGTTGGCTAATTTTCTTGGATTATCCGTCAGCCAGATTGCTCCAAATGCTTGGAGGATCTTTATAGAAGCTGAGATTTTGTGGGGTCGTCTAAGTGGTGGGAACCGTTAGCTTTCATTGGACGAGTTCTTTTACTGCTACCGACCCCAACACATCGTCTCATCCCAAGGAATATACCACTTCGCTGCATGGAAGAAAGTGTTAAGGTTGATGTCCGACATGCCCGACTCTAACAAGAATTAGAAGGGTAGATACTTCTTCGTTCAGAGGATGGATTGAGAATGCCGTCCAGAAGAGTGGGCTACAATGCCCATGGTTTTGACAATACTTGGGGTATTGTCATGGATTCAGGTTTAGCACCGTCAGTTTTTACTTTAACTTTCCCATTCACTTGTTAAGTGTTTTAATGTTGTCGTTTTCTTTTTTCAGCTAGTGTTTGTCCGAACATAATAGAAGTGTAGGGACTTGATCACCCTTGACACACTGCACATGTATTATGGAGGTTCGGAGTTGATGCTTGCAGCTCGTAGGTTAAACACTTATTCTCGTCGGCATAAGTAACTTATTTTCTTTCATCATTTTTCTTTTTGTCGTCTTTTGGTCTAATACTCATCATTTGTTCTTTGCAAAAATGGAGGCAGCGAGGCAGAGGGTGTAGGTAAGGGTAGCTGTTACTTGAAGGAAAGAAGAAGAGAAGAAAACGAAAGGGGAGGTGGTGTCCTCGTTAGCCCCTAAGGTTGTCGGAAAGAGAGCTCCCAAGAGGAAGGCTGATGGGAAGGACGACCATCCTCCCAAGAAGGCGTCTGTTACCCCCAGGGATAAGCTCCCTAAGAAGTCGTTGCCTCTTAAGCCAAGCCACGGGGTAGGTAAGGGACTAATGACGACATCAGGCCCCGTCACTCAAGGACCGGATCGTCGTCTTCTCACTCACAAGGACTACGTCGTTGAGGTGATTGAGACAATCATCAAGGATAAGGATGTGGACCTTTGTGTTGAACAAACAACGGAGGAGCTGAGGGCATTAGGCCTTTTTGACCTTACCCGGGTATGTTTATTCCTTTCTTCCTTTCCTTACTTTTTGTTGTTCTGTTTTGTAGGCGTTGGTCCGTATGAAGGCATTACAGGATAGGGGCGTCACCAAATAAGGGGTGATTACTCGTTTACATAAGTGGGTTAAGAACCTGACCAATGAGCAAGAGCAGAACAAGGGTGCCTTTCGTACTCTCAATCAGGAGGTGAAGGAGCTAAGGGAAAAGCTGAAGGAGGAGGGTCGTTAGAAGAAGAAGGAGCAAAAAGCTAAAGTGGCGGTAGAGAAAGAGCTGACGACCCTTCTTGAGTAGGTGGAAACAGTCAGGGTTGACGCTGTGAAGGAATTTAAGACTTCACAGCCATTCATTGATTCCTGCGTCGTCTACTATGGTGGTGGGTTTGAGGATTGCCTTAAATAGATCCAGTCCATCTACCCTAACTTGGATTTATCCAAGGTCACTATGGATGATCCCTTGTCATCAACACCTGCTGATGACACTATCTTTGATAAAACCAACGACTCCACAGAATCGAAGCCTGATCCAAAGTTGATAGTGTCATCCTTGCTCAACCTGCTACGGACCCTTCCGTCACCCCTTTCATCCCGTCCACTGAGCCTGTAAATGTTGAGAACCTTTTTACTCAAGACGTTCAAAACAAAAATGACGAGAACCCTCAGGACGCCCCGACCGTTTTGACTTAGCTTTTTACTTTTTGAATAATTTTATTGTATATTTAGTCTAATTTTCAGACAGTGTTTAAATGCCCTTTTGTTTTTTGGGCCCTTTTTTGTAAAGACTTTATTTTATGTATGGCATACTTTTTGCATCTGTCACTTTTTGGGCTTGTGTTGATCTTTTATGTATTGATATGCAGGGCAAAATGGCCCATTACCATTAATTTTGGAAATATTTTGCTGAGCAACACTGTTTCCGAACAATATAGCAATCTACCACTTTTTCTGGTACTCGAGCTTGGTGAGCTCGAGTACCATATTTTTTTAATCCACCTGGCCGCCTGGCATGGAAAGCTTAATTAAAAAAAATAGCTTGGTACCTGAGCTCATGAAGCTCGAGTACTGTTCTAGCCCGTTGTCCCACTGTTAACCACAAACCAAACCATCTGTTAGACTGTTACCCACACTTAAAACTTAAACTTTCTCAATCTGCCTCTCAATCTCGCTATCTCCCTCTCAATCTCAGCTATCACTTTCTCAATCTCCCTCTTAATCTCGCTATCACTTTTTCAATCTCGCTATCATCTTCCTCACGGTCTCAATCTCCCTCTCAATCTCGCGCTCGCTCTCATTCTCAGTCTCCTTCTCGCTCGCTGTCTCCCTCTCAGTCTCGGTCTCCCTCTCAGTCTCGCGCTCGCTCTCACTCTCACTGTCGGTCTGCATCTTCAGTTTGGATTCACCAGCTATGTCTCCTTATCTCAATATTTGTTTGAGCATTGGGTATTTGTGGGTATTTGTGGGTATATGTGGGTCTTTGTGGGTATTTGTAGAGGAGATGCTGTAAATGTTATTTTGTAGTTACAGAACCATTCTCCGGAGCCAGATTGGAGCATTGGGTATACTTGATCGTAGATTTTTGGTTTCAAAATTATGAGCTATATTGATCAGTAAGCCAACTTATATTGATCTTCACCCTGACTAGGAAGTGACCTATGTGTGATTTGTGTTAATTTTCACTTGATTTTAGTAGTGTTTAAATTTAAAAATGCATATAGTTTTACAGACTGGGATTGGGTCCAGTGCTCTAGTGCATTGGATCCAAGCTTTGACTCTAGTTTTACTAAGATTCTAATGATGCTAATGATGTAAGATAACACTTTTATTTATTTTTTTTTGGAAGCAGACACGTGAATTGTGATTTGTGAGGTAGGGCCATATTTGTCTCTTAAGTCATAACCATGTACTGGAGCTGAAATGCTGAACTCTGGATTACCAACTTAGTAAGCTCAAACAAGAAGAGTTGTTCAATTCGTATTTGGAAACTCTCTAACCTAGAGAATGGTGTTGAAAAGTAATTCAATTGTTAGTATAAGATTCTATAAAATATAAAATTTTTATTTGACATATATTAGAGCAGTTCGTCCCTATATAACATAAATGTTTTGTTCATGCTGTCTCATAAAACGCTATGAGTGATATCGAAACAGTGAGAATAATACTTTAGGAGTTTGTTGCAAATTAACAAAATTTGACATGGTTCTGCCCCATTCTAATTTCCTGGTAGGGCTGATTATATGCGATGGAAGGAATGGAAATATTCTTTACTTGTCTCAAATGTTATAGAGAGATGAGGAATGTTTCTATTTGATTAAATTGCACTTTGTTTCTTAAAGTACGTGGTCATTTTGTTTTGTCTCTAAAGCTTAAAGTTTAAACATTTAGATTTTGGATCCGAAAAGTATAATACGCTTTGATATGCGTCCCTTTGTCAATACCCGTTGTTGGGGCCGTTGTTAAATTCCTACTAAGCTGAAAACAATGTAGTTTTGACATACAGTATTAAACTACATCCTGTAAACTATGCTATTTTGAGCACATAAAAATTATATTAATTTTTTTTTCTAGTAAATTACTATTTTTTTGGTTTTTATTTTTATTTATTAAAATTTTCTCTCTATACCCATCGAATCCATACCCATCCATCCACAATTATTGCCACCAGTCAAGTCTTGAAGAAACCCATCATAGCAGCCTTGAATCCCATCAAAACATCTCTATAATCAGCTTTCAAGACTCTTAACAAAGAGAATGATCATTGCATTATGTATAAGCAAGTTTGTTAGGTTTCTTTTTCTTGAAAACGAGTCCTCTATTTATACTTGAGGCCCTTGGCAGTTAGGTGAGAGACCGACAATTGTTCATTTCACGTGTTTCTCTTCTTGGGCTTAAATGACAATTGCCATGGAGTTAAATGTTGTTTGTAATGGTTTCTGTTGGGGTTAAAATAATTCTTTGTGGGATGAAATAGAGGCACAGTAAGAAACGCACAACTGAAAAGGTGTAGGTGATGTGGTGCCCCCAGTAAAAATAATTGAAAACTAGGAGTAATGCTAGGATGTTGACAAGTGGAGTTAATCTAGTAATACTCGAATAGTTGAGGGCAGGGTGGAGCAATTCCCTCAACGTAGTTAAGGGCCTTGAGCAATTTTAGAAACACACATCTGCAAAAGCGACACATGGCATTGATGCAGTTAACTTTGGAATAATTGCCTCAAAGAAGTTGTAAGAGGTTTACTG
Source organism: Quercus lobata (assembly GCF_001633185.2). Classification (NCBI taxonomy): domain Eukaryota; kingdom Viridiplantae; phylum Streptophyta; class Magnoliopsida; order Fagales; family Fagaceae; genus Quercus; species Quercus lobata. Next base: position 30,453,138 of record NC_044910.1, on the reverse strand, counting down.
AGAATAGTTGAAAATTTGGAAAGTGTCATTAACAATTAGCAAGGAAACACATGGAAGGCATAAACTGATAAATGATAATAACCGCTAAAATCTTAACTATTAATAGAGGCATATTCTACAGAAAATAACACCGCGAATACACTAAAAAATTTGTTGAGATCATTTGTACTTAGTTTTGTAGGAGATATTGTAGTTCTTAGGAGTAGTGAAGAATTTATGTTTGTAAGTGCTTTCCGTGAACTTTGTGATCAAGTTTAATTAAGTTAGATTCTTGTATCTAGTTGCTGTGCTTGCTTTCAATTAGTTTGGTTTTAGAATGATGACTAGTATATGGTTTATGTAGTTTACTTTGAATTGAATCAGTTTGAATTAGTTTGTTTACTTATATTTCACTTCAAGCCAATTTATTTCGAATTAGATTACTTCAAATCAATTGCATTGGAAATAACTTAGATATCGGTACTTAGTTTCTTAGAAATTGTAGTCATTCTAGTCTTTGTCTTTCATTGTTACTTGCATTACAACAAAGGTCCTCTTAAATGAGGTGTTTCCAAACCTCAAACTCTAATCCACAAAGTTAGATCTCATTTCATGCCAAAATTTTGTCCAAATGGCCAATTTAAGCTTCTGACTTTTGACAAAGACAAAAATATTAGGTATATAGTGTACCTATTTATGTACTAGAACGGAATATTCTGGTTAGAATGGAATGAAAGTCAAAATATTGCTGATAAATGCAAAACAAATAGATGGAAAAAAAATGGTGTTTAAAAAAAAAAAAAATCTTTTGACAAATGTGAACTAATTGAATGGACATGAAATATATTTTACTGTTTTCTCCACAAGTAATTAGTATTTTTTTTTAAATGCAAAGATTAAGGAAATAAAAAGGGATCTTCATGATACACATATATACACCATACAGGCAACATATCATACTATTTAGTGATTAATAGGAAATTAGGAATTATCTGTGTAATCTTATGCCATGTTTCAAAGTGTGAAACTATAGTTTTTACTTTTGGCTTTTCTTAACTGATGCATTAGGCACACATTAAATAGATTTCAAAGGGGTCATACCAACATTAGGAAATGGTAAAAGTTAATATTTATTATTAATTGGCAATATTTAGCAATAGTTTAGCAATATTTATTATAACCTAATATAGGCTTATTAAAGTAACACCTATATATAGAACAAATTCATGTGGCAGTGTTTTAAGATATATAGCCTCTAAACTCTTACACACAAATAGAATTCATTGTTGCACTTCTAATGTTTCACTTTTTTGCATTAAGCTTGAAAGTTGAAACATATCACATATGGAGGCTGTATTAGCATTAGCCTCTAGACTCTCATCCCTTTCTGAGTCTCCCTCTCACTTTCTCAAGTTTAATTCAAATTTTTTTATTGAAATCAATGAAGGCTGTATTAGATATATATTATTGCCATTTTCAGACAAATTTATTTATAATTAAAAATAAATAAATAAGACTGTCTTGCTGTTGTCTCCAAATGCCAGATATGGACCCACATGGAGCAGGACCCGCTATACAGACTTTGTTGATGAGGCAGGATGAGCATCGTTCAAGTTTGCTTTGGGATGTGCATTTGGAAGGCAAGGTATGCACTTGTTCAATATATGTAGTCGAAAGATTTTTGGAATTTAACTTTGAAGCGTAATTATTATGTGGTACTGTAATTATTATTAATACTACGCTGCTCTATTTGCAGGAAGTGCCAGGTGTATTGACTTGTCGTCACCGAGATAAAGGTCTGCTTGAAGGTAGGGTAGATGGGTTAGATCCACGAATTGTCGCTTATATCACTGATGCGGGGTTAGATGGGCTACTTCGGGTCCCAAATATGGACATTGACCATGCATTGATCACAGCGTTGGTGGAGAGATGGCGGCCGGAGACGCACTCATTTCACTTGCCCCACGGTGAGATGACCATCACACTACAAGATATGGAGGTTATAATGGGGGTACCTATAGATGGCTTGCCGTTGGTGGAATGTATACCCTCGACGGGCAGTTGGCGTGATGTCTGCCTTAGATTGCTAGGGTATATACCGCCAGATAGAGAACTTGGTCGTAAGAAGAACACTGGAGTGCTGGAAGGGGCGAGCATAAAAGCCAAATGGCTTGAGGATCGGTTTAGCAACCCTCTCTCGGTTGACGCCCCTGAGGCACTTGTGCAGAAGTATGCTCGTTTTTACATAGTGGAGTTGTTAAGTGGTACGCTATTTATGGACAAGTCTGGAGAACGGATCTCAATTAGGTATCTGCAATTTTTCGATCCAATCATCAACGGAAAGAAGTATAGTTGGGGTAGTGCAGCACTAAGTTGGCTCTATAGACACCTCTGTAAGGCATCAGAGAAGACAGCCAAGCAGATCGGCGGTGCACTGCTATTGGTGCAGTTGTAGGCGTGGGCGAGGTTTCCCCACATATGTCCTATGATGAGGCATCCACACCAGGCACTGCCTCCAGGTCCACTTGCTGTCAGGTAAGTAGCATCTTAGATAGTTACCGTTTTACATTTCCTCATTAACTTTGTTTGCATGAGAATTATGTAAGTAACTAATATGAAGGTAATGTCTGTGTTGTTTGCTAGATGGAAAGGGGCTAAGATAACAATTGAACATTCAGTGCACGTCCTACGTGCCTATCGTGTGTCGCTTACTTCGTTACGGCCAAATCAGGTATCATGTCTTACAAGTGGGAACCGCTTTGGCATGTAGTTTTTGTACTTACAATTCACTTTGGAATGAATAAACCTTTTTTATTTCAGAGTTACATGTATTGTTCACAATCGTTACACATTTTTTCTAATTATATTGTTAATATGGTTGTTTGCATCTGTTGAATCATTGTAGATTGTCTGGGAGCCGTACAGAAATTATTTGCGTTCTCTACACGCATATTGTACGGCAGGCCAACACATATGGAGGTCTATTGTGCCGCTCATACATTTTTGGGTGGTTGAAGGCCATCATCCTGAACGTGTTCTCCGACAGTTTGGGATGAAGTAAGGCATACCAGTCGATATTGATACTTCAATTGAACTGCACAAGATCACCCTCCAAGGCAAGCACCATGAAGATTGGGCCAAAGTACATGCCCCGCATTTTGCTAAATGGGCTGCGCATGCCAAAATTGCCGATGCACCGGCCTTTCATGGGGAGATGAGCTACAATGACGAGTATATGGTGTGGTTTCGTCCCCGCACTGTTCGCCATATTACAAAAGAGACTTTGTACTGGGACATTTTGGTAAATTTACAAAGACTGTTTCGTTATAAATGTACCTTGCTTCGCATAGTTTAGTTCAACCTACTAACACTACTCTTGTATATTTGTGATAGGTTGAATCGCAGTTGAGCATTATAGCGAAGTGCGAACCAGGGTCTGAGATCTACACCGACTCTATTAATGCCTTGCAAGCTATTGAAGAGATTGGTCGGTTGACCTTGGACCATGCACGTGATGTGGGCAACACAAGTGAACCGGTTGTACAGCGTGGTCGGCAAGCAGGTGGACGTCAAGGGCATGGAGGCCGTCAATCTAGTCAACGTCATTCATCTAGTCGGCCTCTCACATCTGGTTAGCGTCACACACCCGTGCCCACATCTAGTCGACGTCCCACATCTGCTCAGCGTCCTACATCTGGTTTGCGTCACACACCCGTGCCCACATCTAGTCGGCGTCACACACCCATGCCCACATCTACTCGGCGCCACAGACCCGTGCATGACCACACCATGGAGGAAGCAAGTCAGACAACAGATGAGATGTGTTTGGACACTACTTATAACATAGGCTCCATGGCACACGATGATGCGGGTCCATCCCATACGTTTGCCCATGGAGACACATCTGGGTTCCCATCCATGAGGAGCGATGGTACTTGCCCACCCACATCCCCTAGTACATCTTCGTTGCCCACCACCCATACGTCTCCTCCACTGACTGGCAGCCCTGCCCCCGCAGTTGTAGATGGTAGAGATGAGATGAGGTTCATGCCCACTCCTGGGCGACCCACCCCTGTTGCTGTCCCCCTGAGTTTGTGCATACCGAGTTCATCCAGACATTGGGAATTGAGTCTAAATTGTGAGGGGGCAGGACTTGTTATTAGTAATTGGGAATTGAGTTTAGAAAGTTTGTTACTGGATAAGCTTCCTTAGAAAGGTGAATTCCCAGAAATTATTTGCTCTATAGTTTCACAATTGTTCTATGGTTTGGGAATAGAAGTATTTAAACAATTAGGGGTGGAGATGATATCTTAGAAACTGGCTGGCGGTACAAGAAAGAAGCTGCATTTACGCAGCTTCTGTCCCTTCAGACATGGAAAAGAATCAATTCAACCTGAACACTCACTGATTGGAGGACCTGGCTTCTCAAGGGTAGTATATTGCAACAATACAGAAAGCCAAAAGGTCCTAACTTATGGCAACAATTATCTCAGAAGTACAAAGGTTAGTGTCTTGCACTTAGATCCTCTTGGTTTTACATTTTCTGCTGTATTAGCTGATTTTCAGCCTTGATTTATTAAAGTTCCTGGTCTCTTTCTCAAGAAAAAAAAATATGTGCCTTGGGGGCAGACATATCACTTCAACCACACTAGGATGGTAGATACATTTTTTGAATTTAGCCAATGGAATAATAATTGGATTTATGTAGCTGGTCGTAGTTAGTCAGGATCAAGTGTTTTTTTTTTTTTTTTTTTTTTTTTTTAGTGTAGTTGATATTGTGAATTTGTGCTATATTTTTTATTTATCTCTTAATTTCATTTTGCATGTGATATCTTCTTCCATCCTAATGTGAAATTAAGTTTGTCTGTCCTAATGTTAAAATGTGCTGTGCTTTTTGTTGTCTGGTTTTCTGCCCTGTCTATGCTTTAGATATGATTCCTATTTTTTTTCTCCTTAAACTCTCCGAAGCTGTCAAAGAAGGTGTACGACAAGCTGGGTTGGTACCGTTCAGGTTCAACACCATTGGTGTCACTGATGGTATCTCCATGGGGACCAGAGGCATGTCGTTTAGCCTTCAATCCAGAGACCTCATTGCTGATAGTATTGAGACTGTGATGAATGCACAGTGGTACGATGCCAATATCTCCATTCCTGGTTGTGACAAGAACGTGAGTTTCAAGCTTCACTAATCGCATTTCTTCTAACATTATTGCATTATTAAGTTAAAATTCAATTTTGTCCTTTAACTTTTATTTCAAATTGTCAAATTTAGTTCAATTTTTATTTTTGTCTCTTAGCAAATAATGCGGTTTTAACATTTTTTTATTATTAATATTTTGACTGAAACATTCACCAGGCATGTCATTTAATATATCTTTTTGTTTGATGATTATTATTCTAAAAGAAAAAAAATTTAACTCTTGTAGGGAGGGACCGTAACTCTTGTAGCCGTGGTTGACTGGGTGTATATGTGTGATATACATGTCCGTGCTTAGGAAGGTGCCTTTGTAATGCATGACATATGCTGCTCCATTATCAAAAGCTTCTTTGGAAATCTAGAACTTAATAATTAAATATTGATGGCTTAAGTAGCTTTATGCACTATTTGATTGGATTTTGAGGTCATTTAATTAATTTGTTAAATACCTATATCCATTTGTACTATGTGATTGTGCGTATATGTATAGCCATAGCTTATGAAAAATAAATATAACATGTGACATGTAAAGGCTGTAACTCGTTCTTTGTTATCCAAATAATGCAACCTTTTCATTTCTCATCTTAATTTCTATAGTGCTATGGAGAATATGTAAGTGGATCCATGACTGAAGAGCAGAGGAAGAATGTAATCCGTAACTCCTGCCCTGGGGCAGGTGCTTGCGGTGGTATGTATACAGCCAATACCATGGCCTCTACTATTGAAGCTATGGGGATGTCTATTCCTTACAGGTGGAAATTTGTCTCTGCTTGATCACTTGAACTGGCATCAGTTAGCATAGTTGTTCTTATCTTCTTATTTATTTATTTTCCCCTCAAAGCTCTTCGACACCTGCTGAAGATCCATTGAAGTTGGATGAATGCCGTTTAGCTGGAAAATACCTTTTGGAATTACTAAAAATGGACTTGAAACCACGAGATATTATCACTCCAAAATCCTTACGTAATGCAATGGTTATTGTCATGGCACTAGGTGGCTCTACAAATGCTGTTTTACACTTGATTGCTATTGCAAGGTGAGGAGAGTCTTTGGTACCAACTTTCCAGTGCTGGTATTGATTGCATGACATTGAAGTTTCTCATGGCAATATTCTTGGCAGGTCTGTTGGTCTGGACTTAACTCTTGATGATTTTCAGAAGGTCAGTGATGAGGTTCCATTTCTTGCAAATCTTAAGCCTAGTGAAAATATGTCATGGAGGATGTACACAAGGTTGGCTTTTCAAAAAATATCTTGTCTTGTGCTTTTAATTCACTGCTTCTATTAAAGATGGCAGAAGAGACTTCTTTTTTGGTTTTTTGTGAAGATAATTTTTTTTTTAATATACGGTTTGGTTTAATTAGTTTATCTATGTTTGGTTTAACGATTGTATTGATAGATTGGAGGAACACTTGGAGTCATTCGCTACCTTTTGGAGCTTGGATTTTTAGATGGGGATTGTCTGACTGGTACATATATTTGGGTTTTTGCAGTCATGAGAATATGTACTTTGTTATAGTGATCTTATTATTAACATAAAGTTATTTTCTTTTTCTAGTTACCGGGAAGACTCTGGCTGAAAATGCCGCAAGTTTCCCTCCCTTGGCCATTGGGCAGGTTTGATGGCTTTGATATTTTATTTATTTATGAGAGCTAATGATTGCAATGTCTTGTTGCTTTTACTATTGATAAATGAAATGTATTTGAATTTTGAAGAAAAACATTTTATGCTGTTATTCCTTTGCTTTTCTTTTTTATTTTATTTTATGCAGGATATAATAAGACCTGTGGAAAACCCCATAAAGAAAACAGGCCATATCCAAATATTATATGGAAATCTTGCACCAAATGGTTCCGTAGCAAAAATCACTGGAAAAGAGGGGCTTTATTTCTCTGGTATTATTTTATGTTCTACTTTTGGTCTGTTATTCTTGAAGTTGTATGTTATATAATTCAAGTTTACTGTTTGGTGTGCAAAAATATTTATTACAAAAATGCTCTCCAGGCCCTGCACTTATCTTTGAAGGAGAGGAATCTATGATCGTAGCTATCTCAAAGGATCCTTTGAGTTTTAAGGTATGTGTTCTAGTCAATATTGTTGTATAATGCTCAAATGGCACCTGATTCCCTTGCAAGAGCAAGGTGGAGGGTAAGATCGTGGCTTTAAGGTCCACGGGGTACACATATAACTTACCAATAAAAAAAGGTCAGAAACCAAAGTTACTTGATTGAATGCAAAGGTTTGGAGAAAACTGGGTCTCTGTTATACCTCATAGTTAACTTGGTTATGAAAATTTTTGCCCCTTTTATCAAAAGTAAAAGGAAAGAGGGGGGAAAAAAAACCTTCTTGTATACATGAGTTGCAACACCTATTGTATATTTTCAATGACATGATTTAATTAAAAAAACAAAGAAAAAGAAAGAAAAGACTTGGATTATTAGGCTTGTTTCTTAGTGAAAAAAGAGCATCATAGCTGAGCACTGTTCTCCCAGAAATATGATTCTCCCAGAAATATATCTCTCTCAGCTTGTTGGTACCTTAGAAGTCATACTTTGATGTTAGCTTGTGAATGCACTTGTTTTACTCTATTGATTTTTCAATCTAGTCTACTCATTATGAAACTTATTTTTTGGCTGTAGGTGCATGGATTATTGTGATGGAGTTACATCCTGGCTTCTCTCTATATCGTGGGTTATATGAGTTTTCACAAGCTTCCTTCACTGGAAACTCTTTGGGGACTCATGGGATGCGGTGGGGAGATTTGAGTAATAGCGTGAATGGGATGAAGGAGGTGTTGATCATCATGGTTGTTGAATGGTTGGTGGTGATTTTTGTTGCATATTACATAGATCAAGTCGTGTCATCAGGAAGTGGCAATTATAAGCGTAAATTATAAGCATATTACATAGATTTTTGGTGCTTTTGTGCCTAATTCGTTTATGGTTAATGATAATTATAAGCGTAAATTGATTGGTATAATGCCTTGGCAACATTGGCATGTAACTTTGTATAAACAAAAGAATAACCCTACGTAAGAGCAATGCAAGAGGTAGGGCTATCAAATTCATGGTTCCTTTTATTTTTGAAGGGTGGTTCATTTTATTTTTGAAGGGAGTTTCATTTTGTTCTTCTTCACCTTTAAATAAATAAACTCCCAAAATAAAAGCTAGACAAACACAAAAACTTAGTTTTTTTTTTTATCAGATATCTATATAAACCCAGACTCTTGCCTAGTTAATCTTGCTATCGTTTTTCATTAATTCTCAAATTACACACATATTCAACGTTTTTTATTAATTCTCAAATTCTCGTCAATACCAAAAAACTAAAAAAATAAAAAAAATTTACCCAAGGTACGAATCTGCCTGTTTTTTGAAATTAGGCAGATTGGTACCCGAGCCCAGGAAGCTCGGGTACCAATCTGCCTAATTTCAGAATGACCCAGGTAAGCCAGCGTAATTTTCAAATTAGGCAGATTGGTACCCGAGCCCATGAAACTCAGGTACCAATCTGCCTAACTTCAAGATTACGCTGGCCCAGTACCTGGGTGATCTTGAACTTAGGCAGATTGGTACTCGAGTTTCCTGGACTCGAGTACCAATTTGCATGACATCAAAATTACGCTGGGCCACTCCTAGGTCATTATGCAGACTAGTACCCGAGCCCAGGAAACTCGGGTACCAATCTGCCTACGCTGGCCCACTACCTGGGTGAAAAACAACCTTAACTTAAAGCTGAAACCTCGACTTTCCTCATTAGAGATCTTTCGTACATTATTCCAGCCTTTGAAGGAAATAATAAATTGACATAAATATCAATATTTGTTTCTCAGAAGAGATTAAATTAGATCAGGAGCTGGCTTAAAAGGCCTGATTTACGCTAGCCAATCCTGACCTGACACGTCAGCAAATAATAAAAAAACATTTTTTCCCTCCCTCTCTCCTCTTCCCATCTCCCTCACTTGTCCAGAAACATTGAAGGCTTGAAACAACGTTGAAGGAGCCACATAACACCCTCAGCAAACAAAACCAAGAACAACAACTGAATCATTTCTCTCCTTCAACAAAGCAAGCCTTGATTTTTCTTTCTCTCCAATGCCAATTAATATTCAAAAAAATTTATAAAAACCCACTTCACCAAAACAAGTTTTAAGCTTTCAAAAATGAGGTTTTTCCAAATCCATAGATCCGCAGACCCATCCATTAACAAAAAGCAAGAAACTTTCTTGCAAAGACCCATTTGCTCTTTCTGATTGGAACAAGAAAAACACACACCAGAACTATATCAGCAGTAAACAAATGCAAAAGCCTTAATTTTCCTAAAATGGGTTGAGGAAATAAAGGAAACCCACTTGAAAATTTTATAAAATTTGCAGGCTTTCAGAGGATTTTGCAAAACAGAGGGAGATATGAAGAAGTGGCTCCTTCAACGTCGTTTCATGCCTTCAATGTTTCTAAAAAAGTGAGGGAGATGGGAAGAGGAAAGGGACAGACAAAAAATATTTTTTTTATTATTTGCCGACGTGTCAGGTCAGGATTAGCTGGCGTAAAACACACATTTTACGCTAGCTCCTGACCCAATTTAATCTCTTCTCAGAATGACAACTAATGCCTACCCATTTTGAGAGAGAGAGAGGATTAATAATAATAAACATTAGTCATTAATTGATGAAATTAGATTAAATTCAACTATGAAACATTAAAATACAACGGAAAAGTTAATGGGTGCTTTAATAGTATTAGTTTAGAAAATATTTGTAAAAACTTTTTATTAGAAAAGAAAAAATATCTAATTTTTTAACAGTTTTTTTTATATTTCTCATGAAAGCGATATTAAAGTTTTCCTAATACTGTCAATTAACAAATATCCTAAGGGTATCCGTTAACCAAACCCATAATACAAAACAGTTTTATTATACTTTTTTTTTTTTTTGTGTCATTTCTCAAGCAACAAGTTTTTAAAATTTTTTTTAAAGTTTCCAGGAGTGGGCCAGCGTAATTTTCAAATTTGGCAGATTGTTACCCGAGCCCATGAAACTCGGGTACCAATCTGCCTAAATTGAAAATTACGCTGGCCCAGTAGCTGGGGGCATTTTGAAATTAGGCAGATTGGTACCCGAGTTTCCTAGGCTCGGGTACCACTCTGCCTAATTTCAAAAACTACAGGCCCACCAAACCCGTACCTTGGGTAAATTTTTTTTTTTTGGGTTGACGAGACTTTGAGAATTAATAAAAAATTTACTTGAATATGTACACATGTACAAAAAAAAAAAATTATAATTTCTTTGTACAAGTTTTAAAATTTTGAATTGTTATATGATAGTTCATTATGAGTATTAATTGTCATTGTGGGTAGCTATGACAATTTTATTTTGTTAAGTTTATCTAATATTTTTATTTTTATGCAGTTGTTATTATTTATTTGTCTTCATTTTTATAAAAATATTTAAACTGAATGGATAAGCTGAACTCATTGGTTTTGTATTAATTATTGACGCACACAACCACAATCATTCATACATAAATAACACATTACGTGTCTACTTAACCAATAAAATACTTGAACAATCACTGATTTTACAAATTTTTTTTCTTCAATTTTCCTGACTTTATAACAAAAAATTATTATAATATGGTAACAATAAACACACATGTAACAAACCTTCTTTATTTCGTAATTACTAAATCATATAAAGTTATATTATATTTAGGGTCATGTTAACGGATACCCTTAAAGCAATTGTTATATTTTCCATGAAAGTAGTGACAAAACATTTCTCTTATATTTATAAAGAATAATGCACACACATTATTATTTACACAAATAACATTATAACAAAAAATAATGCACACACTCAATATTACATACACTCATACACATATAATATAAAGAATAATGCTAGAGATACAAACTATTTTTCAAAATTTTTTACAAACTGCTGATGTGGTGAGTGATTATTAGTAAATGAAAAAATTGATATTAATAAATAAAAACCAATAAGAAGTTGACCATATTAACATTTTGTAAAAATTGTAAAATAGTTTGTGGTTGTAACATTACTCTAATATAAATTTATGACAGAGTGACACTTACAATCTACACACAATTATTCTATTTGTTACAATTGGAAATATTTGTTATAGGAAATAATTTTTTTCTTAATATTTCAGCCTTACAAAGCTCCTGCCCACTTGTCTGACGCCAACTACCAACTTAATGGTATAGAGTGAAGCCAGCCAACTACTACTAAGTTAATGGTATAGAGTGAAGCCAACTTCTAACTTAATGGTATAGAGTGAATGGTCTACGTTAACAACCACCCTCACCAGCTTACTTCTAGAATTTATGAGATGACTCTTGCACTTGCCAAGTCCATGTGAAGAGTCAGAATGCCCATGTGAAAGAATACTGAAGCAAAAGCTACTGTTGGGTCACCATCTGTGGATCTTAGTGTCAGTGTTTTTCCATTGAAGACAAACCATTTAACCTTTGGGTCCTGCCTGCTGTGTACATAGAGGTAATATAGTTAAATGTTTTGTTACATTGTGTTTACATGTGTGGTTCGTATGAGATTATTTTTGCATGACCACAATTCATGAGTTGAGTTTTTTGCAAGATACCATGTTCACATATACAACTGCTGATTTATATATATATATATATATATATATAAAACTTTTTTGTCAAAACAAATGGAGCACAACTATATTGTAACAAAATAAATTATAAAGAAACAATTGCAATTAGAAGTATATATATTTTTTTAAATAAAGAAAAAAAAAAACCAATTCATAATTACTAATAGTTGAAAGAGAGATAGTAAATCCATAAATTATTATATGCTTTAGAAGAATAATACATAAAGTTTAGACATGTACTTTGATTCGTTAAAATGAATGAAGAAAAAAAAAATCATCTATAAGTTTTTTATTTTATTTTGTGAAATGAAAAAATATTAAAAATATAGCAAATACTTGTAAAGTTGTGTATATATCTTACTGTCTGATTGCTTCTTAAAATATGCCCCATTCAGCATTTATTTCTCTATCCTTCTAGATATTTAAAATTTAAGTTTACAACAAAAATTCAGATTTTAAAATTGTAAAAAAATTATGAAATAATAGGATTTCATCATTCATTTATGGGTTAAGCTATTTATGAGATAAGCAAGAAAGGCAAGTGCTGTGAATAGTGGTATTGGTAAAAAAAATGAACGTATATACAATATCAAAATTGGTTTGGGGGGGCCACAATTAACATAAACCATATATCTGAATAACAAAAAACTCAAGAAGAAGAAAAAAATTCGTGTCATTGTCATTATATTTGCCTATGCTTTGAAGAATTCATTTCATATTTTATGTTTCTATGTATTTATTTATTTAGATGTAAAAGAATACTATGTCATTGTATATTGTTTATTCTATAATTTACAAGTTATCTAAATATTAAATAAAATACAGTTTTTTTTAACAATTTGCTGGCAGCCAAGTATTGTAATTAAATCTATTATAAATTATAGATATGTGGTTAAACGATTGAAAATTATGTATATCTCTATACACAAAGTTGAGGAGGTTGAGTTTGAATAGAAATTATTTTTATCATACGCCATATTTATTTAAGTGGTTATAGATGATGACAACTGTTATATTGTTAATTACAGGTCGTTGATGGATTTTCACTTTTTCTATTTGTACTACGACGGGGAGATGTATTATCATGAGTTGCATGGGTTGTCATACCAAGGCTTAAACCAAAAGCAAAAATATGTTAAGGTGAAACGTGGGATAGGGCTTACGAACTTGCAACGAAGAATATTGAAGGTGATGGGGTTAGACCACTCTAGGCATAACATTTCCATCGTGTATCGAGCACCTCAACGGGTTGTAGACACGCAGGTTTTCTACAATTCACTACAATTATCAAGTGGCACCGAAGTGAAGATGATGTGGGAAATGGTTGCACAAATGTTGGCTCGAGGATTCATTGCTTCAGATCTCTATATCACTGTTGAACCCGCCACAGCAGAGGCTAGAGAGGGTTTACAACATACTATTTTGGATGGAAGAGTAGATGAGCACATCGACTCAATACCAGAAAGATCTTATCAAGGGTGTGTAGAGAACACAGAAGATGGGTATGGTAGTGAATCGTGGCAGACATTTGCCCATGTGAACTCGATTGAGGAGGAGGAAGGGCCCCAGCAAGTGCATGAAGGAGAGCATTTAGCTAATGATGAGCTGCATAGGGGCACATCCGAAAATATAGATGATCACGGACTTGGTGATGATGCAACCCATATCGATGTTACTAGGGATGACTTCGAGGACCTCCTAGATACCATGGGTGAACATGAGGATGTTGATCATATCGAAGATATGGTTGTAGAAGAGAATAGAGAGACGTGCCCCGATCCTGATCCTATGCCGGAATGGTTCACCAAAAATAGTTGGGATAATATGTTTGATCCATCACCGGTTATGCTAGCAGAAGTATTGCCATGGACGCCTGGGGAGCAGCCAATTAAAGGGATGGTATTCGCGACTAAATTGGCGGTACGACATGCGTTGACCTGGTACGCAGTGCGAGAGAATTTTAGCTTCAAAATTGAGCATTCAGACTTAGAGAGGCTTATGGTGAGTTGCGAGGATGATTCTTGTCCATGGTCAGTCCGTGCGATATGTTCAAAGGGAGACAATGTGTGGAAGATCGCAAAATGCAAGGGCCCCCACACGTGCGACAAAATTAAGAATGCTCATGATGGTCGGATGATTGATTCGGTGTTCCTATCATATGTACTTGAGCTCTATATACGAGAAGACCCTGCGTATAAGATAAAGAACTTACGCCACGTTGCTTTGGCAGACTTAAAACACGAAGTATCTCACTACAAGGTATTCTATTCTTTAACTTGCATTCTATTTTCAATACAACGTAGAGACATCAGTCTTTTGGGAAGTATAATCATGATATTTTTTTCTCAAAACCCATGAATACTTTATATTATGAAAATTGAAATTGAAAAAAGAAAAGGAAGAAAGGAATGCGGAGCGAAGAAATATTATAGCGTTACAAGTCTTGATTTGTTTTCTTCAAGTTTTTTTATTTAACTTGTATTCATTTCTAATGTAATCATTATGGTTCACATACAAGGTATGGGATGCCAAACATAAGGCTGTTGCAGCTATATACGGGGATTTTAAGGAGTCTTATGTAGAGTTGCCGCGTTTTTTGGCAGGACTTAAGGATGCAAGTCCGGGTACAGAGTATAAGTTAATAGTGGACGATAATTATGAACAGGGAAGCTGTACATTCAAGTTCGTATTTTGGGCGTTTCGTCCATGTATTGTTGGGTTCAAGAAGTGTAGGCCTGTGATTAGCATTGATGCAACCCACCTCTATGGAAAATATAAAGGGAAATTGATGATTGCAATGGCGACAAATGCTAATAATAAGATTTATCCAGTAGCCTTTGCCGTTGTTGAGAGCGAGAGTACAGAGACTTGGGGTTGGTTCTTGGCTTGTATAAGAACGTATGTTACCGACCGGAGACACCTGTGTATCATATCTAACAGACACCTTGGGATACAAGCTATCTTTAGAGACACTAATCGAGAATTTTCCCTGCGGCCTCCTATGGCAGAACATCTTTACTGCCTTCGTCATCTATGTAGTAACGTCAACACTAGATGGAACAACGAAACTTTAAAGAATCTAGTATGGAGGGCAGCAAGTGCTACCCAGGAGCGAAAGTTCAATGCCACTTTCGAGTTAATAGAGAATGTCAACCGGGATGCGCACCAATATCTGAAGGATGTGCCCAAAGAGAAATGGGCTCTAAGTTTTGACAAGGGTTATCGTTATGGGGCGATGACTACAAACGTCTCCGAGTGCTTCAATGGTGTTCTAAAGGGTGCTCGTAGCTTGCCCATTACGGCAATGGTGAAATACACATGGTTCAAATTGAATTCTTACTTCGATGATCGTCGTAATAAGAGCATAGCACAGTTAAATTCGGGACAAAAATGGACTAAATATGGCTTGGATATCTTCATGAGAAATAAGGCGAAGGCGGAGCATTATAGGGTGACGAGATTGAGCGCGCAACAACAATCATATCAAGTAGATACACCACATAATGTAGGGTGTGATGGACATGGGGATCACACACATGGAGTTAATTTGTTGCAAAGAACTTGCACATGTCAAAAATGGAAGTTGTACAAGATACCATATTCACATGTCATTGCAGTTTGTATTAGGTATCGACATGATGCAGAGCAATACATTGACCCATGCTATAGCATGGATGCACTGTTTCGGAGCTATGCTCCCGTTTTCCCTGCGTTGAAAGATAGATTATCATGGCCGGATCCTGAAGAAACTCGAAGGGTCCTCCCTAACCCCCAATTGATTCGAGAGAAAGGTCGCCCTGTCTCAACACGAATCAGGAATGAGATGGACGAGGGTGGGAACCGGCCGAGAACCACACCATGGAAGGAGGGGGGGAGGAAGGTGCAATGTGGGTTGTGTGACCAAGAGGGGCATAATCGAAGAACATGCCCTAAGCGGAATGAGGTACCGACGAGTGGTGGTCGCGCAGACTAGGTACACTAATTTTGAACCGTTGCATTCTTCTAAATGCAACTTGAAACAAAATGCATGCTATATGCCATTCAATTATGTATTTTTATAACTTAAGAAATATTGGAAAAAATTTTAAGGACCAACTATGACATATATCGTTAAAATATCATCGTTGCTTGTGTACATGTGGTTCATTCCAATTAGTCTCTTGAGGATGCATACCCAATTCCAAAGTTTTGGGACTAAGACTTTCTCTTCTTATGCTTGGTGTTGATGACTGCATTATTTCTAGTGTTGATTTTGTATGTGTTGGATCATTATGTGTAAAATGCTAATGCCCATTTCTTACAAGTGTTTTTCAATCATATCATCCATTGGATTGAAACAAAAAATAGGATATGATGTGAATGAAGTGATAAGTATTCAAATTCAACATGGTGAAGTCCCTATTTTTGCAGAATATTTCAACAATTGATGGTATTTGGCCATTTTGGCCTATACCTTACTATGATTCATTGTAATATGCATAGTTCTAATATCAAAGATGTAGCCTCAAAGACTTTAAATTGTAGAGGTAAGCCGGTAGACCAAACTACGTAACCCCTTTGTGTTCTCTATTTTTTTTTTTTTTGCATTCTCCTTATAGTATTTTCTATTTCATTTTAAAACTTACTAGGAAATGAAAGAGCTATTTGTTGTTGGCATTTAAAGGCCTTGATAGACTTTCTGTTTAACTTATATCTTTTTTTTTTTTTTTTTTTGCTCAATTTTACTTGACTGTAGATTTAATTTTGTAATTCTTTTGCTAAATGTTTTCTAACTGCAGATTTCTTATTTTATTTTATTTTTTATATGATTTTACCATAGATTGGTCATGAATAATATGTGGCATTTTATTGGGCCTGGGCTGGTATATAATAGATTGGTCATATTATTGGTCATGAATAATATGTGCCAGTTTTAACATGTTAGGGAAATGGTTGCCCTCATGGAGTGGTTATTTAGGATTCTTTTTGCTTTTCTTAATGATCCAGATGTCAAAATTTTTGGTTTTAAAATATGGGGGATAAAAGCTTTTATGTGAGCTTTAGGTATGTGGGTGATATCAAATTGCTATAGCAAGGAGATGAGCTTCAAAATCTACTTTCTAATCAACTCATTTTCCCATTTATCTTCCCTGTCATTTATCTACCACATTGTTAAAAAAAGTTCAAAAAAGTAGGACTTGTTTTGATTTTGTGTAATTATTAGCATGAACTTCCAGATACTAATACTATAGTCTATTTGTTTGATATTACTTCATGAGCATGACTACTAGGTTGCTGATTTATCTGTTTCTGTTGTTTTCCAAAGGATGCTTCTTCACATCGTTTGGAGGCTTAAGGAGTTATGAACACCCCCTTAATGAGGTGAAGCCTGTGCCAAGGGTGGACAGTTCTGGTCAGGTGTGTGGTGTAACTTTCACCGTGGATGAAGAGTCGAAGAGGGAAACTGTCGGCATGCCAAGAGTTGGAAGTGCTACCAACTGCTCATCTTACTACTGATATTGTTATAGTTTCCTTTTATGGCATGGCTGTCATTATTAGTGGGCCTTGCCTTTGATCTCCTTTTTGTTATCATACTACTCTCATCTTGAATGGCTTGAAAGCATTTTATGGGTGCTTAGATTTATATCCTTTTTAGTACTACCAAAACTAAGACATGATTTTATGCTGCTGTACATGTTGCGTAATGTCAAACTAGGCCAGGATCTCAAGTTTGATACAAGAAATAATATGATTGCTCTTCAAGACTGATCAATGGTAGATTTCTATTTGA
Organism: Quercus lobata; assembly: GCF_001633185.2. NCBI lineage: Eukaryota > Viridiplantae > Streptophyta > Magnoliopsida > Fagales > Fagaceae > Quercus > Quercus lobata. Next base: position 30,435,555 of record NC_044910.1, on the reverse strand, counting down.
TATTTTTCTCCATTTTTATCGCTTCTTGAATCAGGCTTTGATGATGATAATAATTACGGTCACATTCGTGATGATAATCAGGGCAGCTAAAGCTTTTCAATGCTTTCCTATTGGTCTGATTCATGATTTACAACTTTAAAGTAAATCATCACATGACAGATAAATACTGAAATACTGAAAGACACACCAAAAAGAAATACTGAAAGAAGATACGAAACCATTCTAATTAATTCTCGTCAATTCAAAAAAAAAAAAAAAAAGAATTACCCATGTACCTGACTTTAGTGAACTCGGGTTCCAAGCATTCATTTATTATAATTTTAATTTACCAAAATCAATCCAAAAAAAAAAAAAGATTTGGTTCACCAAAGTCGGGTACAAATCTGATAGTTTTAAAAAATTAGGCAGATTGGTACCCGAGTTTGGTGGACTCGAGTACCTCACAAATCTACCTAATTTTGAAAATAGGCAGATTGGTACCCGAGGTTGGTGGACTCGGGTACAAATCTGCCTAATTTTTTCCTGTTGTGAAATTTGGACTACCTAATTCTAGAATAGGTAGATTGGTACCCGAGCTTGGTGGACTCGGGTACTAATCTGCCTAGTTTTTTTCCAGTTGTGAATAGTACTCGAGTAAATTATGAAAATAGGCAGATTGGTACCCAAGCTTGATGGACTCGGGTACTAATCTGCCTAAATTTTTTTCCTGTAGTGAATAAGCACCTTGAGTTTGGACTGCCTAATTCTGAAAATAGGCAGATTGGTACCCAAGCTTGGTGGACTCGGGTACTAATCTGCCAAATTTTTAAGAATCTCTGCCTAATTTTTTGTTTTGTTTTTCTTTAAAAAAAAAGAAAAGAAAAAAGAATATTACTCTAGTTAATAGAAATGTAGTCCAATATAGAATAAAAAATTACACTATATTAAATTTTGACTTTTATGAAGGACAATTTTAAATTACACTATATTAAATTTTGACTTTTATGAAGGACAATTTTAATGGTTATTTGTGGCTTCCCCAGTCTACTGCTTGTGTACTTGGGAGTTCATTTTAATTTTCAATAAATGTTTTATTACTTATACAAAAAATTGAAATCTGACTGCAAAGAAATGCTGCAAGATCTATTATTTTAGCCTTACTAGATGCATATTATTCCAAAAGGAGTGACAACCTTGAAATAAAAATTGAAAATCACATTCTATTTGAACTAGTGGTCACCTGGGTAAATTTTGAGGGCAAAACACCACCAGACAATGAACTCTGAAGCATAACAAAAAACTTAACTGCATAGATAGTCCTTTTTTATTTTTTAACAAGTTTCCAGCTCTTCACTAAGTATTTGATTTTGTTGAAATATAAGAACTATAATTCATGAACAGATATATAGCAGTAAATCACTAATGCAGTTTCTAGTCCTAATATGTGTATTCTTTCAAGTAAATCTAAACACTAATGGGAAACAGAAAAGACAATTTGCCCCAAAGATCCATTCTAGAGAGTTCAATTACTCATGGTTACTATCAATATAGACATTGCCTTTGCATTAGATGTTAACCCAATAAAATTAGAATCATTAGAACTTCGCACAAGTAACTGACAATCTGCAGTATTCCTGATTACTAATTATAGTATAGTACTACATAACAAATAATGTCATCAAAACTACCTGAACTAATTCATCAGCAGCAGATGCACATGGAGGAAGTTTGTCCCTTGGAAGAATCCGTATTTGTGCCCCACTTTCAGCTGACATTTGCTTGATTACACTGCCACCCTAGAAGTAAAAGGCAGCCTACTTGATTGGAAAGTACAAGTAGCCTAAAAACAATTGAAGAAGACTTATTATCATCTTCATCCCCTCCATCTGTCTCTAGTTCTCCTTCAATTATTCTCTCAAAAACAAGAAAAAGGGCCTTCTGCACGGCTAAAGTTCCCTTATCCGATTTGGCATCTCCCACAGCATCAAATTCTTTATCTTCGTTGTTTTCATTATGTTCCTTTTCATCATCGTTCTTTTCATCCATGTTTGTCTCTTCACCGCCATCCTCCTGGCTTGCTTCAGTCGTCACCTCAATCTCTTTATCAGAACCTGAGATAACAACTACCCTCTTATCACAACCAGGAACAGTTTCCTCAACTCTGACCTTTGCGCCAGTTTCTTGACGGATTTCAGATATGATGTTGCCCACTTTTCCAATGACACCACCAGTTTTGGAAGCAGGACAGAGTAAGCGTAAGACAACACTCCCAGGAGCGAATTTCACAGATTGTTTGTGTGTCTTTTGCCACTTTCCTTTCCCATTTGACTCTGTAAGGTTTCGATCATGTGGTCTCTTAGAAGGCGTCAATGGAACAGACATATCTACTAAATTTATAGCAGACCAGTTCACTGAAATTCGAAAGTTATAATGTCAAAGACAAATAAAATTTAAAAATAATCCGCATTTAAGAAACATTGATTTTCCAAAGCCTCTAATTGAATCAAAGCCCATGATTATTGTAATTAACTCTACAATTTTTATATTTTATATTTCCAAAGCCTCTAAAAATATTTTATGAAAATTGTTGTAATTAACTCTAAAATTTTTATATTTGTCCGGCCTCAGTAATCTAGAACACACCCAAATGCTTCACTTTGATTCTCATACCTATGCTCATCCCAACAAAATGGACTTGCATTACATATCCCTCATTTTAAAGAAACAAAAATGTAAAGCAACCTTGTGTGCTTATTCCACTTTGTTAAGGCTGAAGTGGTTTTTCAATTTATTTGGTAAAAGTAATGGCTACCCTACCTCACTATAGTGTATTCCATCCCATATTGTTGGTCCTTTATTCCATTTTGAGATGTCCCAAAATATAATCAACTTTGAAAAATCTATGGACACTATTGATAACTTTCCTCACTTGACCTTACTTTATTTAAAAAGTCAATATCCCTCTTTCGCTAGAGTTTAAATTAAGGGGGTAGTTGGAAACATGCACTTTTTATTTGAAAGACAATGTATTAAATGAGGTTCCTTTAAAAAGTTGGAGTTTCTACACAAGACCAATAATATGGGATGGAGAGAGTATTGTTTTGAATCGACAACAATCAATGGAAAAGGATGTATCACACGAAGCACCTTAGTATAATATTAAACAAAATAAGAAACTTTTAGTAATAAAAAGATGTTCCAGTCATAAGTCAAACAAAATAAAAAGCATAACCATTTGATTATGGCGAACACACAAGCTAGATACTAATCAGACCATGGAAAGATCAAATCAACCCATCACCATCTCCTTTAGAAAGAAAGGAAAAATCAAGCAGCTCTCACATCAATTAACAAATCATCCATATAAATAGCAACACAGGGAGGAAGAACAAAAACCCAAAAAAAAAACAAAAGGATGAAAGTAAATATGATTTTTTTTTTTTGATAAGTGCTGAAAGTAAATATGATAAAACCATATAAAATTCTAATGTCCCATTAGACCTATTAAGCACTGTATTTAGATTCTACTCACTTGTACTTTAAAAGAACACTCTGTTGAAGGATCTGGATATTTGTTTTGGGTTTTCTCAATGCATAAAGCTTCTGAACAATGAAGTCAACCACTTGCAAAAAGATAATATAGTTGGAAAGAGCCTATTTGTACTCATTAATCGACAGGTAAAGCAGTAGAAAAACAATTAGAAAGAGCCTATATGTACTAATTAATTAACAGGTAATGTGGTAGAAAAATAATTAGAAAGAGCTTATATGTACTAATTAATCAACATGTAAAGCAGCAGAAAAACACTTAGAGAGAGCTTATATGTACTCATTAATCAACAGGTAAAGCAGTAAAACAAGTTCAGAAGTGTGATATCATTACATGAGCAATAGATATTATTCAATATCCAAATCAAAACATTATTGAAGTTTATATTCACCATATTTTCTGTCCAAACTATGAGACAAAACATGGAATATCATTATTGTCCTCAAGAGCTTCCGACTCAATTAAATCCACAGAGGTTGGGGAGAAGGCATAGGTGATATTAAGTTAAAATGTATTGACTTGCACTGTAATTCTAAAAGGTTCTCAGTACAAAATGGTCACTGTTCAAATTTTTATTAATAAGACATTCTGGCCTCAATACTATACAATGTACATGTTGAATCCTTATCAAATGAATGAAATTTGGATTAGCTACCTTCTGTTGAAGCTAACTAAGACAAGAATTGTTGAAAAAAACCTTTTATCCCTACCCTTGGCCTTGAGGAAATCTTTGACCTTAGCAATTACCTCAAAACTCTAACTTCAGTTGAAGAAGCAAACTAAAAACATCTGATTATCAGTAAATATAGATTAAAATGTTGACCAAAACTAATATTCAGTCAACAAAATTATGTTAAACTATCAAACCTAAGTACTAATAACCAACTCTATTCAAGTTACAGATGTCAAATTGTAGTCCTTTCTAACATATATGATTGAAATGGTCACAAGAGTGTTAACTCATCAAGTCACAAGCTTGGGATTCTTCTTGTGCACAATAAGGACTGCTATTACTAATTGATAATTAAACAGTCCATACAAACAATATTGTATCCAAATATGTACATGGGCAGATTAGTGTATATGATATGCATGACATTGTAGAGGGGCTCTCACATTAATATTTTGGTAGGTTTAAAACATACAATAACACAAGAAATTGAATAATCATCATCAACCAAAGCATCCGATAATTCTAGTCAATAACCTTTGAAACTGCTTTCTGCCTAACTTTTTCAAGCTCAGGTTGAACGTCTTTCAGAGCTTTTGAAGCTTTGACCATAGGATCCACTTCTACAAACTTCAGCTTCTTACTTAGAATCTCAAGAGTTCTCATGTATTCATTATTGACCTGGACAAATTCCACTGCAAGTATGTTAGCAGCAATAAAAGAAATGGAACACAAAAATCTCCCTAATCACTATGTTAACCAGGAAGCAACATGGACCGTACACCATGCACATTCAAGGACGTATGTTGTAGCTCAATTGTGTTATAGATATGTCCTGCATATTAAAAAATCAACTTTAACCTATAATGTGAATATCAGAAGAGCCTAAATCATGTATATAAGCATAAAACATCTAGAAAGTGCTACTCTATGTTGCAATTTAATCAAAAAAAGATGGGCAGCAAATGAAGCAGATGACCAGATCTTTCCACAATCAATCCACAATAACCCCATCATGCAATGATTTTTTTTTTTTTTTTTTGATAAGTAACCCATCATGCAATGATTGAATCACTAATACAATAAGGGAGGGGCGAGAGAGAACATGAGCAACATTTAATCATTTCAAGTAAACACATTTTTCCACACATTAAGTTCTCCCTCAAACCAACCTAGCAAGCCTTACAAGGACATAACAATGATATAAATCAAGCATAAAAGAGCATATGTAAATCCCATTCTGCCATCCAAGGCTTGATGTGATTGGTATCAAGGCAAAAGGGTAAAGCTTGTAGCAAAATATTAAAAAAGGAGCCTTCTTAATTAAGGCAACTGTAAACCAAAATAAATGAAGCACAAATAGACCTCTCTTAGATTAATGTATCAATGCTTTTCTCATAATTCAATTCCCAAACATTAAAGAATAACCAAAGTCCTGATAATCTCATTGGAAGGGTAAATCACTGAAACTCTTCTTCTTCTTTTTAAGTAACGGACATGTAAACGAATGATAAACAAAAACAACTTTTTGGATGAGGACATCAATGAGCAAGTTTGTAAGCCAAGACCATCTGTGAGCAAGTTTGAAAGCTACGACAAACATGTAATAATAGCAATTATGACAGTAACAGTAAAAAAGCAGGCTCTACAAAAATTAGAAATACCTCTCTGTCAACGACTATGTTAACCATCCTTGGAGGGACTATAATGTCTTTGACAAACTTTGCCAATTTTGATTCTGCTGACTGTTTATAGAACATAGAACAATCATATATTGTATAGAACATAAGAAAAACGAAAAGGTTTATAAACAATAATTTAGAGATGTCACTTTGGCATTACTCAAATGGCCCACTTCCAGGAAAATTGTTCAGACAGAAAAACTTCCAAAAAGTTTTTCCCCACATTTTCACACTTTTTTCGGTTGTGTTCTTTTAACTCCAAAAAGAAGTAAAATGTTATCACAGCACAAAAACAAACAGCTCAATAATAATTCAAAAATGGTACCCTTTCTTTTTTGATAAGTAATAAGATTATATAAATCAGAAAAAAGAGTCACCCAAGTATACAGGAGATATACTGGTGTAGACAATCAATTACAAAAACTGCATAAATCTAAAAGAGAAAGAAACTTGTCATTGAAAAAGAAAAGGAATGCAATCCAACTAGGTCATATCACAAATCACCAATTGAAGAATCATTATTCAGCTAGCTTTATCCCCTGCTGAGAAATTGTTGCCACAAAATATCATTGAAAAAGCACATATAACCCCTAAGAGGAACTTCAAACAAATACAAATTTTCTTATGTTTTTGTTTTACTAACTAGCGGTCATTAACATCTAATAGATATACAAGCATGTTTCTGTGGTTCTCAAAATTTAAACTCCAAACAAACACTGAAGCGGAGCTACTCATACAAACAATGATACCTTACGATTCTTAAGCTTCAGGCCCATATCCATCGACTTCTCTTGGAGGACTTTTATGTCTGAACTTATGGAACCAATTTCAACTTGGGACAAAAAGAGGTAAGGAGAAAACCTTCATTGAAAAGTAGAATTCAAACCCTGGGGTTTTACTGAAAGAAGAGGATAAAAAACAAAACAACACAACAACAAATAATTCTGCAAGAATCAATGTAAAAAGAAAGTTAAACAATGAATGCATCTAAAGTTTGTGATTCATATTCTCCTTAGTTACATATAACAGTTGAATTAAAAACACTATCAATTTTGACAAATGGATGTATAGGAGAGGGAAAAAATGACTGCACTAGTTATGACATCCTTAAAGCAGCAGTGATATAAAGCTAATTCCTACAATCTTTTTCAGCTTATAAATAGCGTACTTGCAAAAAGTAACCAGCATTGGGAAAAAGGGAAATTTTACTACCATAGACTAATGGAAAACATGTATAACTTATGGTATTTATGTGAGGTAGTGATTTATATCCAGGAACTGCTACTAAAATCAAGAATGCATATAATCTTGTCCCTATGCAAAAACAATGTATATAATTTTGTCAACATATACAAGAATTTGAAAAAAAAAAATTATGATCATTGCAAAGTGACAAAGATATATGCAACTACATTTTCAGCCAATATGTTTTATTAGAGGGTGATCAATTGTGTATATCCATCAAAATATATTTTATCAAGTAATAAATTTTTTTTTTTAAGGAAAGAATGTTAAAAAGCAAAATAATTTGAAAATGGAACAAAGAGACACCCACCAGACGTGAAAAGGAAAGACCAGAAAGTGCAAAACAGAAAAAACTCAAACAGAAGAAGCACCCACCTTTACCTAACAAACCCCCCCCCCCCAAAAAAAAAAAAAACCTTCAATACAAAGCTTTTAACTTTTAACCTCCCAAAAAAAATTTATTTATAAATAAATAACATAACCCATGATTCTTTGAGATTCAGGAAGCTTATATCCAAATCCTATTACCATGTTTGGATACCAAGAAAAAAAAAAATCAAAATTTTGATCTGGCTCCTGAGAAAATTACAGACTGTACCAACTTTTATGAAACGATCACACCGTTTGGTGATCTCTGAAGATTTTCTGTAAATGAAATTCAGATTGATAAGTCTTCAAAATGTTTAATTAACTAATCAGCACGTTTAAAACAAGAATCTTTAACCACCTGAAGAATTAATTGGCTCAGTTAAGTTCCAAGTAATTTCACAAACCAAGAACCACACCAAAAAGAGAGAGAGAGACCTGGTGGCGAAGATCGGCGTGGTGGACTTAGACTCCGACAGTCTCCAACGAAGCCTGCGAGGCAATTTGGGCGGAGAAAGGGCGAAGAAGAAGAGGAGGACGAAAACGCCGTCGCACCACTGTCATCCAACGGAAAGTCCATTACCATCGCTCCTCCAACAACCACCACTTTCCCTTCCCCTCTTCCCTTAGGTGGCGACGGCGACGGAGACCACGATTCCACTCCCTCGGCCATCATCGATACGCGAAACAGATCACAACGACGTCGTTTCAGTCTCTTAAGACAGTGAGAGAGCTGAGAGGTCGCCGCCGACGAAAGTCTTCTGACGCCGACGGGTTTTCTGCCGCCGATGGTGTGAGGGTTTGGGGTTTGTATGTTTAGGAGTAAGTGAGAGTGAGAGTGAGAGTGAGAATGTGTTCTGGGTAGGTGAGAGTGAGAAGTGAGAGATAATAGTAGGGATAGCAACGGGTCGGGTTCGGGCCGGGTTTTTGCATACCCAGGCCCGACCCGCGGGCCAAGACCCGCAACCCGGATTCGGTCCGAATATTAATCGGGTTTTTTTTTCAGGGCCCAGACTTGCCCCGTCGGGTCCCGCGGGCCCCGTTTAATCTGTTGGGCCCAAATCTAGCCCAACTGATTTTTTTTTTTTTAAAGCCCATTGAGTTGTTTTTTGCCAGATTGAGGCCCATTCATTTGGCAGTCAATTTAAGCCCAATCAAGGCATTATTAGGTAGCCAATTCAAGCCCATTCAAGGCATTATTAGGCTGTCCATTCAAGCCCATTCATTGGGCAGCCAATTTAAGCCCATTCAAGGCATTATTAGGCAGCCAATTCAAGCCCATTCATTGGGCAGCCAATAAATCATAACTATAAATCAATAAATCACCAAACATCAATACATCTATAAATCAATAAATTATAACTAAAATCACCAACTAAACATAAAAATAAAATAAATCCAATAAGTCCAAGAACTAAGTATCAAAAGTCCAACAAGTTCAAGAAATTCAAAAATAAAAAGTTACAAAACAAATCCTACAAGTGTAAGAAATTACAAAATGTCTTATCCTCCACAAACCAACAAATTAAAAAGGCTAAAAAATTACAAAATGCTAAAAAGGCTTAAAATAATTACAAACCAACAAGTTTAAAAAATTAAAAAGGCTACTAAATTAATACAAAATGTCTAATCATCCATAATTGTGACACAACTCCCATCCTCTTCATTAGGCTCCCCATCATCAAGAATTGTTTGAAGGGTACAATCTCCGGACATAGTTGAAGAACCTACAATAACAATGAATTAAAGAATGAAATATCAAATTGTAACTAGCAAATATAAAACTACAATTTTAATTTTATAAATAGAAATTAGACAATTACTAACCGTTGATTTCACTCCATAACCAATTCTGAGCACACATCATTGCCACTGTAGTCTTGGGATGTAGTTTACTACGGTGTGGACTTAAAAGTCTCCCACTAGTGCTAAAGGCCGATTCTGAAGCAACAGGTTGTAACAGGAATGGCTAAAATATCTCTTGCAATCCTTTGTAAAGTAGGATACTTTAAACTATTACTTTTCCACCATCCCAAAATATCAAAATCTTCACTCCTCTTCAACACTCCCTCATCAATGAAATGATCAAATTCCATTCTAGCACTCCCATGTTTCTTTGAACTACTTGAACTATTATTCACAAACTCATCAAAAGATGACATTGCCCCACTCAACCTAAATCTCATTTGTGCCACAGGGCTTGAAGTACTAGCAGGAATATGGGAACTTCCTTCATTATCCACAGAGGACTCATTTATATCTCCATACTCATCAAGTAAATCATAACAAAGATTTTTAATTTTTTCAATCTCCAAATTAGAATTATCACCATAAATGTTAGGATAATAAAATTCTAATAACTTTATCTTATATCTTGGATCTAAGATAGCAGCAATAGCCATAACAACACTAACATTAGCCCAATAAGAATTAAACTTAACAAGCATGCTTTTTGCCATCGTACTTATCATCTCATTTGAATACACACTCCATTCATTCAATGCAATTTTCAACTCACATACTACATTAAAATACATATTAGTTGTGGGGTACTTACGACCAGAAAAAAACTCAGTCGCACTATGAAACAACTCCAACCTCCCACAAATATCTTTGGCTAACTCCCAATCATAATCATATGGTAAACAAGTATAAGATATTTCACGTTTAGCCAAACATGAGAAAACATCTTTATAAATCAATGCAGTAGAAAGTATTAAGTAAGTTGAATTCCAACGAGTTTTACAATCTAAGACTAACTCTTTGGTGCATTGAACACGCAATTGACGTGCATTTTCTTCAAATTTTTGCCTTCTTTTTGGTGATCCAGTCCAATAAATCACACTATCACGAATCCTCTCAATACCATCACCAATAAGAGACAACCTATCTTGAACAATCAAATTCAAAATATGTGCAGCACACCTCATATGCAACATAGACCCACCGAACATAAGAGAACTAGTATCAAGCTTATTCAAAAGAAGTCTAATCATGGCATCATTAGTACTACAATTATCAACAGTAATTGTAGACAACTTCCTATCAATGTTCCACTCTAAAAAACAATCAACAAGGACTTCAGCAAGAACTTCTTTTGTGTGTAGAGAAGGAACATAAACAAACCTAGAAAAATAATATGAATAATTATAACATAATTCAAAAATCATTCTAAATGTAAAGTCTTTAACATTCAATTTATACATAAAAAAAATTACCTTAGAACCCGGCTTTGCAACATCCAAGTATGATCAATGAAATGAGCGGTAATGACCATAAACCCTCTCTTTTTGTTACTTGAAGTCCACATATAGGTTGTAATGGCCATCTTACTTCCATTCTTGTCTGTCATCTTCAAAGCTTTCTCCTCTCATTATCATAGATCTTAAGAATGTCACTCTTCAAAGTATTTCTTGTGACAAGTTTAAACATAGGTTGAAGATCGGCCACAAATTCTTTAAACCCAATATGGTCAACCATTGAAAGAGGATATTCATGTAGGATGACCATACGAGCAAGCTTATTCCTCACTCTAACTTGATCAAATTGATAAGTACTTAAACTCATGGTTCCATCCACCTTATTTTGTTGTTTGATCAAAACTTGTTGTCTCATATCCCTTATATCTTTAAATTTCATCCGTGGACATCTTGCTAAATGATTACGTAAATGAGTTGTACCTTGGCTAGACTCACCCAAGTAAAGTTTGTTACAATGATGGCATTGGGCTTTAACTTTTCCGTCAACTTTCTTCCTTGTAAAGTGAGACCAAACATCTGAGGTAGTCTTTCTTTTTCTACTTGTATCCAAGTCCTCATTTGTAGGCTCTTGCTCTCCCTCTGTCCCTTCTTGTTCCTCTACCTCTAAGTGTTCTCCCACTAAGTCCACCGTAGGAGATTTCGGATTCCTAATTGGTTCAAAAGTTTGGGAGTTAGAATCAAAACAAATTATCACAAATTTATTATTACACATACTCATTGATTAACTACAAATTCAAACACTTACTCGTTTAATGGTGATCCTGAGGGTGAACTGCCAGGTGACAATGGTGAGGGTGATCGTGAAAATGGCGAAGGAGACCGCAAAGTCGGCAAGGGACAACGTCCGGTTCTCAAAGGAGAACCACTTGGCGAGGAAGAACCAGATTTGTTTGTGTCTGTGTTTGTGTCTTCCATCTCCATTTTAGGATCTGCATTCCCAACAAACACAAAAAACAAACAATTTCTTCCATTAAACAAACTATGCAGAAATGAAGAAAACACCAAAGTTATCACATGAAACAAAGTCACAAAACCCTATGGCATTGACCCTTTGAAACATTTTCTTGCTCCTCAAAGCAACAACAATTCATGTAAATTACTAAATTTTAGCTCCAAAAGTAAATAACACCAAAAAGCAACCAAACCCAATCCCAAAACCAAAATATTAATCCAAACCCACACAAGTGGGGATGCATATTCAGAGCTGTGTTAATAACAATATTAATCAAAACAGAAAGAACAAAATAGAACAAAAATTTGATTCGGCTTCCTTACCTTATGCGAAGAAAGAATGGATTTAATTGGAATCCCAAAACCACAAGTAGCCTCAGTCCACACTAACCAACACAAATCTGTACAGAGAAAACAACGGAGACAAGAACCGGTTAGAGAACATGTCTACAATTTCAAATCATCAAAACCCCATTTTTAAAAAATCCAAACCCTATTGAACTCCAAGCTGATTAATAAATAAATATATAAAAAAAAAAAAAAAACCCAGTTCATATTATTATTTGTTTTGAACTCCCATAAACTTAAAATTAAAAATACAAAAACAATGAAGCTGAACTAGATATAAATGTTAGGATAATAACAATATTAATCAAAACAGAATGAACAAAATAAAACAAAATTTTGATTCAGCTTCCTTACCTTATGTGAAGAAAGAATGGATTTAATTGGAATCCCAAAACCACAAGCAGCCTCAGTCCACACTAACCAACACAAATCTGTACAGAGAAAACAACAGAGACAAGAAACGGTTAGCCAACATGTCTACAATTTCAAATCATCAAAACCCCATTTTTAAAAAATCCAAACCCTATTGAACTCCAAGCTGATTAAAAAAATAATAATAAAACCCAGTTCATATTATTATTTATTTTGAACTCCCATAAACTTAAAATTAAAAATACAAAAACAATGAAGCTCAACAACATTACAACAAAAAAAAAAAAAAAAAAAAAGAACCGGTGACACAAACCTGGAGATGAGCTGCGGAGTGAGGGAGAGCCGGTGACTGGAGATGAGCTGCCGAGTGAGGGAGAGCCGGACCTGTGGGTCGACGGTCAGCCACATTACAACAACCAAAAAAAAAAAAAAAAAGAACCGGTGACACAAACCTGGAGATGAGATGCGGAGTGAGGGAGACTGGGAGAGCCAGTGATTGGAGATGGGCTGCGGAGTAAAAGAGAGCCAGTCGGAGTGAGGGAGAGGTGAGTGAGGGAGAGCTGTGTGAGGGAGTGCTGCGTGAGGGAATGAGGGAGAGCTGAGGGAAAGTTGCGTGAGGGTGTGAGGGAGAGCTGCGTGAGGGAGGCTGAGTGATTTCAGATTTGGGGATTACCGGGTTAGGGATTTAGGTTAGAAATTATAGGTTTATATATATAAAGGGCATTTTAGTAATTTAGGGTACCGGGTTTTAAACGGGCCGGGTTTCGGGTTTTTTCAATAAAACCCGGACCCGACCCGGATCCGCTTGGGGTTTTTTTTAAAAAAAATCCATACCTGACCCTATTCTTAATCGGACAGGGTAAAACCCGGCCCATTAGGGTCGGGCCGGACCGGGTACCCGCAGGTCGGGCCGAAATTGCCATCCCTAGATAATAGTGTGTTTTTAGGGCTATGTACCTCACATGTCAGCAGGCCAGTGTGGATTAAAAAAACATGGTACTCGAGCTCACCAAGCTCGAGTACCAGAAAAAGTGGTAGATTCCTATATTGTTCGGAAACAGTGTTTCTGGGCAAATTATTTCCAAAATTGATGGTAATGGGCCATTTTTCCCTTGATATGCGTTTGCTCATTCTTTATGCCTATGTGTAAGGGGACTTAGGATGAATTCATCAGCCATGACAAAGGCCTCATCCTATTTAAGGACAAACTAAGAAACTCGTCTACTTTAATAAATTGAGGCATCAAACTTAGTGAGCTCGTTTACTAGTGGGTTCTTGCAATAAACCCGTTCATTTGGAGGCTTAATTTAACAAACCCCTAAGTTATCCTGAACTCGTCCACTTGTGGACTTAACCATGAATCTGTCCACTTGTGGATTTTATATATATTAACTTATCCTCACGAGATGAACTCGTCCACTTATGGACTAATCATGAATTCGTCCACTTGTGGACTTAATAAATATTAACTCATCCTCATGAGATGAAGTCGTCCACTTATGGACTAATCATGAATCTGTCCACTTGTGGACTTGATTAACTCGTTCACTTGTGAACTTTTATTGAACTCGTCCACTTGTGGATACTCTCAAAGCATCCCCAAAGGATGAACTTGTCCATTTGTGGACTTTATAACTTCAAAGCATCCTTATAGGATGAACTCGTCCACTTGTAGACAATAATTCAAAGCATCCTCATAGGATGAACTCATCCACTTGCGGAAGGAGACAAGCCAAAGATGACCTGTGTGACAAGCAAGCAACCTTACTAATAAAGGGGTGTTTGATTTGGTTATGCCTTTTGGACTCACCAATGCCCCCGCCATGTTATGCACCTTCCACAATGAGCTATTCCATCCTTGATGGAGGAGATTGACCTACCTTTATTGATCCATAACTTTTGTAGGTGAGGGAGGAATTGGGACCAGTAACTTTATTGTTGAAGGAATGCCCAATCTAGAAAATTGGGACGGTGTCGTGTCCTCACGAATGCCAAACTTTGGAGCTAAGCTTAGCTTGGAGTAGGATTTCACACTCGATGAAAGAGAAAGATAAAAACTAATTATTCAACTATTAAGGCATTAAGGAAGATCATAGGGAGTCATAAAGGGAAGTAGTTATATCTCCTAGCTTGGGGAAAAGCCCCATTCTCCTAGCTACGACCGCGTATTGTGTTCCGTTAAATGAATGTAAGGATTGGGCTTTGAGCCTAGAGATAGAGAAAGGGAAAAGGCAAGGGGAGAGCTGATCTTCCAGTTCTATAGTAAAACTATACGTGAGAGTTTCCCTTCATACGGATCGAATCATTCTCAGATGCCTTGAGAGGCATCCTTTCCTTGTTTGCTAGATTGGTTCATGCACGCGCAAATGAGCAAATCTTGCTCCAATCTGACCTAGCTGGCGAGTGATCCCAATTCACGATAGAGAACAAGACAACAAGCGAGCGTACCTTTGTTCGCTTCTTCTCCACCAAGCACAGAAGTTTAAGGATAACTGTAGGTCGGTGGCTACCTATGGAAACTCCGATATTCTCTTAATAGGTGGCAAAGCTGAATAGTAAAGGGGCCGAGTTGACTGATGAGTGCCTTTTTAGCCTTTAGAAAAAGGCTCTCATTTGAAGCTAACAAGGCTGGCTACATACAAGTATATCCAAATCAAGATGAGACGGGATGAACGATTAGAGGCCATAGCGGGATTACTATAGGAAAGCCCGCCCCCGCTAGCTAACATAGAAATCTATTCTCGGATAGCAATAGTATCCAATAATTCAAAGCATCCTCATAGGATGTACTCGTCCAATTGTGGACTTGATAATTTCAAAGGATTCTTATAGAATGAATTTGTCCACTTATGGATTTGATAATTTCAAAGCATCCGTATAGGATGAACTCGTCCATTTGTAGACTTAATAACGAAAGTAGTTTAGTAAAGACAAATATATACATAACTTGTATCTGAATAACTCCTTTTATTTTGGTAAATGCGTGCATAAGTAGAAATTTTTTTTTTTTAAAAAGGGTAAAAAACTTGCCCTTTGGGCTTAAAAAGTACTGTAAGCAAAAATTTAACTAAAAGAAATAAACTGGAAATGAGGAGTATCGCTTTCCCTACTGTGTTTTACTGGTAGTACTTCTTGAGGTGCTCGATGTTCCATGGATGGTGCAACTTCTATCCGTCCAATGTCTCTTTCCCCTGCCAAAAAGTGATTCTATAGGGTCTTTACCAGTTAAGACCGAACTTTCCTTGGGTAGGATCTCTAGTAGCGCCCATTTCCTTTCTTAAAACGAGGTCTCCCACCTTGAAGTCTCTGTGTTTGACTCGGGAGTTGTAGTGCTTAGCCATGAGATCTTGGTATCGTGCGAGTCTTTGTTCAGCTATCGCCCCGACTTCGTCTAGTAGATCGAGTTGTAGATGCATAGCCTCATTGTTCTTTCCTTCATCATGATTGTCCACCCTGTAGCTTGTGAGCTCAACTTTAGCTGGAATAACCACCTCGCTTTCGTATGCTAGCCGAAACGGTGTCTCTCCTATAGGTGTTTTGGCTGTTGTCCTATATGCGCATAGTACGTTTGGCAGTTTTTCAGGCCATATACCCTTTGCCCCCTCGAGCAGAGTCTTGATAATTTTAAGCAAGGATCAGTTTGTGACCTTAACCTATCTATTGGCTTGAGGGTGGGCGGGGGAGGAGTAGTGGCTTTTGATCCCCAACTGTGAGCAAAAATCCCTAAAGGAGTCGTTGTCGAATTGTTTCTCGTTATCTGAGACCAGGACTCTATGGATCCCATATCTACAGATGATGTACCTCCAGACAAAGCTTCGCATGTTTTTTCTGTGATGGTGGCCAAGGCTTCAACTTCCACCCACTTCGTGAAGTAGTTTATGCCTACTATAAGGAACTTTAGCTATTATACTGCTATTAGGAATGGGCCCATGAAGTCTAATCCTCACTGAGCAAATGGCCACGGGGCTGTCATTGGGGTCAATTCTTTCGATGACTGTCTGATGACGTTGTTGAACTTTTGACACTTGTTGCAGGTTTTGACATAAGTCTGGGCATCCTTCTGCATAGTGGGCCAGTAGTATCCAACTTGAGTCAGTTTGTGTACCAACGACTGTGACCCTGAGTGGTTCTCGTAGATCCCTTCGTGGGCTTCTCTCATGACATAGTCTGCTTCCTTAGGGCTCAAACACCTAAGGTATGGGCGAGAGAAGTCTCTTTGGTAATGCATCATTTTTTAAGTAGGAGATTAATGGTGTGGCCCAATTGCTCTCAGAACTTATCTCCTTCACATCGACGAGATCTATTAGTAGTGAAAGCTGAACAAAGGAGAGTACCTTGTTGGGGATGACCATATGTTTTGCCGAAGCAGCTTTGGCAAGATGGTTGGCTTACTCATTCTCTCCTCTAGGGATTTGAACAATCTTGGCTTGTAAGTCATTTACCCTTCTCTTTACTTGCTCTAGGTACTTCTTTATCCTTTCACCCTTACATTCGTAATCCCCGTTTACTTGGTTTGTGACGACCTGAGAGTCGCAATGAATAACCACACTCGTGGTCCTTGCTGCTTTAGTGAGATCAAGTCCTGCCACTAGAGCTTCGTACTTCGCTTCATTGTTAGTGGAAGGGAAGTCGAGGCGAACCATGCATTCAATCTTGTCTCCATCTAGAAAACGAAGCACGATACCCGCTCCACCAGCCTGTTTATTGGATGATCCATCCGTATGTATACTCTATCGAGGATGCTCGTCTGCCCCCTAGCCTTCCCTGTTAGTGAATTCCGCAATGAAGTCAATGACGATTTGTCCCTTGATGGTAGTACGCGGGCAGTACTATATGTCAAACTTACTTAACTCTATTACCTATAGTGCTAATCACCCGATGGCTTCAGGGTTGCTCATTGCACGCCGTAAGGGCTTATCGGTCAAGATGATCACCGTGTGGTCTTGGAAGTATGGCTTGAGCTTGCGGGCCACCGTAACCAAAGCGAAGGCGAGCTTCTCCATTGGTGGGTACCTCTCCTCTGCACCACGAAGTGCCCGGCTGGAGTAGTATATGGGCTTTTGCACTTTGTCTTTTTCCCTGAACAAGGCCACACTAACGGCAACTAGAGAGACGGCCAAATAGAGGAATAGTTCTTCCTTTGGTTATGAAGGACTCAGTAGCAGTGGGGAAGAGAGGTAGGCCTTTAGATCCTCGAATGCCTAATGACACTTGGCCATCCACTCAAAAGACTTCTTCAGCATGTGGAAGAAGGGTAGACACTTATCTGTTGCCCTTGACACGAACCTATTCAAGGCGGCTATCTTGCCGTTAAGAATTTGTTCTTCTTTTACGTTCTTTGGAGGGGCCATCTTTACTATGGCCCTATTCTTGTCCGGGTTGGCCTCGATACCTTTTTGAGATATCATGAATCCTAAGAACTTTCCTGCCGTCATTGCAAATGCATACTTACCTGGGTTGAGCTTCATGTTGTAAGAGCGAAGGGTGTCGAAGGTTTCCTTGAGATCTTCCAAATGGTCATCCTCCCTTCGGTTTTTTACCAGAATGTCATCAACATAAACTTGGACTTGGACATTCCTTCCTATTTGATGTGTGAACATCTTGTTCATGAGCCTCTGATATGTCACGCCTTTGTTCTTGAGGTCGAATGACATCACTTTGTAGCTGAAGAAGCCTTGGCTGGTAATGAACGAAGTTTTCTCCTGATCTGCTTCATCCATTCTAATCTAGTTATATCATGAAAAAGCGTCCATGAAGCTCAGTAGCTGGTGCTGGGCCGTAGAGTCTACTAGGACGTCGACCCATGGGAGAGGGTAGCTATCCTTGGGGCATGCTTTGTTTAGGTCTGTAAACTCCACGCACATTCTCCATTTTTCATTGGCTTTCTTGACCATTACCACGTTCGCTAGCCAATCGAGATAGTACACTTCCCTGATGAAGTTTGCCTTTTGTAATTAGCGGACTTTTTCTCTTACAGCTCGATCTTTTTCCTGAACAAACACCAACTTTTTTTTGACAAATTGGCGGAAAGGAAGGGGACACATTCAACCTGTGCACCATGATTGAAGGGTCGATTCCTGACATGTCTTTATGGCTCTAGACAAATACATCCTAGTTATCTTTAAGAAAAGTTGTAAGCGCTTAGCGGGCCATCGAACTAGCGAGGGTACCGATCCTTGTTGTTTGGTCTAGCCTAGTGCCATCGAGAGGTATTTCCTTAAGACTTTCTACGGGTTCTACCACTGTCCGCTGCTCTTCTATGTTCATTGTCTGTAGATGATTGTCCATCTCCAACATCGCAATATAACACTCACGTGTAGCTACTTGATTTCCTTGTACTTCCCCTACTCTATACTCGGTGGGGAATTTGATCATCAGATGGTAGGTCGAAGTTACGACCTTCCACAAGTTAAGGGTAGGTCATCTTAGGATGGCGTTATAGGCGAATAAGCGATCGACTACAAGGAATGTGATGTCTTTAGTGATTTGTTGCGGATAATCACCAACCGTAATAGGCAACGTGATTGCGCCGAGGGGATATACTTTGGTCCCTCCAAACCCAATGAGCGGGGCATTGGTCGGGATCAACCGTTCTTTGTCAAGTCTCATTTGTTGGAATGCCAGGTAGTAGAGGATGTCGGTAGAGCTTCCATTGTTAATCAAGACCTGGTGCGTGTTGTAGTTTCCTACCCTGATGCTAACGACGAGTGCATCGTCATGTGGGTGGTGGAGATGTCGGGCATCTTCTTTCGAGAATCCGATAATGGGATTGTCGATCCACGCCATCTTTGGGACGAAGCTCGTTAGCTGGACGTTTTGAACCATCCTGAGGTAAGTTTACCAAGCCTTTTTGGACGCTGTGCCTCCCACAATCATCCTTATCTCTCCGAGGGGCAGCCTTAGACGTTCATTATTGAGGAGCTTGTTCTTGAGGTGGGTTTGCTTTCTCTCGGCTGATGAACCTTTGCAACTTTCCTTGCCTGATGAGTGCTTCAATTTGTTGCTTCAAGTTGTAGCAGTCGGTCGTGTCATAACCGTGGTCACGGTGGAAACGACAGTATTTTTCTCTAGACCTTCTATTAGGATCTCCCTTCAGCTTGCCAGGAAAGGTCAGGGCTCTTTCGTTCTTGATTTACATCAAGACTTGGTAGATCGGGGCAGTTAGCGGGGCAAAGCTCGTGAACTTCCCTATGGGGGGCTTGGAGCGCCTGTCTTCCTGCCGTTCTTCGGTTCTAGCCATCTTTCGTCCCTTATCCTACCGTATGTCTTCCTGTCTTTCCCTTTTCTTGGGCTTCTCTTCTCGAGCCAGAAGTGCATCTTCCACGTTCATGTACTTAGTTGCCTTGTAAAGCATATCTGACATAGTCCTTAGGTTGTTCTTATATAGAGAAAATAGGAACTTACCATTCCGCAGCCCATTCGTTAATGCAGCCATAAGTATCTTATCGTCAGCTTCATCGATTGAAAGTGCTTTTTTGTTAAAGCAGGCTATGTAAGACCTCAGCATTTCATCCTCCCGTTGCTTGATTCTCATCAGGCACGCAATGGATTTCTTATACCTGTGCCCCCCGATAAAGTGTGAAGCAAACTGGGTGCTTAACTCCTTAAAGGTACCAATGGAGTTAGACGTCAACTTGCTGAACCAAATCCTGGTAGGACACTTTAGCGTGGTGGGGAAGGCCTTGCACATGATCTCGTTCGCCAACCCTTGAAGGTTCATCAGGGTCTTGAAAGATTCCAAGAGATTTAAGTGGTCATTGGATTCGTCTTAACTTTCCACCTGCGACATGCGAAACTTTGGTGGAAGGGGGAATGAATTGACGGATGTAGTGAATGACGAATCAGTTCAGTGGACCAAGTCATTGGGGTCGCTAGACACCCATTCTCTGAGGGCGTTCATCATAAAGTCCATCCGTTCCTTCATCATCTGTATCTCTGCGACCATGTGAGGTGGAGTCGTATTTGTGACGGACGGACAACTCGTGTCTTGTCGTTCTGGTTTGCTTGGGGCGTTGCTACCCTCTAGCCCTTCTTGGTCCCTTCTCTCAGCGTTGGTCCCTTCTTGGTCTTCCTCTTGAGTGTTAAGCCTTGTGTTCTTTTGGCCCAGCTGCTCTTCTAGATCATGGTTTTGCTTGGTGAGGCGCTCCACAACAGTGGTGAGAGTTTGAACCTGTCTCTCGAGGGCGGTTGTGCGTGGCTTGTCTCCTTGAACATTGTTGGTGGTCGCCATTGAGCGAGTAAGTACCATTCAACTCTTTGTTCAGGAAGCGATAGTATGGCTTACAAGTCGCAAATTCCCCACAAATGGCGCCAACTGATGATGCCGAAAATCACCAATAAGTCACACGATCCTTGCATGCTTGAAATGACACCTGCGCAACATAGAAAAAAGAGAAGACCTTATAGAGAGCACCGGTATGGTACTGGGCAAATACTATTCGAAGGTTAAGTTAAAGAACTTTCACAACTCTAAAGTGCCAGAACTGAGGTAAAATTATGCGTACCTTGGTTTGTGAGGGTTCTGGGATTTTTATAGTAGCATAGGGTTGACACTAGTTCCTTGGCTAAGAAGATGTTTCCTTGTGGGAGAGATTCTCTTTAATTCGTGTATTTTGCGGAATCCTTTCCTTATAGGAGTCTTCTTGATTAGGGTTTATTGTGGGGTGCAAGGTATAGTCGTACGTGGAGCCCAAGTTAAAGACATGCTGGACCCGTCAAGAATTCCTTTCACCCCTATTAGCTTCATCCTATCAATTACTTATTCCGTCTATGCTTTCTGGTTGTCTCGTCCATGCATAAATGATCTTGAGGCACACTCGTCAACCTTGAGATGGACCGTCAACTTTGTGGAGTCATTTATGGGTACATTAAAGTTATTAGATACAACAAGTATGTCACCTTTGCTTAGACTTCAAGAATTACCCTTATCAGTCCTTTACTAGTGAACCTTTGGACGTCAAACCTTGACCTCAATTGGAATCCTTATTGCTAATTTATTTCCCTCTAGCCACATGGCAGCGCTCTATGCATCAACTCTTTGTTCAGGAAGTGATAGTATGGCTTACAAGTCGCAAATTCCCCACAAATGGCGCCAACTGATGATGCCGAAAATCACCAATAAGTCACACGATCCTTGCATGCTTGAAATGACACTTGCGCAACATAGAAAAAAGAGAAGACCTTATAGAGAGCACCGGTATGGTACTGGGCAAATACTATTCGAAGGTTAAGTTAGAGAACTTTCACAACTCTAAAGTGTCAGAGCTGAGGTAAAATTATGCGTACCTTGGTTTGTGAGGGTTTTGGGGTTTTTATAGTAGCATAGGGTTGACACTAGTTCCTTGACTAAGAAGATGTTTCCTTGTGGGAGAGATTCTCTTTAATTCGTGTATTTTGCGGAATCCTTTCCTTATAGGAGTCTTCTTGATTAGGGTTTATTGTGGGGTGCAAGGTATAGTCGTACGTGGAGCCCAAGTTAAAGACATGCTGGACCCGTCAAGAATTCCTTTCACCCCTATTAGCTTCATCCTATCAATTACTTATTCCGTCTATGCTTTCTGGTTGTCTCGTCCATGCATAAATGATCTTGAGGCACACTCGTCAACCTTGAGATGGACCGTCAACTTTGTGGAGTCATTTATGGGTACATTAAAGTTATTAGATACAACAAGTACGTCACCTTTGCTTAGACTTCAAGAATTACCCTTATCAGTCCTTTACTAGTGAACCTTTGGACGTCGGACCTTGACCTCAATTGGAATCCTTATTGCTAATTTATTTCCCTCTAGCCACATGGCAGCGCTCTATGCATCAACTCAAGAACAGGCAGCCTCACATACGAATTGGGCATTCTCAAATTAAAAGCCCAAAGACCCGGCTAGCTGAAAAATGACCATGGCCAATTTTTATCTTTAAATTATTGGGCATTAAAACCAGAAGAAATAAAAATTGGACTAGATGACCCATATTCCTTTTTTTTGCTGCATGGACTAGATGACCCATATTCAGTCGCTTTTTTTTTTGGGACCATGGATCACGTTCTTTCAATTTCTATGGGTTTGACTCCACAACCACAAGGTCAAGGACCACAACCAATAAATTTGCTGGAATTGTAGTATTCAGTCTGTTACCTTAGTTATAACATGAAACTCTCTCTCTCTCTCTCTATATATATATATATATATATTGAATTTTGGCGTCACATTATTAAGTTTTATTATCTGATTTTTAGCTATCATAATAATCGTGGAGTTAAGATAACAATTGGGACTATATAATTATATACTAAATATTTTTTTATAATTAGATAATTACAACAAGGAGAGAGATGATTTTAACCTTGATTTTGCTTGTAAAGACTAAAGAAAAACATACAATTTCATTGAGTTAACGAGTCTTTTATCTAAAAAAAAAAATCATAATTATTGCCTTTTATGTTTGTGTTGACCAGGTTCAGTAGTTTCTGAGATGACTAACTGCTCCACATTCTTATTCTTCTATTTAACTAGGTTGAGTTGAGTGTTGTCTTTTCATTTGTATCAGCTATGATTCTTGATGGGATCTCTCCATATTTTGGTAATACTACTTGATCTTTGATCAGTACTGTGGCCACATGTATCTTGATTCTTGTCTTGAGTACTGCTCTATATTTGATGAATTTTCAAACTAACTACTGTAAGAGGCCTACTGATCAATCAAGAATTTGGATTGGGACAAACAATGACACTAATTAATTGAGAGAAATCATAAATTGATGAGGGAGACATTTCGTTAAATCAGAGAACCCTTCATTGAAAGAGAAGCTCAGAACCATTAGATAATGAAGTACAGAAGTAGAACAAGAACCTCTTAAGCATTTATATTTTGCTTGCCCTTGCTTAATTAATTATGAAAAATACAAATAAAAGTAAACACTAATTAAAAAGAAAAGGAACGTAATTCTTATTACTTGTTTAAGGATTTATTCGTTCTATCAAGGAAACCATACATGGACTGAAAAAGCTGGATTATCCCAGCAATACATCACTCAGGATGAAAAAACTGAAAAATAAAAACTTTGCCTTTTTTTTTTTTTTTTTTTGAATAATTATATACATCCCCACTTTGACCTTGGTTTTTTGTATAAAAGGAAAAAAAACCAAGCTCCTAAGATTCTTAAGGAAAAAAAAAATAAAAAGAAGAAGTTGGGAGTGGGAGAGAATCCAGAAAGAAAAAGAGAAGGATGGGTGAAGCTGTATTATATTCATACATTCAAAAAAAAAAAAAAAAGACAGGAAAATTTGGCTGAGGAGGGTGATGGTGCTCTATAGGGTGATGATCGTTTTGATGTTGATCATCTGGTGCTGGCTTTGATGGGAATTACTTATCATTAATTTAGGTGGAAAGGCGTCTAGAAGAACCGAACATCTGGTCGAGAAGGATGACAAGTGTCATGGCAAGAGCAGCGTCGATTTCAGGCTGTACAATGAGGCGAAAGACGTCGACGCCAAAGCCCACTCCTCCGACTGCCTCTTTCTGCTTGATCTCCGCCACCCGCCTCCTACTTTTGTCTAACACCGCACAGCATCGTTGCGTGTACGATCCTTCTATCTCATACATCACGTTCTTGCTGTTGGGCGATGAATACCCGCCACTTCCTCCTGTTCCTTCGTTAGCCTTGTTGTAATTACTAACGTGAGCCAAACACTTTGTGTTGAGGATGTTCACGTGTTTCCTCGCCGCAAATCGAGGATTCGCCGCCGTCTCTCCGTCGTACACCAGCCAGTTGTCGCCAAAGCTTAACCTCTGATCATATATATACATAGCACACATTAATTAATTGCCATATTAATTCATCATGATAATTTAAAATGGAAGCAATTAAGAATTTAACAGTCTGTACCTTGCGGCGAATGGTGTAGAGAGGCTTGCCGGCAGCGTCCATAAGAACGATCTCGCCCTTATTACTGGCCATATAGTTATCTACTCTAAATATTAAATCCCCTTTGCTGTCGAATACCGTAAATCCATTACAGCTGAACAGAAGTGACTTCTTCCATACGGTTAAGATCGCCGCCGCGTTCCCCTTTCCGTCCGGGGAGGATGTGACTAAGGTTGTCGTGTTGGGATATACTTTTGTCATTACCAGAGCTAAGAATGAGTGATGTGAGCTCAATCCCAAATCTTACAACTCTTTTGCTGAGTTCTGATTTATCAAAAAAGCTCTCTCTCTCTCTCTCTGAGGCAACTTGCCAATATAGCGTCCCCCACAAACCTTATATATTTATATTGGCTGGGTTGGAATTTTAGGTGAGTGGTCTAAATTCAATACGAAAATTAATACCCTACGGCAACACAACACAACAGTACACACGTTAAACGACACTCAAAAAGGCCGCACCAAAAGTTTTAAAAAAAGTCTACCTCCATTAAAGTGAGTGCCCTACCCCCCTCATGATGTCACGCGCATTTTTTTGATTGGACGGAAAGAAATATCACCAAGGAAATTAAGAGAGAGAGAGAGAGATGGGTGGTGGTGGGTGATGGATAATGGTCCTGATGAAACATGACAAGGAATTTGGATTAAGTAACAATGATATGAAATCATTTCGTACGCCTATCTTTACTTTCAAGGCTGACAAAGATAATTACATTAATTAATAAATTATCAATGTAGAATACTAGAACAACATTGTGTGGCTGAGGACCATTTTGCGGTGGTGATATTTCTATTTACAACTTTATTTTATACCTCTTTTTCTGTATATATTATAGCATCATAACTGTTCATATATATTTTAAAATATACTAACTTCGTCATACGCACGAAGCGCGCGTGCAATGAGATTTAAAAAAAAAATTTATAAGTAAATAAAATAATTTAAAAATCAAGAGAATAGTGATTTTATTTATTAGGTAATATTTTACTGGGACATAAAATTATATTTTTATTAAATTGTTCTTTAATTTTGTCTCTATTTATACATAAAAATGTAAGAGTATTTTTAAATAAAAAAATAAATATCTTATTTAAGAAAATTCCTTAAATAATAATATAGATAAGATCATAACACTATCCTGATTGGGTCCTTAAAAAAAACTATCCTGATTGGTTTGGGTGGTTTGTGCGAGTCACTCCCGTCACCTAGGGTCCTATAATATCGATTGACCTCTGACTTTTTCTTTAATTTATACAATATTAAACATTACATCCAGAGAGATAGATAACATAAATTAAAATTTTCAATAAAAAATAATACAGAGTTTGGTTTTCATTGCATGATCATGACTCGTTATAGAAAGAAATCCTATAGCTATATTGTTTTCATTGCATGATCATGACTCGTTTCTTTTATCTATTTGTTTGTTTATTAATTATTGTTCATTACATGTTCTGTTGAGAAGGGAAGAGACAAAACACTTGGGCGGTTTATATGCCTATTTTTTATTGTCTATTTACATGTTCTTTTGTGAAAGGAAAAAAACAAAATAAATGGCCTAATCCAGAGTTAGTCTCCCCTTAACTTGAAGTGATCTCCCATTTACTATCTGATTTATTATTAATTTTTAAGTTTTTCTTGAGTAAAAAATGCAACTTCTATAATATTTTTACAACAAATCGTATGTGGTAAGTTATTATTGGTTCAAATTTAAACTTACCATTGATTTTTTTTTTCACCAATAACAGTCTACCACAAATGATTTGTTGTAAAACTGTTGTGAATATAATATTTCTTTTATTGCATAAATCTACCCTAAATTATGGGTTACTCATGAGTTGCATCATAAACTCTGAGAACAAAAAGACACTCTCATTCTTACTTTCTTTTTTTTTCTTTTTTTCTTTTTTCTTTTTTCTCCTCACCCATTCCCTCGCTATTATTAAGTTAATTATTATGTTTCCCCTAAAAAAAACAGAAAAGAAACTAATTATTATTTATGTAAATATATTTTACTATATATATATACATAAATTACTATTTGATATTGTAAGGACGCGTTTCGTGGCGGACCGTAACAGTGTCGGGTTCGCGCGTGAAAAGGCCCCTAACAATATCATTTGTAGAGCGTGGGTTTGGAAGGCTAGGCCTTGGTTGACAGGCGGTGGGCTTTTCGTGGTGTACATACAAGTTTCGGTTTTCCTTCACCCCTGGAGTCTTTCTCCTGGAGGTGGGTTGGGAGGCTCTGGTTTCTGGCCATTTTTCCCAACCCCCTCCTTAGGTTACTTCTTTTTCCTTTTATATTCGCCTGTGTTCATTGTCCTTCGTCCACGTATAGGGTCAATCTTTCCAAAATTGATACTTGTCCCATCAGCCCATATTCAAAGTCGTTGGGAGTGGTTGTAAAAGCTAAAGACTGCGGCTCTATCAGGTTCAGAGCATTAAATGATAATAACAGCAGCTTTCCCCGGATATTTTAGATCTTTTTTCCGAGTTTCAGTTTTATACCGTTTTTACCCTTCTTTACGAGGGGGAACTTTGGGTCCGCCGAGGACTGAACTACCCTCGGCGGTACCCAAAGTCTATTTTGTTGAACTTGGGCCATAATCCTCCTCGGCTTGGCCCATAAGTCATTTACGCCCTACATTAGCCCCTCAAAACCCGGCTGTCCAACCTCTGGGCTGGACAGGGGGGTTTTGGTGACGCCAAACCTCTTCCTGTGGCCCAATCCACTCGGCCTATTTAAACACGCTGGCGGTTCCTCATATGCCCAAGAGATTCACCGGTCTACGAGATAGTTTTTAATTTCGCGCTTGAAGCGTTCTCATTGTTTGGGGCATCCAAAACGAGCTTTGAATAATTACTATTTACGAGACTACTTTTAATTCGACGGTTTATTTTGATGGGGTGGGGAAGTGGAACCGGCGTGTTTGGGTTTGCTGATTCCTTTGGAGATCTGAACCCATTAAATGCCCCCCGCTCCGCCCTCTGTATAAATAGGACAGGAGGAGGTTATTGTTTTTACCAAAAATCCCTTTTCATCCCCCTGTGACTCTGGAATACTTAGTCTCCCTTAGGATTCGGTTTACTCGCTGGTTTATACACCTAATCGTAAAATACTTTACCATAACAACAAGGGATGCAAAAGCCCCACCCCTCCCAAAAACGCCACGTTCCGATAAAGCTTATCATGGCTCGATCGGGACAAGGATGGCGAAGACTCAAAATCAACCTCATCCTTCTTTCAGTCAAAATCCGAAGCAGGGACTCGTCACGTCAAACTTTCGACGTGACTGAGTCGAGAACACCCAAGATCGTTACCATCCGGCTCCTCACGAGCGTACCTAATATGGCACCGGCGTGTTAGGAGTCAGGGCTGAGACAGGGGCTAAGTGCTTCTGTTTCTCCCTCTTTTGCTCCTTGGTGCCCTCCTCCGCCTTCTTCTTATAGTCTTCCCAGCACCAGTTCCGCCCTGATGCTGTTTCTTTTCTATCTTTTGTTCCTCCCTTTGTCTCTTCATTTCTCTCTCCTCTTCTCCTCCTTCTTTACTCATGTCCTCCATCTTCTTTATTCATTTTCTTTTTTAAAGTGAGTCCCTCTCTCAGTATGAGCATCAATGAGGAGAGATTGGAGAAACTTTGAAGACGAGTTTAAAAGACGCTTGACAGTTTACTTTTCTGTACTACAGATGTAATGGTTGCTTAGGCAGTTCACATTTTGTATAGGCTCGTTTGAGCCCCTTTTTGTATGTTGTAGCAATTTTTCATATTAATAAAGGTTGTTGTCTACCTTATTTCGCATATTTTGTTCATGTTTTTTTTTAGATCTACAAACGCTGCTTGACACGATTATATAGTATCTAAATCAATGACGACTAAGACCAAAAGACTTGATAATAAAAAGACGTCGCCATAACTTTAATAGAAATGCCTGGCCTAATAAGGCCGACCAACGAAGAGTAATACTTACCCCATGCTAGCCGAGGTGAAAAACGAAGGCTTGATGCCGTGCGAGAAATAACCGTCCAAGGATATATCCTCCGCCAAATGAATAGCCCTCTTATATGATTAAATGCTGAGGCGTCCCACCATCTTCCTTACCCCTTTATTGGCCTTAACCTTTTATGGTGTTTAAGCCGTAGACGAAGTGACTTAACGTTTTTATCAAGTAGCCCATCTTACGAAATTCAAGTCTTTACTTACCCAAGTAGTTGGTTTCCCCATAGGCTTGAGTCCGAGGACCACGCAAGACCTAGGTTCTGTCCAAAAACTTGTAATTTCTATAATTCTTTGTACTTGGTTTCCCCACAGGCTTGAGTCCGAGGACCATGCAAGGCCTTGGTTCTGTCCAAAAACTTGTAATTTTTGTAATTCTTTGTACTTGGTTTCCCCACAGGCTTGAGTCCGAGGACCATGCAAGGCCTTGGTTCTGTCCAAAAACTTGTAATTTTTATAATTCTTTGTACTTGGTTTCCCCACAGGCTTGAGTCCGAGGACCATGCAAGGCCTTGGTTCTGTCCCTGGGCCCATATGCTGGATGGGCCTGGGCCGCTGATTTACTGGGCCCACAAATTAAGAGGTGTTACCATACCCTTTAACCACGCGGTACCTTTTGGCGTCCCAATGTTCGAGGTGCACCTTCTCGAGACTCTTTTAATCTCAGGGTTGCAGACGACGTTGGAAATCGAGCCAGAGACGTTTTGTCTGTAGCGTTCCTTGGGACGCTGCGCGAATTAAATGCCACTGGTTCACTTCTGGGTATAAATGGGCTAGGGGATCACCTCACTTGCACATGAACTCTCCCTTTCCCTTCAGAACTATATTTCTTCGATATCCGCGATCCCTCTCCCTAGTGCCACTGCCCCAAAGCAGGATGTCTGAGGCTTGGATAGGGATGAAAGGTCTCCGCGCGCTCCAGAGGCACCGAATCCTCAAGGTGATGTGGTACGGACAAGGATGGCACAGATTCAAGCCAGTCCTCCGTCTTGATGGAGGGAAGATGGTATTCCTCCCTCTTTTAGTCAAAATCCGAAACAGGTTCTGGTCATGCCCGATTTTTGGTATGTCAGAAAAAGGGATTTCCACCATCAGCACTGTCTACTTTGTGGCAGGCAGATTTTTGCGGGGGCTTCCCAACTTCCGGCTCCCTGTACCTTTTCTGTAGATGGTGTTAGCCTGAGGTCAGGTTCTTTTGCTGCCTGAGTTACGGGCGTGCAAAAGCATGGAGGAATGGTTTCCTTAGACAATAACTCGGCGCAGTAGCCAACCTCTCCTCTGAGCTGTCCCCACGGCCTTCTCTCCACTCGCTTGTATTTTCCTTTACTTATGCAGTCAGCTTTAGTGTAAGCTTGTTTCAGCTTTTCATTGTACACTGTACTGTTCCTTTGTCTTAATAAAATATGTGTCTACTTCTCCATACATATCTTTCTTCTCCATAACAACTACTTTATGCATGAACATTAAATGCAAGCCTACCCTTAAGGATATTCCAGGCAGAAAAAATACTTTAACACAGGTTCCTACTAATTTAAACTCACAAATATTATCAAGTACAGCAATGGTAACTTCCAATAAGTTAAATTCTTGGAACTAACCGGGATAAGCGCTGAGTACTACGTGATGCATGCTAGACCAATGTCCGAGAACGATAACCTCTAAATAATTCGTCTGAAAGGGTAACTAGGTAGCGAGGGACTTTGGTTGTGTTTTTGGGGTAATATGTTGCACCGTATCGCACCAACCCCTTTGATACTGGGGGTCCGAGGGTAGGCCGAGGAACCCGCGCAATCAAGGTATTAACCCATCTGCTAACGCGGAGTTCTCTTCGGAGGGATTTCGAGGTTTACAGGCCATAGTTTTTTCTTTAAATAGTTGATTCCTCATCCAAGTAGTTGGTTTCCCCTGAGGCTTGGGTCCGAGGACCATGCAATGCCTTGGTTCTGTCCAAAACCTAGTTTTCATGACATCCAGGTAGTTGGTTTCCCCTGAGGCTTGGGTCCGAGGACCATGCAATGCCTTGGTTCTGTCCAAAACCTAGTTTTCATTACATCCAGGTAGTTGGTTTCCCCTGAGGCTTGGGTCTGAGGACCAACAATGCCTTGGTTCTGTCCAAAACCTAGTTTTCCCACAGTCCGGATGTAGTCCAAAACCTAGTTTTCCACATCCAGGTAGTTGGTTTTCCCATAGGCTTGGGTCCGAGACCATGCAATGCCTTGGTTTCTGTCCAAAACCTAGTTTTCCACATCCAGGTAGTTGGTTTTCCCATAGGCTTGGTCCGAGGACCATGCAATGCCTTGGTTCTGTCCAAAACCTAGTTTTCCACATCCAGGTAGTTGGTTTCCCCTGAGGCTTGGGTCGAGGACCATGCAATGCCTTGGTTCTGTCCAAAACTAGTTTTCACATCCAGGTAGTTGGTTTCCCTGAGGCTTGGGTTCGAGGACCATGCAATGCCTTGGTTCTGTCCAAAACTAGTTTTCATTACATCCAGTAGTGGTTTCCCCTGAGGCTTGGGTCTGAGGACCATACAATGCCTTGGTTCTGTCCAAAACCTAGTTTTCCACATCCAGGTAGTTGGTTTCCCCTAGGCTTGGGTCCGAGGACCATGCAATGCTTGGTTCTGTCCAAAACCTAGTTTTTCCTCCAGGTAGTTTTCCAGGCTAGTTGCAATGCCTTGGTTTGTCCAAAACCTAGTTTTCCACATCCAGGTAGTTGGTTTCCCCTAGGCTTGGTCCGAGGACCATGCAATGCCTTGGTTCTGTCCAAAACCTAGTTTTCCACATCCAGGTAGTTGGTTTCCCCTGAGGCTTGGGTCCGAGGACCATGCAATGCCTTGGTTCTGTCCAAAACCTAGTTTTCCACAGGACCATGCAATGCCTTTGTTCTGTCCAAAACCTAGTTTTCCTCATCCAACTAGTTGGTTTCCCCATAGGCTTGAGTCCGTGGACCATGCAATGCCCTGTTTCTGTCCAAAACCTAGTTTTCCTCATCCAGGTAGTTGGTTTCCCCAAAGGCTTGAGTCCGTGGACTATGCAATGCCTTGGTTCTGTAAAAAACCTAGTTTTCCTCATCCAAGTAGTTGGTTTCCCTGAGGCTGGGTTCTGGCGTCGCAATTTCCTTGGTTCTGTCCAAAAACCTAGTTGTTCCACATCCACTCTCCTCTTCCCCCCTGAGGCTTGGGTGCCGGAGGGACCATTGCAATGCCTGCGTTCTGTCCAAAACCTAGTTTTCCACATCCAGGTAAGCTTCCCGGTTTCCCCTGAGGCTTGGGTCCGAGGACCATGCAATGCCTTGGTTCTGTCCAAAACCTAGTTTTCCACATCCAGGTAGTTGGTTTCCCCAGAGGCTTGAGTCCGGTGGACCATGCAATGCCTTGGTTCTGTCCAAAAACCTAGTTTTCATTACATCCAGGTAGTTGGTTTCCCTTGAGGCTTGGGTCCGAGGACCATGCAATGCCTTGGTTCTGTCCAAAACCTAGTTTTCCACATCCAGGTAGTTGGTTTCCCCAGAGGCTTGAGTCCGGTGGACCATGCAATGCCTTGGTTCTGTCCAAAACCTAGTTTTCATTACATCCAGGTAGTTGGTTTCCCCTGAGGCTTGGGTCTGAGGACCATACAATGCCTTGGTTCTGTCCAAAACCTAGTTTTCTCTTTGTGCGGGATCTTGGCCTTAGGGGAGTTAGCTCCTCAGCCAAGCTCCTAGAGTTTATCCATACAGTTAACGTTACAAAGTGCCTAGTTTGCTCTTTATGGGGGACCTTGGCCTTAAGGGAGTTAGCTTCTCAACCAAGCCCCTAATCAAGAAACGTAGTTCCAAACGGAACTTTATACTAGAATTTTATAACTAACGGTTAGATATAACGAAGAAACTCTACCGACCCACTTCCTATACCAACACACAAGCCCTTCCCACAGACGGCGCCAATTGTAAGGACGCGTTTCGTGGCGGACCGTAACAGTGTCGGGTTCGCGCGTGAAAAGGCCCCTAACAATATCATTTGTAGAGCGTGGGTTTGGAAGGCTAGGCCTTGGTTGACAGGCGGTGGGCTTTTCGTGGTGTACATACAAGTTTCGGTTTTCCTTCACCCCTGGAGTCTTTCTCCTGGAGGTGGGTTGGGAGGCTCTGGTTTCTGGCCATTTTTCCCAACCCCCTCCTTAGGTTACTTCTTTTTCCTTTTATATTCGCCTGTGTTCATTGTCCTTCGTCCACGTATAGGGTCAATCTTTCCAAAATTGATACTTGTCCCATCAGCCCATATTCAAAGTCGTTGGGGGTGGTTGTAAAAGCTAAAGACTGCGGCTCTATCAGGTTCAGAGCATTAAATGATAATAACAGCAGCTTTCCCCGGATATTTTAGATCTTTTTTCCGAGTTTCAGTTTTATACCGTTTTTACCCTTCTTTACGAGGGGGAACTTTGGGTCCGCCGAGGACTGAACTACCCTCGGCGGTACCCAAAGTCTATTTTGTTGAACTTGGGCCATAATCCTCCTCGGCTTGGCCCATAAGTCATTTACGCCCTACAGATATAATATAAACTTTTATTTCAATATGATATAAATTTTGTATAATCTAAAATATGGAATAAATTTCATAAATTGTTAGATATATGTACCAAAATATTCAGTTCCAATTGATACACTTGCTTAAGAGCACTCGCATCAGTATTAATATAATAGAAAAGGTATCACATTTTAGCCAAACTCAAAATTCATCCATACCAGACTATGCAAAGTTGTATATAAATACATAAATGCTAGTTGCTACTAGGGGTGTTCGTGGTGCGGTTTTGGAACATTTTTAGCATCGTACTTTGTGGTGCGGTTTAGCTAAAACAATAATTGCACAACACCTTATTTTTGCGGTTACACGTGTGGTGTGGTGCGATTTAGAGTTTAGTCAAAACTATAACCGCACCGCACTTCATTTTTGCAGTCACATGTGCGTTGCTATGTATAAGATGAGATTTGAAGTTGGTATATTTTTCAAATTTTGGGCTATTCCTACCCACCCCAAAACTAATTTTTCCTTTTTTTTTTTGCCAAGTTTTAAATTATTGAACTAGTTTTTCTTTATTTTGGGTTGGCTTTTCATTTAACACTTGCTAGGGTTATCAAACGTTTTTTTTTTTTTTTTTTGAAAACTAGGGTTATTAAACTATTAATAATATATTTAATATTAAAAATAAATAAATATATTAATATATAGAGAGGGTGCGGTGCGGTGCGGTTTGTGTGGTTTTCTTATTATAAAACCGCAAACTGCATTGTTACTTGTAGTGCAGTGCGGTTATGTCATTTTGCAGGCAGTTTTGATGCGGTTTTTACAGTTTGTGTGGTTTGGTGAACACATCTAGTTGCTACAGTAACTGCGTAAATTTACACTAACACTTCATTTTGCATTTAGTTTTTTTTTATTCTTTCTTTATGTATCTTGAGGATAAAGGAAAAAAGTGGATGATGGTCGTTATGGGTGTAGAAAAATAAAAAATTAAAAAAAATCAAGAAAAATTGATATTTTAATAAAATGTAGTGTACAAAAATAATATGATGTGAAGCGTTTTGAAAATTGAATATGTAAAATAGAAAAAAGAGAGTAGGTTTTTATAATAAGATAGATTAAAAGAAAAATCACAAGCTGATGTGAATGCTGAGGTTATCACAAAAATGCTTATTGGGTTGACCAATGGCCAATGCTATCTTTGGACAGTGACACAACTGGGGCTTCTCACTTACACCTATATTTGTTTAAGACAGGAAGGGAAGAGAAGAGAGAGAGAGAGAGAAAAAAAAAGAAAAAAATGTGTTTGGATGTAAAGGAGAGGAGAGATGAAATATATGTAAAATAGAAAAAAGTTGGTTTTTATAATAAAATAGATTAAAAAAAAAATCACAAGCTGATGTGAATGCTGAGGTTATTACAAAAATGCTTATTGGGCTGACCGATGGCCAATGCTATCTTTGGACAGTGACACAACCGGGACTTCTCACTTACGCCTATATTTGTTTAAGAAAGGAAGGGAAGAGAAGAGAAGAGAAAGAGAGAGAGAGAGAGAAAAAAAAAGAAGGTGTTTGGATGTAAAGGAGAGGAGATGAAATATATTTTACTCCTTTATTCTTTTAATATATAAAGAAATAAGGATATAAATGTAATTTTAATAAAAAAAGTAAAAAATTTTAAGGGTTTTGGATTCCACTTAAAAATGAAAATTATTTCACTATTCAGCTTATTTTTGTTTCTTTTCATGAGCCCCACTGCACTTTTTGGTACTATTTATGGGCTCCATTGTACTATTTCAACTAACTTTTACCTTTATTTATAGTTATTTCAACAATAAATTTTCAGTTTCAACAAAATAAACGATATCCAAACAAACCCTAATTTTATAGATTTGGAAGGAAAATTAAAAAAAAAAAAAAATCAATGGGACCCATAGAAATATTTATCCCCGTGTTTTATTTCTCCTCTCTATTCTCTTCTAATCAAATAAAGGACAATGAGTTATTTCTCTTTCTTTCTCTCTCTTTTCCTCAAACCAAACATATATAGCCTAAGAGTTAAGAAAGTGGAGGTTGCCATAGGCAGTGCTTCAAAGTTTAAGTCATGTTGCTAATGAGACTAGAAAAGGTTGTTACTCACGTGCCACAACTTTGCTGTCTAAGTTCAGCCAGGTCTCTGTATATTTAGTTTATCACTTATTGTTTGATTGTTAATTAAAGGAATGCATACTATGAGTTGAACACTTATTGTTTAATTGTTAATCAACTATTTCTTAAAGGATGTTTATGTACAAACTTTTTATTTTGTGGAGAGAATTTACAACCATTATAAACATATACCATGAGTTGAAATCTGTTTTGTCATAAATATATTATTGTTTACTCAAAAATAAAATAAAATTGGTCAATAATAAAAATTATCAAATCCAAAGGTTAGCAAATCTCCATATTAGTGATTAATTAAATCTAAGATGTAAATGAAAATTTTATATGTTTCTTTTTATTATAAAAAAAAAATCTAAAAAATGCAAGAAAACATTTTGAAATTAATAAAGAACGTGGATGACTTTAGAGATGGCAATAGGATGGAGGCAGTGGCAGAGCCACGCACAAGGGTGGGGGGGCCAAGGCCCCCCCAAAGTTTTTAAAAATTATTTTATAATACTTATATTATTTACATTTTAAAAAATGTAGCATGTAAAAATTGAAGTTGGCCCCTCCAAATTTTGAGTTATTTCAATGGTGCTCTTAAAAGAAAGAGAAATTATATTAAAATCATATAATTTAAGAGGTTTAACAAATTAAACTATGTAAAAAATGATAATTTATTGTACATGTCTAATAGAAGAAATACATAACTTTTGTATGCTCATTAAAATTTAGAAGATGATAAATTCTCTTAGTAAATTAATTTTTATGTGCGAGTGTAGAGTTTTGTCTTAACTAATATATTAACATCACAACTTGGCCCTCCAAACCAAAATTTTTGGCTCCACCCTTGGATGGAGGGTCAGATTATGAGTATGCATTGTTTCTTCTTCAAGGTGGGGTAGGAAAAACCTTGTATGGAACAAAATGAGACAAATGCTAAACGAAATAGGATAGCAGCAAGTCCTAGAAGGTGAAAGTGGTGTTTGGTATGATTAGGGTATATAATTGTGAGATTTGTAATCCGCAAAGCATTTTTTTTTGGTTTGAGGATGAAATTTCCTAATAACTAGGACTGAGAGATTTATACAACGGAATTTTTGTAAACATAAAATTATTTTTTTACCCCTAGACTTTAAAAGGTGAAAAATAATGAAAATAAAGCGTTGCAAAAATAACAATCCCCTCACATGGAAATATACAATACATAAGTAGTGTTTATTACACACATTCTGTTACATACACATTTACACACACATGAAAAGGCAATTGTAACTATGAATGCGTAAATTTGCATGAAGCATCATTCTTTAGTCCATCTCATATAAGAGTGTTGTTGCATGCAAATGTGATAGAAAATAATATATCCATGTGCGTGTAAACGGGGGGAGGTTTTATGTCTCTTTAACACCTATAATATTTTGGTAAAATGGGTAGTTGCTTTTGCCATCCCAACTTGATCTCATATTCTAATGGCGACATGCAGCATAAAGTAGGGACAAGTGGCTAGTGCCAACTGAAAGTGGGATCGAGAGCCCACCAAATTCCAATTCCCACACCCAGGAACTCGTCTCCAACACAGATATAAAGGCGATGATTCTATTTCCATTAGTTCCCGTTCACAAATCAAAAATTCCCAATCCAACATCTAATATCTCTTGTTTCTTTAATTAATTATATATACCATTTCATCATCCATATCCCTTTCTCTCTCTTCGCTTTGTCAACTGTCCATGTGCGGGGGTGTCTATATTAATGAGTTTTATAGGTCGGAGAGGGAAGATACCCAAACCAATTAATGAACATGGTCTCTTTTTATTTAAGCTTTCACTTCAACTATTTTACTTTTATTAGAGCGTTCTTTGAGACCAGAAGATAAAAGAAGAGTTTTTTTTTTTTGGCGGCTATAACTTGCCAATCGCATTTTATTGATGCTCTTTCATTTTCAACTTTCTCACTTCGTGTCTTTGTTGTGTACGTACGTAAACAAGTGTTTTTGCGGCTATAACTTTATTTTTTTTTGAGAAGGTTGCGGCTATAACTTGTCAAAAGCAATTTCACTTATTCAGAATAATCTAGCTTCGTTCCATACCACGTGTTTATCCTACTAGTGGTTTTGTAAAATGTCGAATCTCATAACATTCCTTTTTCTCACTTTAAATTTGTAAAGATGAATGTTCATTTTGCAAAGATTGATTTTGATTCTCCAATTTGTAAAGATTAAAAATACTCTGAATGTTTTTTTTAAGCAAATAGTTTGTTTATTAGGAATCATATCACCTTTAAAGATTAGACGCTTTCCACTTCGTAAGATCAATAAACCCAAAATGCTTATTGGGAGATACAACATACAACTATACAAGCGGATAACTGAAGCTTATGAGAGAAAAATAAATCAACTTAGTTCTTCTGGTAACCATTATTGTGAAATTCATAGCAAGGCCTTCAAAATTCATAATCAACTAAATAAGATAGATGGGTCTAAATAAAAGGTGAACAATAAAACTTTTGCAGATATTTATCAATGATATAGAATTTATGCACTGAGGAATAACGGGTATTAAACTTTCAAATGAGTACAAAAATCACTTTGAGTCATTTGTTACCGTTGAAAACTAGAAATCACTGGGAATTCAAGGAAAAACTGGCATCTACAATTCAATACCGAAGTGAAAAGGGAAGTTGACATACTACTCTTAGACGTGATTTTCATTCTATAAGTATTTATGAGGTGTAGAGGAGGTTCAAGTATTCAAGAAAAAGCTTCATACACATATACTTAAGATTAAATTAGCACCCATTAATTAGACCCATAAAAAAAAGATTTTTCCTACAACTTAAAAAATATAAAAGGATGAAGTTTGTGTGCAGTATTTTTTTTGCCGACACATGTTTAACACTTTCTTTAATTATTAAAATTTAAATTCAGATAATTTTAACTCTTGGTGACAGCTCGTAGAGGTCTAATGTTGTCATCACTCATCAGTCAATATTGTAGCCCACCAGTTAGGTAAATGGACATTGCTTTATTAGCTCCTCTCGTAGTCTCTATCGTCTGAAGTTTGAATTAGCCTTCACAAGTTTTGGATGCTTTTGCCTATTGTGAAGGATCTCTTTATATGTTGGTTGGTCTCCTTTGTAAATGAATCTTGTTCCAGCTATAAAAAGTACCTAACCCAGCGCAATTCCTCATATAAATTCATAATTCCTTGCATTGATTCCCATACTTTGAATTTGTTCTGCCTACTTCTTATACTTATATTTGGAGTTCCTAATTTAAATTAACCAATATCCACCATCTTAAAAACTTTTTTCAAAAGTTCATACAAGGTAAAAGTAAAGCACTCCATGATTATCAATATAATACATATCAGTATATCACTCCTCCACGATCAGCCAAATAATATAATATAATACACTCCTTTCCAGATCATAACGATGACCCAAGTTTAAATCCCAATATACTCTCTAACTGCCATCCATCAAAATGTCAATTATGCCTTGAATAATAATCACAACAAACCTTCCAGCATCTAACAATCTTACAGACGCCCTGTGTCGTCTGTGTGAGTGAATAGAAATGATGTGAAGTCTATGGCCATGGTTTCTAGTTCTAGCTACAATCTCACAATGCTAAAAGAACCCCTAAATATTCTTGATATTTTATTCCCACATCAAATCCTGCACGTGCATATTAGCTTAAAAGAAACAAAATACTACTATTTATCAAATGGCAAGTGCCACGTGATTTTTGCTAGGTATGAGTGGAACATGTACATGCTGATGACAAGAGCTTTCATAAGGCAAAGCTGAATGCCAATATATAGTTCAGGAGAGTTAAAAATCTTTTGAATTATAAATCTATATATATACCCCTTTCCTCAATTGGAAAACATAGCCGAAATGAGGAATTACATATGGAGTGATAGGACTATGAAGAGATGTGCAAAACCCGTTGGGATCAATCTGTAAAAAACATGAAATTGAGACGGTCTGAATTTTTTGGGCTTGGCTTGGGGGTTGAGATGGGTACACCATTTTTTAGGTTCTAGTCTTTTTAATGAAAAAGAAAGAAGGAAAAAAAAGAAGAAGAAGCATATAATTCACATTAGAAAAGTTAGGAGGAAAGAGAG
The DNA here is from genome assembly GCF_001633185.2 of Quercus lobata. NCBI lineage: Eukaryota > Viridiplantae > Streptophyta > Magnoliopsida > Fagales > Fagaceae > Quercus > Quercus lobata. The sequence continues at coordinate 30,396,441 of NC_044910.1, read as the reverse complement.
GACTAACATTAATAATGAAACTGTGAAAGAAAACATGCTCTTCTATGACTCGTAACAACTAAGGATAGAGCAAATTAAAACGTAAAAACCACTTTATATTTCCAAACATTGTTTTTTGAAGTTGTACGCTTCCTACTATCTACATATGGAATAAGAAGGAACTAAAGCAAATGGTGGGTGTGGGTGTGGGTGTAATCCATGTCCATAGTCATTTTTGTTAGCTCAAAGTATGGATATGTATTAATATTTTTAATGCATTACAATTGCGAATTACAATGGGGAATAATCCAAAAGTGGAAAAAAGGAAAAGGAAAACTGAAAAATATGGGAGACCAAAGCAGGGTTTTGCGTAAAGATGGAAATAGCCAAATAGGATAGGATAACCCAATTCTATAGAAGGAGAGGATGTAGAGGGAGAGAGAGAGCCGTGTAAGAAAGAAAGAAAAGAAAGTCCCAACTCCAGTCCAGGTTCGTTTGTTGGGTTTCTGACTTTCTGACCAGATCTGCCTCAGCTTCTCATTGTTTTTGCTGAAAAGAGAAAGGCTTCTGTTGGGCCTCCAGCTCAACTCCGATATTGATCCATTACTTCCATTTTGGGCCTCTTATTAAATTCTATCCACTACCAATGCAATGCAGCCTTCTTTTCTTTTCTCTCTTCAAAATATTAAATTTACTTAGCCCATGTCCACGCCCAACCAAGAAAAGAAAAAAGTAGGAGAAAAGATCCAAGTCCAACAAATAAATTTATAACTCTCAAAAAAAAAAAAAAAAAATAAATTTATCCCGGAAATTCAGTCCTTTCGTCTCGTGAGTACTGAAATTGATGCCACGGACAGAGACAGAGAGTGACATTTGGGGAACGGTAACAGAAACATAATTTGTTGCTGAGTTTTATTTATTTCAAATAATATAATTATTATTTGTTTGTAGTGTATTCTGCAATTATATATACTTTAGATTTTAGAAAAACAAAAATGTATTGTATTGTTTAATTTTATGGAGTACTGAAAAAAAAAAAAAAGTCTTAGGAGAGAGAATTTTATATTATTAGTGATAGAAAATTAGCAATACGTCTTTTTATTTAATTTATTATTAAGCTGGGGAAAAATAAGGGGAGTGAAAGAGAGAGAAGGCAGCGAAGAATGAAACCCTGGGTCTGGGCCATTAGGAGTACATCGACCACAACCACAACCACAACCACAACAACCACTCCGACTCCGAGCGCTACTCTTGTTTGTTGTACAACAACCACACTACTCTCACTCCCATTGCTACTGCCACTAGTTTTAGTACCATCCTTACTGATTCGTCGTTATAAAAAGTCAGCTTCAGCTCAGCAGCTGCTGCTGCTATTGCTATTGCGGCTACAGCTACAGCTAAAGCTAAAGCTAAGCAGCATCACAAAAGCACGTCACATTTTGCACAAACAGCCACAGCCACAGCCATAGCCACAGCCACTATGGGCAATTGCGGCACTAGAGAGGAATCTGCCGTTGTTTCTCATGCTCAAGGTTACTTACTTACTTGCTCCTCTCTCTCTCTCTCTCTCTCTCTTTGCTTTATTAATTATTACTGCTTTTCCTCACAATTTCTCACTGAGTTCAGATCTACTCCTTGCTCTCTTTCATTTCTACTCTCTCTAAGCTCAATTTTCATAATCTCTCCTTTTTTTTTTGCCCTCAAAAATGTTGCATATTAGTATTAATTCAAGTAATTATAAAACAGTAGCACTTGTTATAAAAATTGTTCAATTCAAAGTGCATTATTGAGTGTTGACCTTTGAGAGATGTAAAATTGGAAGCAGTTCCTCAGCTCCACATGTTACCAACAACTCACGGTCACACCGACAAGGACAAGAAGTACAATCGGTCCATATCAGATCTGAGTGATCCTTCTTCAACCCCTCGCAACTTCGAGGACTCCAGAAAGAATGCTCTCCTCTACACTCACGTTATTGCCTTCACATTGTACGAGCTCGAGACTATCACCAAGAGTTTTCGCTCCGATTACATTCTAGGTGAAGGTGGTTTCGGCACTGTCTACAAGGGTTACATCGACGAGAATGTCAGAGTTGGCCTCAAATCCCTCCCCGTTGCTGTTAAGGTTCTCAACAAAGAGGGCCTTCAGGGACACCGAGAGTGGCTTGTATGTCAATGTCTCACAGACTCTCTTCTCCTATTATGATTATGATTATTATTTACATACATGTATCTTTCATTCATATTATTATCATCACCTGCTGCCTGCTATCACAGACCGAAGTTAATTTTCTCGGCCAGCTTAGGCATCCCAATCTGGTGAAGTTGATTGGATATTGTTGCGAGGATGACCACAGGTTACTCGTTTACGAGTTCATGTTCCGGGGCAGCCTTGAGAATCACCTCTTTCGAAGTATGCAACATCTTCTTTCTTTCATTCTCTTTGCAGATTTCTATACTACTCTCATAGGCAGTAAACCATAGTTAGCTGTTATTGTAAATGTAACTTTATCAAACGCAGTGTTCTTGCAACTGTGAAAACATGTTCTGTGCCCCTAATTCTTACTCTCTGTTTCTCTTCTAAATACAGTTCTAGGATTTCTACTTTTGTTTTGCTACGTTTCTGTTCACCTTCTAGACTGAGTTAGAGCGTAACAAAGATAATAATAATGTGTGGCGGCTACTTCTTTTTATGACTGCATTGTCAATATTGCTATAAATTTGCTTGCTTCAATGCACTCAACTTGATGTAAACACCTGCACTTGAAGGAGAAGGTGCATTATAAGAAGCTAGATGACATGGTTGATAGCTGAAGTTTGAGAGGAGACTGGAGAGTGAGGTAATACTGTGGGGGAAGAAGACTAATTTATAGATATCTTGTTCTCATTCCCTTCTTTAGGAGACCTTAATTGAGTTCATTCAATTCAACCCTTTCTTTTGCCTTGGGGAGCGTTTTTGTGAGTTTGGGAGGGCATAGCTAATGACATTCTGTCATGCTATGATCCTGTTATCGTGAATCATTTAGAGCATGGGCAACCTATAAGAGGATATTTTAGTGGGAATTGTGGTAAGGCAGCAATTGTCCTAGTAAAAAAAGAGCAACATGTGTCTTGCACGATTTGTGTGTGAGAATGATGCCTCGTGGTCCATAAGAGGTCTGATCATAATTGTCAAAGAGATTATTGTATATTCATTTTGGAAGGAAGGAGTTGTCAATTTATTCTTTTATTACATTATAAGATAAGAACTTTATTGTTGTTGTTAAAATCAGTCCTTGAAAACCAAGTGGCAGTTGTGAGATAGGTTATATAATAGGGAGATATCACTGACCCAATTTGCCCAAAGAGCCTGTCTGTATTGATGAAATGTAGCCTTTTCAATATCAATTGAATCAAGCAGGATAGGCACAACAATGAATAAGACAGGATAAAACATAACTAACTAAAAAAAAAAAGAAGCAAGTAAAAAATAATAATACTTTTCAAAAACAAAAAACAAAAAAAGTAAAAAGAGTAGATTGGGTTTGTTGGATTTTGGGTTTGATCTTTTCAAGTTTCATACATTCCTCACTTGACAGAGAATCAGACCACATGTAATTCATTGAGTTGAAATTTATTAGAGCCTCAAAATGCTTAATTTTCAAAGGAAGACTCTAATTCCTAAACCTGAAAGACTTGTATGATAGTAAAGGCTCAAGACTGTGGTTCTAGGTCTTGGACCAGTGAACTAATGGGCCTTGTTTCTCATTTGTGGAAAAATGATGCAATGTGTGTGAGATGTATATATTTGAGTTCTCTAAGCAATTGAAAACTCCATAAAAGTTTGTGCATTTGATCAAGCTATTCCAAAACACTTTTAGGGACCACCAAAATTTCCATATTTGGTAGCAAAGTCATGAACTGCCTCTGTGATTAAGTGTTTTAAAAGGGGGTTTCCACAAGATGAGCATTATGTACTCTCAAAGGTAGCAGGTGCATGGCCATGGCCCAAGGGGTTGGTACAATTTGTCAGTCTCCAAAATTTAACCTCATCTCAGGGCACCGAGCCAAGGCCCTCAACATTTCTAAAGAGTGATGATGAACTGAACCCTCACTGTGTTTTACTTGTTTCATAAGGTTTCTTTGTTAGCTATCCAAAGTCCTTGTGAACAGTGTTAGATATATTCCCACTACACTTCCCTTCTTATGTAATATGATCTAGCAACATTTGGGTGCTACTTCAGTACTTCTTAGTGTAACTGATGAAAAGTTTGATAGACATATGAGCCTGATCCTTATTTTCTGCTTGATCTTTGTGAAATTTATGAGGGAAAAAATGCAAAAAAGTTCGCTTGGAATTTGGGTCAATTGCTAATTGATCCTTGTACTATCAAATTTGTATTGTTGACCCTTGAGGTTTAAGAATTGTCCAAATTGACCCCTACATCTCAATTCTGTTAACTATAATTGACAAAAAATATTCATGTGTTGCGCACATATTTTTGTCAAAATGATTTTTTTTTTTTTTTTAATAGTAAAGTGGTCATGTGCACACCATGTAACCATTTTCTGTCAGTTATAGCACAAGGGTTGGTTTGCAACTAACCCAAACCCAAAGGATTCTTTTTGCATTTTGGCCAATTTATGAAGTACATAATATGAGAGAGCATCAAAAGCCAACCAGGTTAATCTAATATGTGAATTTTTATGAAAGGGCTCAGTCTACTAATAAATATGTTAAAATATTAACCTTTTGGTGCACTTAAATAGATTATTGGTGACACTGCTGCTGGCATTTGGTGACTAAATCTTTTTATATTTATGAAAATAGTTATATTTGCTGTGTTGATTCTGCCTGTTTTGGTTCATGAGTTTTTGATGATTTATTGGGGGGACGATAGTGCTAATCAAGATTTGTCATATACTTTTCTGACAACATTATGACATTTTACTTGGTTTCTGGCAATAATTTCATTAACTAAAGTTGATATGATTTTTCCTGAGGGCTTCAGAGGCTGCTGTATCATTATCATGGGCCACAAGAATGATGATTGCTCTTGGAGCTGCAAAAGGGCTTGCTTTTCTTCATAATGCTGAAAGGCCGGTCATCTACAGGGACTTCAAAACCTCTAATATATTATTGGACTCTGTAAGTGGTGTTTCTTTTTTTCCCTCCCTCCTTAGTGGTTCATGAATGTAGGAATTCTCTTATTACCATCTTTCTTGGCCTTTGCATCTACAGGATTATACAGCAAAGCTTTCTGATTTTGGGCTTGCTAAAGCTGGACCACAAGGTGATGAGACCCATGTGTCAACTCGAGTAATGGGAACCTATGGTTATGCTGCCCCTGAATATGTGATGACCGGTAAGGTTTCTGCACATCTCAAAAAAGCTTGATTTGTCAGAAACTAATTGATCTAGGAATAAGAAGTTAGAAAAACTTTTTCTATGATTGAAAGATTAATCAACTGCAAATTGAAGCCAACGAGCTCTAGCTCAAACAGCATCTCCTCCTCCCATAAAAATGGGTGGAGGGTAAGGTAGCAGGTTCAAAACCTATTGGGTGCATATATGAGCTTCCCAATAAAAAAAGTTAGAAACTGGGAATTGGATTTGGATTTGGATCTGTCTTTTATATTCAATGGTGGAATGACATTTTGTTGCAACAGTTCTAAGAAATGACTGACAGCAAGGTTATTTGGAGTGGGGTGGCTGGTGGGTGCCATATTGTTATTAGTACTATTTAAGGCTTGTATTGGATCAATACAATTCTTTTTTCTTTTCATTGCTCTTATTGAATTACAACAGCAATGATTTTGTATGTTGTGTGTCTAGTTTTCATGAATTCTATGCTTCAGGAGTATTATTTGTGTTTGCGGGCTTTTCTGAATGAAGTCTATATGAAATGAGCAGGGCATCTGACTGCCAGGAGTGATGTGTACAGCTTTGGAGTCGTTCTTCTCGAGCTTTTGACAGGAAGAAAGTCTGTTGATAAGACAAGACCGAGCAAAGAGCAGAATCTGGTAGATTGGGCCCGGCCAAAACTGAATGACAAGAGAAAGTTGCTTCAAATAATCGACCCAAGATTGGAGAATCAGTATTCAGTAAGGGCAGCACAGAAAGCCTGCAGCTTGGCATACTATTGTTTGAGCCAGAATCCCAAAGCAAGGCCCTTGATGAGTGATGTAGTTGAAACTTTGGAACCTCTACAAAGCTGTGGTGATAGTGTGAATGAATACTCATCATCATCGACTGTTGGTGGCGGTGCATTTGCCATGGGTGGAATCCCAGATTACCGGATGCATCACAGGTTTGTCAATAATGTTGGTCCAGGTGCTAGTTGCCGATCTCCCAACCCAAATTGTTCCCCTGGGGGACCTGCAGCATGCAGGGTTAGATGAGAAATCTGACCTATCTGTATACTTGTTTGGTGTGCTTTTCCTCCCAACCCCCGTATTGAGATGACAATATGGCTTTGTTTGCGTCTTTGTAATTCATGTACATCTTATCCTGGTGACCCCAAGCCTTTGTTGATTATTTTTCTTCGGCTTGGTGCTGTATCAGTTTGTTGTCGCATTTGCTTACCAAACGGGAATTGCCATGTGAAAAGCTATTTTACCGTGTAAACATTAGTTGCAGAATTGCGAGGTGAATGCCAAAAAATGTATTGTGCCACATCCTTATCATCATTGTCATGATTATTGTTTTTATTTTTTGGGTAAATGTCATTATTATTGTTATTATTATATTTGTGAGCTCATGCTAGTATGGGCTCAGGTGAACCGATAGATATTGACGCTTTTTGAGTGGGCTTATCCTGACAATTTAGTAGAATAGAACTTGGTTAACTTTTTAAATTATTGGGCATTGGCCATCAGCATTTGAAAAGGAGGTGCCCATATAAAGCCTGAAAACTTGAGTTGTCTGGTCTGGTGGTTGATTCCCCTTGTCCCCGGAGACAAAAATATCAATTTCATTGCCCCACTTCCCCAACAAGCCTATTCTCCACTACTCTCCACCGCACAATTCTATTAAAACACTGTTATCTGTCTCTCTTGTGCACTTGTGCATCCCTGTGTGTTCATCCGTAAGCCATGGACAGCTTCGCAATTAATTACAAGTTATTATTGTCACTATTCATCTTGGTTCAGTTCATCATCATTCCAGGTTAGTATTAGTTGTGATTTCTGAGCAAGGCTCCAATTCAATCTCTCTCTCTCTCTGTGATTTCTGAGCAAGGCTGCTGCAATTCAATCTCTCTCTCTCTCTGATTTCTGAGCAAGTCTCGAATTCAATCTCTCTTGACCCAAACATAGAGTCAAGGTTAGTTAAAATAAATTATATGCCTGCAGGATCCTACGCGGAGCTGATGCCAAATGAGCAATCAACCGCAATATTACAGCCCATGGGTCCAACCAAGTACCAGCTGTTCGAGGCTAGTTCTCATGATGCACGACGAAGGCTAGCACCCTTTCAGCTTTGTTTGCCATGCAAGTGTTGCGCTGCTGCCACCAATACCAGCTGCACCACCTTGCCTTGCTGCTTTGGTATCGACTGCCAGCTTCCCAACAAGCCTTACGGAGTTTGTGCTTTTGTGCCCAAGAAATGCGACTGTATCTCTTGTGCTGTCTAACCTTTCCGTCTTCACCTTCCATTCCATCCTCTTATCACCTCAACTCTCCCACGTAAGCCCAACTAGTCTTGGAACCCCTAAAAAAAAAACAGTTCTAATATCAAATCTGCTATGTGCCGGCAGACAAACCATTTCACAAACTGTACAAGTTTTTTCAGTTTTTATATACTCAAACATATCTGTTACCAAAATTTAACTTGAACATCTGTTCTTGGTGCTATTGCTAAATATAATCACCCTTGTATACTTGTTATTGTTGTTATTTATTAATACTATGTTGTTTTGCGTACGATCATCCATTACATTGTCATCTCTCATTTCTATGTACATGTTTACTAAAATCACTACGAAGCCTTTGGAGTTTGAATAAGTTGTTCCATTACTTTATAGATGCAATTGACATATAATATAGCTTTATGCTCTATAGCAATTCTTATGGTATTGTATTTTTCGTTTTAATATGTAGCTGTAGTTCACAAGCAAAATATATGTTCGCATCTCCTATAATATATATATATATATATATATATATTAGGCAAACTTTTATTTTCTAATTAGGTTGTTTTATAAATGTTGGTTGGATTAGATCAATTTAATTAATTAATTATTGTACGAGCATTAGGTATGGGCCCAACTCATTAGCCTTTGTATGCCTGAGAACTATGGGCCCAGTAGCAGATTGTGGGTTATATCAATTTGGAAATCAATGGCAGGTCGGAAATTGAATTGATTAGTAACGATAGTGCCTTGGGGGAAATTGCCTGCCGAGCACCGTTTGGCAGCGGTTGCAAGTTTCAAGATAAGTCAAATTTGTTGCGAGAAGTGAGTCTCATCTGGTTAGGAATATATCCCAAAAGGGCCCTACCAAGATAAAAAGCCTCTCCCATCATCATGACAACTCCACTAAGGGAAGTTTATAAATAGGAGCCAAAGGGGTGAAAAGGGGGGTTGGAAAATTTGGAGAGAGAGATATTGATACACTAGAAGAAAGAAGAGAGATATAGCTAAAGGGGAGGGAGCTCAATATGCAGTCCGAGACTTCACGAGAAACACACAGAGGGGGATAATATTTTAGTTGGGCCTCAAACTCCATCACTTGGGCTATTAGGTTGGCCTCAAAAGGTTTTACCATTGTAAAAAACTCTTCACCCCCTTAAACAAATAAATTGAGAGCCCGACTTCAGAGTTCATCAGGCATTTTGGGCTAGGCTACCATAATTATTTTTTTAATTGACGGGAGGATCAGTGTTTGTTGAACCCAATAAATAATACATGTTGATTTCATGTTCATGAAAATGTCCAAAGGAAAAGTTCAAAATTTTTACTTCGTTATCTATGCCGGAAAGAGTTGGTGGTCGTGTCACTCTTTTGTCAGGTGCTGCACTTGTGCGGCGGTGTGCCACTATTTTGAAAGCAGAAGCTAGCCACAGATAAAAAAAACGCTACATTTAAGGATGATTATGTTTACTTTCATGAAGATGAGGATGATTATGTTTGCTTTTCATGAAGACGGATTTCATCGGTAGATAATTACACTTGAAAAGGAAATATTTATCATCCAAGGAGTCTATGACAAATTGGTTGACTGGAAACAATTGTCATCAAAGGAGTCTTTTCCTCATATAGTGAGTTAGAGGACATGGGTTATAGAAAATTATGCTTGGATTTGAGATGGAAAGGAGTAGTTTAAAAATAACGATAGCGTAACCGAGATATTATGAGGAAAAGTAGTTGGATGTCTTAATGTTTGTCTTTTGTTTAGAGGGTGCACACTATTCTTTTCTCTATGAGGAAGTGATGCTTGTATAAATTTTTAGCTGTGCATTTAGAGTAGCCTTGAAGAATAATACCTTAAAAGGTGATGGCTAGCCTATACATACTTCTCTTGAGAAACATGGTTCTACTCAATCTAGCCCTCCATAGGAATCTGAATGGTTATCTCATTTATTGCTAGTAAATGAAAGAGATTTATGGAATGTCTTATGGTCGAAAGAATGGGCTTGTTGATCAAAGCCAAAATCATAATAGGAGTTGTTTTTTTTGGGGTGGGAATTAATTAGCGCGTTTTGGTATTTCCTTATTAATAGAGTCTCTTCAACTATTAAAGCGAACTAGAGCATTCACAATGGGAATGCTAAATGTCATATGTTGCCTCTATTTAGCATTTGTCTCTCAAAAACCTCCACCATCCGGAATTGTAAAAACTTAGAATTGTAACATTTTTTTCAATACTGCTACAATGCCATCCTACTTTTATGATGGCACTGTAAACTATTGTATTTGTTTTATAATCTGTTTTATTCTTTCTCTCTCCTCTATGCCAGACACATTTTCTTTCTCAAGTCTCTCTCTTTCCTCATCTCAGTATTTCGTCTCCCTCTCTCTTTGTGAATTGCTCTCAACTCTCACTCTCTCTCTTTGTGCTGGTGGTTAGGCCTCCACGCCGGTGTGTGGGTTGTGGGTTAGTGGATCAGTGGGTTTGGAGTTCTGGGTTCTGTGGGTTTTTTTTTTTTTTTGGCTATGATCGGTGCTTAAAGGAAGAGGTGGGTATGGTTGAATTAGGTATGGCTAAAGTGGGTCGTGGGTTGTGGGTCTCTCAAGCCGGCGTGGGTTTGATGAGTTTGTGGGTCTCTCAAGTCCGGTTGTGTTGGTTGGGTTTTGAATCGATGTGGATCGTGGCAAGTTGTGGTGGGTTGTGTGGCTCTGGGGTAGAGGATCGTGGTGGATCAGTGGGTTTGGAGTTCTGGGTTTTGTGGTTTTTTTTTTTTTTGGCTGTGGCCGGTGCTTAAAGGAAGAGGTGGGTATGGTTGAATTGGGTATGGAATTTTGCTATTGGTTTGATTTGATTTTGGGATGGATTTTTTTTTTTTTGGGTTCATGGTGGTGGAGTTGGGGGTTGCCGTGTTGGTGGTGGAAGTGGGTGGGGTTTTTATTATGGGTCATATGTGGATTCATGGTGGTGAAGGGGGGGTTGCCATGGTGATGGTGGTGGCGTGGCCATGGGCTTTGGTGGCTGAGGTTTCTGGGTTTTGTTTTCTCTATGGGTTTCTAGGTTTCAATGGCCATGAGTTTGTGGTTGGGGTTTCAGGGGTTTCAAGAAAACAACATTATGGATGGGTATACTTAGAGGGAGCTTCTTTATGTGCTTGAAGATGACTTTGGTTTTCAACTGATAAAAATCAATTTGGGTACTGAGTTTTGGAGATAAAAACCAGTTTGGGTATGTTCTTTGTGGTGGTGGTGGTAGCAGGTGGTTGCAGAGGTGATTTGGGTTTTTGTTTTTATTTGGGTTTTGAGTTATATTATTTTATTGTGTAGAAATATCATTTTAATGTGTTGTATTATAAACAAAAGTTGGGATGCTAGAGTATTGTAAAATGGTATGGTATGGTATGGTATAATTGATAAAGTAGCTTTTTGAGATGGTAAAATAGGATAGGATACAATTTTCAGATGGGGATGCTTAGAAGAGTAGTTTCAAATTCTACTTGAATATTTAACGAGCCGTGAACAATGTAAGTTTTGTCATAGTTTGTAATTTGCTTTGATTCCTCCTCGATTCTTGCTTCAATTGCAATTGTTGATTCCTGATCAACAATATATCAAGTTATCATGATAGTCTCTAACAACGCTTAGTGCTCCCAAAGTTTTATGCAGTTGTACTTGAAAATTACACTACCTATTTGCCAGGTATGAACAATGTCAGCAGTTGATGTGAGGAATGTCTAGTTGTTTTGTGCTCACAACGCATAAGTGGGAGATGTTAGAACTTAGAAATATTGTGCAAGACCAAGCCCAAATAAAAGTGGGCCCATAGTGGGCCTAATTCAACCAATTGCCAAAATGTTGTGCCTTTTGCCAAAAAAGCACATCTTTGGTTTTGTACCCTTTGGTTGTCTATATAAAGGAGTGAGGGCTCATTTGTGCAGCTGTTGAATAGATTACTAATGAGTGATGTTGTAGAGCAATGCACAAAGTAACATTCTCTTATATTTCATTAGAGCATTTAGGCTATGGATACCACGTGTTTTGTTCTTGTAACAAACACCATCATTTAAATCTCAATTCATGTGAGATATTAATTTCATTTTTCAACTATATTGCAGGTGGATGCTAAAAATGTTTAGGTCATATCCTCATAGTCATTATCAGGCTAAAATGGGAAATTAACCCTGATTTTCAAACATTATAATTAGTAGACCACGTTTTCAAACTATATTTTTTACTAGCATCTCGAGGCTAAGAGGCTCGATTTTGGACTATAAATCGAGTCTTTGAGGGTCGGTTTTCATGTTCTGATCTAGTCCGAGGTGGCAGTTTGTCCACTTGGAAATCGAGTCTTAAAAACTCGATTTATATATCGACGCTCAAAGACTCGATTTGTTCTTGAAATTTCAGCAAGTGTTGGAGTACAAAACACAAACACAGATCAGCCAGTACAAAACATCCAACCAAATCTACCCCTAACAACCACCTAAAATCCAGATTAAAAAAAAAAAAAAAAAAAAAAAAAAAAAAAAAAAAAAAAAAAAAACCCATTAGATCAAAGAAAGAAAGAACCCATCAGATCAGAGAGAGAAAGACCCAGATCGTGCGGGGTAGCGCGGCCTGGGTCGACTTGAGCTTGCATCTCCATTTCTTCTTCTTCTTCTTCTCTCTCTCTCTCTCTCTCTCTCTCTCTCTCTCTCTCTCTTTTTTCTTTCCACGTTTTTGCTATTTTTGCATTTTGGGTCTTCTGAGTATGAATGTTTGTAATTATTTTTGGGTTATAAATCAAGTCTTAGAGACTGGATTTCCAGGTAGACGCCACGTGGAAAAAAAATACCATATCAGACGTGATCAACCCATGAAAATTGAGTTTCAAAGACTCGATTTATAGGCCTTAAATCGAGTCTCTTAAACTCGAGATGCTATTAAAAAATATAGTTTGAAAACGTAGCCTACTAATTATAATGTTTGAAAATCAAGGTTAATTTCCCATTTTGGCCTCATTATCATGATTATTGTTATTACTAGCCTATGTCTTGCCCATAACATGTATTCATTTACCTTGTGATAAGAGTGATCTCTTTTGTATTCATTTATAACATTTTTTTTGGATTTCTAATATTTTGGATAATGGAGAAATGCTATTTAATTATAGTGGCTATGTATTATCACATTAATCATTAATGCAATGTAAGCGACTTGTTGTCTCTAAGAACCTAAATTCAAATCCTCTCTCCCAAGTTATTATGGTGAAATAAAGACCATATAGATTCCCTATTGATATTAATAATTGGTGCACCACCTTTTTTTATTTATTTAAAAAACCTTAGAAATGAATGCATGCACCTCACTTAACACATGACAATAGGTTGATATTTTTCCATAAAAGAAAACACTATTATGTTTTGCCGAATAGAAAAAGAATACTAAATAATAATTAAAATTTTCGATGTGGTAGAAGGCTAAATGAAAAGTATTATATTTTCTTCTCTGGAAATAGGTAACATGGAAAAACCTTAGATTATTGCTGTTTGGAATAAAATTTGTGGAACTAAATTATTAGTTAAGAACTTGCAATAATATCTATTAGACACCTTTTATTTTGAAGATTTATAATCCCATTCATTAGTTTACATACTTTGCATTTATACAAATACAACGTATTTATAGTGCACAATACCACTATTTATTTTGAAAATTTTCTACGATATATATCATTTGAAAAATAAATGTAGTCTTCGGTGGTGGATCACTTACAAGATCAATTTGGAGTGGCTTTGATTCATTTAGAAAATATGATTAGGGGAACTATAGGTGGAGCAATTAGGCATTAATTGATATCAACTACTCAAAATTTGGTAACTTCAAATTCATTAATGACCACCTATGAATAGTTTTTTGGATTATACACCCACCATTTCAAGTTTTAAATCAAACTAATCAATTTACACAAATAGTACATGGGAGAAAATTGAGTAATTTGGGCCCTAGAGGATTGATAAGAGGAACTCCAAGTTTTCTAATATATATCCTCCCAAGTGGTTGCCAAATATTTTTATTAAATGTTAGATACTAAGGAGATAAAAAAAAAATATTTTTGAATGCAAATAAATAATAAAAATTAAGTAATTCATTAAAGAGTTTGTTTGAGTGGAAGGTTAATTGCTTAAATAATTAACTGGAAGGTTATATGAATCAACTAATTCATTAAAACCTTTACTTAAGTGGAAGGTTAAATGAATCAATACATTAAAACCTTTCAAAAAGAGTGGCATGTGGTTCCAATTAAAAGATGAGGTGGAAGATAAAATGAAAGAATATTCAAAGAATATATCACATGATAGAATCTCATGTTCTCATACAAAATAAAAATCAATTAATGTTAAGGAAATAAAATTATTATTATTATTATTATTTTTAGAGTTTCAGCCTATGGTGTCCGCTTTCGATGATTGTGCTCTATATCATCAGACCAAGACACCAATCGGGACTTTACTAATTAAGCAAATTGGAACCCACTATTTATTGTTGAATATAAATAATAATAACTAAATAATTAACTTCCTAAAATCTTTGTATAGGTGGCAGGTTAAAATAAATGAATTGATCCAATAAAATCTTTTCTTAAATGGAAGGTAATTACATAGGTTGAAGGTTCAATGAATCAATTAATTACAAGAATTCCTTAAAATGAAGGAGGCAAAAATATCCATTAATTGCCTCACTTCCCTATTAAACCTCTTCTCCACTTATCCTATTTTATATAGGACAAAATTTAGGTACAGTACCTTATGTGTTATTCCTTAAGTTCCCATTTTAAGATTTAGCCATGTGGCTATTTAACTAAAAATTATACTTCTATCCCATGAGAGAAAATCCACATGGCAGAATCTTAAGAAGAAAACCTAAGGAATAGCACCTAAGTACTATACCTAAGTCTTGCTCTTCTATATAAACAATCATATCTCTCTCTCTCTCTCTTTGTATGTCCACGAGTAAACGTGTGTGCATGCCTGTGTGTTCATCTATAAGCCATGGACAGCATCACAATTAACAAGAAGTTATTAGTGTCACTATTATTCTTCATTCAATTCATCATCGTCATTACTCCAGGTAAGTTTAATTTAGTTGTGATATCTTAGCTAGCAAGGCTCCAATTTAATATCTCTCTCTTGCATGTTAATTAGTTGTGTGATATCTGACCGAGCGAGTCTCCAATTCAAACTCTCTTGAGTTGAGTACCTTGTCATTGTAAATTATAAAATAAAATTAACCACACACACAGAGTAAATTAACGTGAATTATTATTAAATATTTACATGGCTGCTGCTGCAGGATCCTAGTCTGAGCTGATGCCAGTTGAGACATCAACCGAAACACTGTGGCCCATAGGTCCAATTAAGTACCTAACAACGTTCAAGGCTGTTACAGACTCTCAATCTCATGAAGATGCTCTACGTCGGAGGCTAGCACCAGCACCCTTTCAGACGTGTAACCAGTGCACCTGCTGCAGTGGTCCTAACAACTAGACCTGCACCACCAAGCCTTGCTGCCATGGCATCAAGTGCAACCTTCCCGGCAAGCCTTTCGGAACTTGTGCTTTTGTACCAAAGAAATGTGACTGTAACCCTTGTAATTAAACCTTTCCTTACATCTTCAGTCGAACCAAATTAAAAATAAAATCTCCCTCTCTTTTGCATTTACATCTTTTATATATGTAAGTGCCACTCCAAAAAAACAAGGCTATCCCAGCGTTTTGAAAAGCGCTGGGATAGCCCCAAAAAGCGCTGGGACAGGGTCAAAATTTCTATCCCGGTGTTTTTTTTCCTGGCGCTTCAAACCGCCGCGGTTTAAATGTCGGAATAGGGTCACCGGACCTGTACCAGTGCTTTTCATACCCTGTTCCGGCGTTTTTACTTGTGTTGGGACAGCCTTTACGAAAATGTGAATATAACCTATACCAGTGCTTTTAAAAGCGCTGGCATAGGTCTTGAACGAATAAAATTTAAAAAGCCTATACCAGTGCTTTTAAAAGCGCTGGAATAGGTACTACCTATGCCAACGCTTTCTACTAGCAATACCAGCGCTTTTGAAGCGCTGGCATAGGTCTTGAATGAATAAAATCTAAAAGGCCTATACCATCGCTTTCAGGTCTTGAATCAATATAATTTAAAAGGACCTATGCCAGCGCTTTCAAAAGCGCTGGTATAGGTCCTTTTAAAAAAAAAAATTTTAAATTTTTTTTTTTTTAGCACCTGTAATGTACCTAAAAAACATATTTTCCAATACCTATTTTATAGCAACTGTAATGAATTACAGTTCATATTTTCCAATAGCAAATATCATACCACATTAAACCAAGAAACTAAATATATATATTTAATTACACCATATCAATAATTACATCCCAAATGTCTAGAATTTTATACACAAAATAATACATCCCAAGTGTCTAGAATGTTATGAACAAAATAATACATTCTAAACAACTATGTACAATGTCCTACACAAAAGAATACATTCTAACTATATAGAATGTCTTGCATAAAAGAATACATTCTAATTGTCTAGAATGTTATAATAAAGTTTCCAACTATGATGTGTACATATGTATCAAAGTTTGAAACTTTATTATAAATATCAAAATATCATAATAACTACTCCAAAATAGGTGCCAAAAGTATCGTCTACTGCGTATCATTAAATGATAAGTGTTGAGTACCAAGAGACTGGATATCCACTGTAGAATCACCATCACCATCCTACAAATTAAGAAATACACAATGGATTAGTGTACTAAACAACAGAGTTAGTAGCTAAATCACACAATATCACTAGTATTACTACCAATTGCCACATTAGCAATTAAAAGACACTCAAAATGATTGATCTTAGTTAAGGATATCAATTAGGTATTAGTCTCAATAAATTTCTCAAAAAGAGATTAGTAAGCAATTTATGCAAAAAATTCAATAAGTGATTACTTACAAATAACTTTAAAACAACCATCAATACAAAGAAAAGGAAAATGTTTTCCAAGCTCCCAGTCACAAAACCACAATACAGTTAATAAGTAAAGTAAGTTAAAATGAGGATTTAATAAACAACATAAAAAAATACTTATGGGGTGACTTTAAATTCAAGGTAACTTCTAAAAACCCATAAATTTACCTTATTGTATTAATAAGCCTAAGTCTAAACTCTAAACAAGCTTAATTTCATTTTTGGAATGAATGAGTTTACCTCACTTTGCTGCTTGCAATAATTCAAGGAGAAATAATTTTATTTTTCCTCTATTTGAGGTGGCTGTAATAATCAAGCGCTGTAAGACCGCCTGAATGATCAGTTGATTACTTTGCTGTTAAATCTTTTTTATTATTTTTTAAAATTTTATACTTATAAACATGGGGTAATTACAAGAGAGTTTTGTTTTGGGATGATTTAAAGTGTCGGTTAAAAGACTTAAACTCAGGACATTAGATCATATGAACCTGAAAATTACTAGATTAACTCAATGGGTAACTTAGCTATTTCTACCTGCTACACATATATATTTTCTCTTTAAAAGTTCTTGTCAAATTCTGGGCCACTACTTGAGCATATTGTCCTCTCTCTAATCACTCATTTACTTACAACCTTGGTATATTCCTACACCTCATTACAGCACTTGATTCTCATCTTCAATCACACTACTAATCAGTCCAGAAAAGTCATAACACACCAAGCAAAATGCAACCTGACCTGACATGACACCCTCCCACTAATAAATAAATAAACACTAATACAATCTAAATTAGACAGTAAAAGAAGTAATTATAAATGATAAACAAAAAGAATCTTTATTACTATTATTTTTTGGTAAAATAACTAAAAAGAATCTTTATTTGGATAGAGCAGATGACTAACAATATTTAGCAAACAGAGAAAGTTCTCCAAAGACATAGCCACCCAATTAAGCCATTTCACAGCACAATTCATTAGATCAAAACTCACCAATCACCTACACACTCAGACACACAAAAAAGCATCATATACTATCCAATAACCCATTAACTTCATAAATTACCCATAAACCATTTCCAAACAAAATTTCATCTGATTATTTTGCATCACAGAAACTTCTTGACAACCCACCAATCACTATACAAACATGAACAAAAATGCACATACTTTGTATTCAAACTTCTTACCGTAGACAGACTGGGAAACGATGGGTACAGTGAAGTCAACATCCTTTGAATTAACCTCATTTTAGCATCATAATGCGCACATTTCTCCTTCATTTCAGCATCATAACACGCGCATTTCTCCTTCATTTCTTCTACTTCAGCAGACAACTCGATAACCTTTTGTTCAGTTGCAGTAGATGTTGGAAGTGGCGTACTATTATCCATTGACCTCACATGATTTCCAGAGGGGGTTGGACCAAAGCCTACCCCTCTAACATGACCACTTCTCTCTGCACCGAGGACCTATGCAAATGCATCGTCGGGCTGCCAAAGTATGCCTGCCTCAATGTCATTTCCCCGCAACTGTGACCCCTCTGTCATAAGATGTTTCATCTTTGCCTAGTAATCACAAATAAACAAAACAACATATTAGCAACGAGGGCAATAATACACATGCCAACATGAGTAATATGCTTATATATATATATATATATATATATATAAGTTGGGTTGGAGTTATTATAAAAGAAAAAAAAAGTTGGGTTAGAGTTATACCATGTGTACTTAGAACCCAAATCATATATATTGTGTCCTTAAGAGTTTCCATCAAATATCTAAGCATATCAGAAATTAAACCAACATGTGAAGAACTACAATGTTTTGAACCTAGAAGTTTCCTAGTTCATATACAAACACATTTAAGAAACAGTTGTATAAACCCATAGACTTCATAGATTCATTTTGTTATTGTTCATAAGTTTTGTAATTCTTTTAGGTTACAAAAGTGCTCATCATTGTAAGCTTGCGTAACCGTTTTACAAGCATAGCTTGAGATACCTGAACTCCACCCCAATTTGCTTGTAAATTAGGCTTGCATGGGGAGGATTATAAATAGGTAAGGTTCAAATAACACAATATTTGCCAAGACAAAATTCACAATAACATTGAAGAAGGACCAGAGTTGTCTAGTTTGATTCCTTAAATAGATCAGTATGAAAATCTGTTCAAATTGTCACAACATTTTATTTCAGATATCACAAGATATTATATACCCAAACAATATGTCATGTGCCCTTGATACCCAAACAATATGTCAACCTCAAAGCCCCTTTCACCATAATATCTAGAAATAATGAAGTATCAAGGCATCATATTATAAGTTGCAACAAAGTTAAACATGTGACTCTAGGCTTATGAAGCTTGGTAAGGCACTTCCCAAATCCAACAACATTAAATTATTGCCTCCAGTCTTTAAGATTGCTTACTGTAATCATTAAACTTTAAGTCAAAATTGCAGGACAAACTACATTTCCAATCCTAAAGAAATATTATAACCGCAACATCAAACTATTCAAACATTAGATACTAAGTCAAGAAATATTCACCATGAAAACGAAAACCTGCAATTTTAATCATAAAAATGATCTGTTAGGTAAAGTATTCAAACCTGTAACTCTCTTTTTCTCTTAATCATAAAAGAGTAAAGGATCTTTTAATAAATAAAAATAATAATGTTATAAACAAAAGTTTCCTAACATTGTACGACCCTAATCTAATCTAATCTATTGATGCCAACAATATAATCTAATCTATTCAAGTCCCTACCATGTGACGTTAATCAAAGAACTTCTTTCCAACTCAAAACACAATACATTCAAATTACTAATATAATTTGTTACAAACTTACAATGTTCGCTTCCGCAATGGCATTCACAGCAACACCATCGCGGTGAGAATACACCACTGCGTACATCTCACTTCTCTCTAGTTGCTTGCCTTTCTTTTTTGCCTACAACATGGTCAGTACATTTGGCATATTAAAGCGAGGGTGTTGATTCGATGGTGTCGAATCACATTTATTCCTACTTTAGAATGCAAAATAATATAAGCTTTGTAATTGTAAGCATGTTATTAATATATATAATATTGTTCTTACAATGATATCCGCCATCTGGGCCATGCTTCTGGATCCAAGCGTGTGCAGCTCCGTCTGCTTGCCACGCCGCACTTTGTTATCTTCCGACAGCTCCTACAAACATTTCAAGAGCATGCAAGGAACATGTGACTAAATCCATCCAAAACCTTGACTGAGAGGAAGGCATGAACTTTTATGCACATTCGATAACATTCGAATTGATGAATTCAATATTTTCCTCATTCACTAAGTTAAGTGGAAAACATTTTCAAAGGCTACTACTACAGAAGGCAGATGAATATCCATCTCTTGAAAGAACTTGGAAGCATAAGTATAAAAAAGAAAGTGCCTGAGCTTTGAATGTAACTTTTCAAAAATATCAATGCAACAATATTAAATACTTTTAGTAGGTTAGTAAAAGCATGTTGCTTAATGGAATCCTTGTACAGCTCAAGAGCAAGGAGGCTAGCAGCTTGTGTGATAGTGTGACCCAAGCATGACTTTGAATCACTGCACACATTTTCATAACTACAGACTGAAGTTATTATGATTAAGTTGAGAGAGAGAGAGGTACTGGCAATATTTTCCAATAGATTCCAGTCCCAAAGTTCTGATAAGTTGGCACCCATTAATTTTGAGACGTGTAAGCTCCTTGCAACCAGTTGCAATTGCTTCCAAACCCTTGTCACTCAGGAAATAGCAATCATTGCCAATAGGACCTAGACCCCTCAAATGTGTACATCAAAGAAAATAAGGAAAGAGATTCTAAGTGGGAGTAAAGGAATAGACAGCACAATGAGGCCAATTAGAACTGATGATACAACAAAGACTCGCTCAACTTCATCAATAATTCCAACTACTATAAAAGATAAATGTGTCCAAGAATAATAGAAAACACACATCAAAGTCTTATGATAACTCAGATGAAGGGCCCCACCAAAAAAAAACTACAAACAACTATTGGCAGAACTGAGTTCCATCATAAGCTTATAAAGTAACTTTTACCATGATAGTATCACATGTATTTAGAAATTCATGGTCAACTTATTAGTTAGAGTTCGCTTAAATCTTTCATAGCACCAAAAGGTGCATAAAAAAAATAAATTATTGAAATTAAAAAAGAAATCACTCATTGGCACAGCTGCCAACAGGATACTTTTTCCAGTGTACTTAGCTAGTCGGAAAATTTATTTAAAGATAAAACAATAACCAGATATTTCTTACCACTTCACTAATATTCTTAAGGAGTCGAAATGAAATACTGAAAGTTACTGATTCACAATATAGAAACCATACCTGCTCATGTGCATATTTGAAATCCTCCAACCAATTCTTTGATGATGAAACCACCACAACAAATAGAATGCAACTAAAAAAACAAATCATATGAAATTCGCAGGTTTAGCTATGAACGATTTAGGTATAAAAAAACAGAGAATCTCTCTCTAATAAGAGAATAAAAACTCACCTTGCGTTAAATACCCTACCTTTGGTTTTTCAGAAACGGCAACAACTGAAAGGATCTAAACATCGACGATAGTAGAAGACACAAAAAAAACCTATGACGAAAAATAAAACTAAAATTGAATAAAACTTTCCTAAGAAACAAACAAAGACCTACACAGAACAAAACCCACAATTAAAAAATCGAAGGTTTAGGAAAACTAAGCTACTTATGTGGAATATTATGATGAGGCTTCGTGAAGAAGAAGATGGAAGAAAAGGAGAGTTGATCGGCGTTGAAAAATCTTAGAGAGAGGAAGGAGACCAAGGATAGCCGCAGTGGCTGTGTTGTTGTAGGTGGTGGTGTCGGTGGCAGAAGGCAAGGCCGACAGAGTGTGAGGGAGAGTGAGGGAGGTTGTCCCTTTCTAGATCAGAGGACTGTTGGATTGGCAGCGGGGAGGACGGTGGTGGCTCTGCAGTTTGAGCGGCGAGGGAACAGAGACAAGAGTGAGGGTAGAGAATTTTTGGGAAATATGTTTTGATCTGAGTGAGAGTATAGTGTCAAAATTTTGGTGGGAACCAAAGTGTTTTAGAGGGAATTTAGCAGATTTTTATTCTGACAACATTTTGATCTATTATATCAGATTTAAAGTTGCTGCAATAAAGAAAGAGTAGGCTAAGGTTTATTATGACGGTAATATAACTTCTTGTGGCGAAAATCAAGCCGCCTTAATAGCTCTTTACGTTTTTTTTTAAAATAAAATAATATTTAATACTTCAAATTAAAAAAATATAATTTAATCCTACAAATTAACAAATATTATAATTTAATACTTCAAATTACTAAAATTAAATTTAATACTACAATTTTCAATAAAATATAATTTAGTAATAAATAACAATATAATTAATACTTCCAATTATGTAAATATATTTTAATACTACAAATTAATTGAGTATAATTTAATAATTAATAAGATTTAATATAATACTTCAAATTAATAAAATATAATTTAACAGTAGAAATTAATAAAATAAATTATATTTTTTAATAATTCAATTTAACAAAATTTAATTTAATTTAATACTTCAAACTAATTTAATATATTTTAATTTAATACTTCAAATTAATAAAATATAATTCCTCACTACAAATTAGTAAAATATAATGTAATAGCTAAAAAAATTATAAAACCTATTTAACTAATTATTTCTAACTCAAACCCAACCCAACCCAATTATCATGGGTAACCCCAACCCACCCATTTACCCAATTATCAAAATGCCCCTAAAGTGTAAATGATTAAAGTACTCTAAAATCTAAAAAAATGACCAAAATACCCCAAAATCTCAAAATAACCACGAAACCTACAAAATGACCAAAATACCCCCCAAAACCTAAAAATTACCAAAATACCCCTGAAACCCATAAAATGATCAAAATACCCCCCGAAACCTAAAATTACCAGAATACACCAAAAACCCAAAAAAGACCAAAATACCCCAAAAACCTGAAAATGACCAAAAAAAACCCCCAAAACCCAAAAGCAAATAAGCAAAATACCATTGAAACCTACAAATTACCAAAATACCCCTAAAATATAGAAAATGACCAAAACACCCACGAAGCCCAAAAAAATAACTAAAATACCTCCAAAACCTAAAAGTAACCAAAATACCCCCAAAAGCCAAAAAAAAAAAAAAGTTCAAAATACCTCCGAAACTTAAAAAATGGCCAAAATAACATCGAAGCCTAAAAATTAACCAAAATAACCCCGAAATCTAAAAATTACCCCTGAAACATAAAAAATGACCAAAATACCCCGAAACCTACAAAATGACAAAAATGCCCCTTAAACCTGTATGTCAATAAAAATATCACCAAAACCTAAAAATTGGCCAAAATAACTTCGAAGTCTAAAAATTAACCAAAATAACCCCTAAAACCTACATATGACCAAAATACCCCCGAAACCTTAAAAATGGCTAAAATAACCCCGAAGCCTGAAAATTAACCAAAATAACCTAGAAACCTAAAAATGATCGAAATATCTTCGAAACCTAAAAAATGATCGAAATACCCTGAACCTTAAAATGACCAAAGTACCCCTGAAACCTGCATATGACCAAAATAACCCCTAAACCTTAAAATGACCAAAATACCCCGAAACCTACAAAATGACAAAAATGCCCCTTAAACCTGTAAGTCGATAAAAATACCACCAAAACCTAAAAATTGGCCAAAATAACCTCGAAGCCTAAAACTTAACCAAAATAACCCCTAAAACCTACATATGACCAAAATACCCCCAAAACCTTAAAAATGGCTAAAATAACCCCGAAGTCTGAAAATTAACCAAAATAACCTAGAAACCTAAAAATGATCAGAATACCTTCGAAACCTAAAAAATGATCGAAATACCCTGAAAACCTAAAAATTAACTGAAATACCCCTTGAAACCTAAAAAATGACCAAAGTACCCTTGAAACTTACATATGACCAAAATAACCCCTAAACCTTAAAATGACCAAAATATCCTCGAAACCTAAAAAATGACCAAAATACCTTGAAACCTATAAAATGACAAAAATGCCTCTTAAACCTGTAAGTCAATAAAAATACCACCAAAACCTAAAAATTGGCCAAAATAACCTCGAAGCCAAAAAATTAACCAAAATAACCCCGAAATCTAAAAATTACCAAAATACCCCTGAAACCTTAAAAATGGCCAAAATAACCCCGAAGCCTGAAAATTACCAAAATAACCTAGAAACCTAAAAATGATCAAAATACCTTCTGATGAACCCTGGGATATCAGTGGACTGAAAATGCCGGGCCTTGATAAACTTGCGACTGGATCCTGAGAAAACAAGCAAAAACTCAGAGGAGACCAGTGGAAGCCGCCCAAGAACCCTCCAATGGTGAAGTTAGTCTCTGACTGAAAATGTAAACGGAGTCTCCCAAAAACAGAGTGCCTTACTCTTTCATTGGTGTGTGCTTATATAGTATGCGGGAAGCGGTTACTTGTTTGGTAACCGTTCCTACAGTTGAGGAATCCAACAGGCTCAGAAGTAACTTCCGTAACTGACATAGAAGTTTGCATTTCACAACGGTTGGGCTTGACTGGCAACGGTACGCTCTTCCACTCAGTGGAGACGTAGTAACCCCCCTTATCCTTTATGGACGAGGGGATGGTAGCAAGCTCGTCCGTCCTTTACGAACGGACGAACAGTAGAAAGCCCGTTTGTCCTCAAGGACAGACAGACGACAGTGAGCTCGTTTGTCCTTAAGGACAGACAGACGAGTTGGCAAAGATTTACCTCTTGTCTATCCTTTGGACGACGCATATGGACGGGAGATGACTTAGCGAATTTTCGTTGCACATCAGTTGCCCCCTCATTCATATGGGTCGTCTAAGAAGGCGAACAACCAGGCGTTGTACCTAGAAAGCTCATACGTCGAGATGCCACGTGTCACATTTTCATTGGTGATAAGTCTCGTCGATTCATTTTTCGAGATGAATGCCACTGTCATGTCCTGATTGGTTGTGTCATTTTGTATGCCCAGGTCAATTCTCTATAGATAGGGGAATTCCTCCGTTGCCCTCTGCATCTCTAAGATTTTCGTTCTTTGACATTCCTCGTCTAAAGCCTCGTCTAGGAATTTCCTTGCGTCCGTAGCCTTCACTCGTCTTAGAGCCAGCTATTCCCTCTTCTCTCGTCTTTTAGGTTTTTTGATCTTTTCTTAAAAAATGTCATCTAGCGACAGTCTAGAAAAGGCCATAGACGAGTACCAATCCGTGTCCAGTACTAGTTCTAGTGGTTCTGGTAGTAGTGATGGGGGGAACTCTACGGATGAGGAATATGTTTCTGGCGTCTCTGGGTTTCCCTTAGAGGCTATACAACAAGAAATTAGGAAGGCCTCAGGGTCCCAGGCAGGTACCTCGTCCAGGATTTCCCCGTCCGTCCCTCCGTCTATCCCTTTAGATGAGGAGGAGGTAACTGTGTTTAGTTGTGCAATAGACATACCTTCTAAAACAGACGAACAAAGGTTAGATAATTTGACTGATGAACCCTGGGATATCAGTGGACTGAAAATGCCGAGCCTTGATAAACTTGCGACTGGATCTTGAGAAAACAAGCAAAAACTCAGAGGAGACCGGTGGAAGCCGGCCAAGAACCCTCCGATGGTGAAGTTAGTCTCTGACTGAAAATGTAAACGGAGTCTCCCAAAAACAGAGTGCCTTACTCTTTCATTGGTGTGTGCTTATATAGTATGCTTGAAGCGGTTACTTGTTTGGTAACCGTTCCTACAGTTGAGGAATCCAACAGGCTCAGAAGTAACTTCCGTAACTGACATAGAAGTTTGCATTTCACAATGGTTGGGCTTGACTGGCGACGGTACGCTCTTCCACTCGGCGGAGACGTAGTAACCCCCCTTGTCCTTTATGGATGAGGGGATGGTAGCAAGCTCGTCCGTCCTTTACGGACGGACGAACGGTAGAAAGCCCGTCTGTCCTCAAGGACAGACAGATGACAGTGAGCTCGTCTGTCCTTAAGGACAAACAGAAGAGTTGGCAAAGATTTACCTCTTGTCTATCCTTTGGATGACGCATATGGACGGGAGATGACTTAGCGAATTTTCGTTGCACATCACCTTCGAAACCTAAAAAATGATCCAAATACCCTGAAAACCTAAAAATTAACTTAAATACCCCTTGAAATCTAAAAAATGACCAAAGTACCCCTTAAATAACCCCTAAACATTAAAATGACCATAATATCCTCGAAACCTAAAAAATGACCAAAATACCCCGAAACCTATAAAATGACAAAAATGCCCCTTAAACCTGTAAGTCGATAAAAATACACCCTAAACCTAAAAAATTACCAAAATCCCCCTTAAAACTAAGAAATGACCAAAATACTCCCTAAACATAACAAATGACCAAAATACCCCCTAAACCCCTATTTTGGTAATTTTAGAGGCTTTGTGTGTATTTTGTTCATCTTATAGGATTAGTGGTATGTAGGTCATTTTAGATATTTTGAGGGGTACTATTTTGGTCGTTTTAGGGGTTTCAGGGTATTTTTGGTAATTTTAGAGGTTTCAGGTAGTTTGTGGCCATTTTTGAGGTTTTGGGTTTATTTGGGTGATTTCAAAGGTTTACGGATATTTTTGTCACTTTTTAGGTTTCAGGGGTATTCTAGTTATTTTTTTGGTTTAGGGGGATATTTTGGTCATTTTATAATTTTAGGGGGGTATTTTGGTCATTTTATAATTTTAGGGGGGGTATTTTGGTCATTTTTAGGTTTCGAGATTATTTTTGTTAATTTTTACGCTTCGGGGTTATTTTGGTCGTTTTTAGGTTTCAAGGTTATTTTGATCAATTTTTAGGCTTCAGGGTTATTTTGGCCATTTTTTAGGTTTCAAGGATATTTTGGTCATTTTTAGGTTTTGGGTGGTATTTAGGTCATTTTTTGGATTTCAGGGGTATTTTGGTAATTATTAAGTTTCAAGGGTATTTTGGTCATTTTTTTGGGTTTTGGGAGTATTTTGGTAATTTTGAGATTTTGGTCAAAATACCTAAAAATGACTAAAACCAAAAAATTACAAAAATACACTATAGGTGACCTATCCCAGCGCTTCTAGAGCGTTGGAATAGGTTAACCCTATTCCAGCGCTTCCAAAAGCGCTGGGATAGACCTCTTTTCATAAGGGAATAGAGGGACCTGTCCCAACGCTTTCTGATTTCCCTTATGGGTAAAGACCTATCCTGGCGCTTTTAAAAGCGCTGGGATAGGTCTTTCTCCATAAGTGAATGTATGGACCTATCCCAACGCTTTTGAAAAGCGCTAGAATAGAGGGACCTATGCCAGCGCTGGGATAGACCTCTTTTCATAAGGGAATAGAGGGACCTGTCCCAGCGCTTTTAAAAGCGCTGGAACAGGTCCTTACATTCACTTATGGAGAAAGACCTACCCCAGCGCTTTTAAAAGTGCCGGGATAGGTCTTTCCCCATAAGGGAAATCGATAACCCTATACCAGCATTTTTTGGCTTCCTATACCAGTGTTTTTGAAAAACGCCGTAATAGGATTTCCTATACCAGCGTTTTCAAAAAGCGCTGGTACAGGCTTATCTATTACGGCAGTTTGTAAAAACGCTGGGACAGGATAATTTTTTTGTAGTGTGCTGGCAAAGACACCATTTTAAAGAGTACTCACTGTACAACTACAATATATTAAGGTGCTATTGCTAAATATCATCGCCCTAGCTGGTATACTTGTGCTGTATTAATTGCTATAATAAATAAGAACGAAGATGAATACTAGTCTGCTATCTGCTTGTCTTGCGCTCGATCATCTATTACATTGTCATCTTTCCTTTCTGTGTATGTGTTTAAACTGTTTACTAAAATCACTATTAGACCCTTGGAGTTTGAATAAGTTGTTCCCATTACTTTATAGATCAATTGACATCCCAGCCAAGAAATACAAGTCACCTTATTAAAAAATGCTCATGTCAACCTACTTGTCAGCACATCATAATAATTGATTCCTTTTAACATCTGTTACCGTGAAGCCAAATTCAAATTTTGCACGTATGCCTCATAAAGCTCAGTCAAAACATTTGGGCCCACATCAATAAAATAAGTGATAATAAAAATATAGAGTTCTCAACTTAAAAGCCAAAAAGAATATAGACAGCAAAACAAAACACTCAGTAGAAGACATGTGGCAAAACAAAGGAACAAACAAGTTACTATTTTTTTGGTTTCAAGTAAAAGCATGGTAGAATTAATGGACTCGGAAAGTGATAAAGATATATTTTGTTTTGTCTTGTTTTGATTTAATTTATGTTTTGAAAGAATGTTTAATAATTGTGGTGATATACTTGCTCTCAAATAAACTATATAAAATGTATTGCTTTATTATTATTATTATTTTTGCTCTTTACAATATTTATTGTTATTAATTATATTTTTTTTTCATTGAGTATCCATAATTGACCCAAAAAATTTAAGACTAAAATTTTGTTGTTATTGTTGTTGTTATCCATAGTCAATCCAATATATATATATATATATATATATTAAAAATTTTGGTATTAAAAATTTGTTGTTATTGTTGTGCCTAAACATAAGAGTTTGTGATCAAGTGTACCATAGGCCTTTAAGAAGACATACAAAATTGTAAACATGGTGCATATTGATTAAAATTTTTTTTTCTAAACATGATATAATTATTGTATTGTAATTTCCTTAGTATTTTGTTTCTAATATTTACATTTGTCATAAAAATTGTTGTAGTTATTTGCAAACCAAGTGATATTTAAGAAATTGAAGGGAATTGCATGTTTGTAGCAAGACTAGAAAATAGTGATGAAAATTTATTGAAGAAGGTGGTCAATAGTGCAAATGAAGCATATGCTTTATATAATGATTATGCATTGTGAATGGGTTTTAGTATTCGGAAAGGAAAGCCTAGATATTATAATGGGACGAAGACATAAAGCAACGTGAATTTCTATGTTCTAAGGAGGGTTTTAAACTAGAAGAAGATTTTGTAAAGAGAAATATTCGAAGAGACTAGAGACTAGAACTGGTTGTAAAGCATTTGTTCATTTCATAGTTAAAAATGGTGTTTGGAGGGTTAGTGCATTTAATCCAAAGCATAATCATGAACTTGCACTAAATCAGAGAGGCATTTGTTAAGATCTGGTAGTCGTATTTCAAAACTTAAGGCAAATGTAATTGATACCATGGTGAATGCAGGTATAAGTACAAAGAATGCTTATTCATATCTAACAAAAGAAGTTGGAGGGAGTGAAAATGTGGGCTTTACCGAAAGAGATTGTTATAATTATGTGAATGTGCAAAAGACGACAATGATTAGTGTTGGAGATGCTCAAAACTTATTGAGTCATTTTAAGTCTAAGCATGCAGAAGATCCCATGTTTTTTAACATAGTTCAAGTAGATCAAGAAAATCGCATAACAAATTTTTTCTGGAGAGAAAGGAGATCAAGAGTTGATTATGATTGTTTTGGAGATGTAGTGGTATTTGACACTACATACCATACCAACAAATATAATTTGATTTGTGCTCCATTTGTAGGTGTTAATCACCATTGGCAAAATATGATCTTTGGATGTGCATTCCTTTTGGATGAGACCACTGATTTATTTAAATGGTTGTTTAAGTCATTCTTGGACTCAATGGGGCATCGATTACCTATAATAATTTTTACTGACCAGGAACAAGCTATGTCAAATGCCATTGAGGAAGTGTTTCCAAATACACATCGTCGGCTATGTTTGTGGCATATTTCAAAAAATGTTCCTTCCTGCTTAGGAGACCTAAACTCTAACTCAAAGTTCATGTACTTGTTCAACAAGGGCCAAAAATACTGTGATTCAAAATTGGAATTTCAACGCACATGGAATCAAATGACACAAAAATTTGATATTGAGATTCATCGCTGGCTTAATATGATGTACAAAATTCGACATAAGTGGAGCACTGCATTCACTAAGGATTTTTTCACAGCTGAATTTAAATCTTCCTTGAGGAGTGAGAGCATAAACCATGTTTTGAATGGTATAGCAAATAAAACAATTAGCCTCACTAGTTTGTAATCAAATATGAAAATGTATTGGTAGATATACGTTCCTCGGAGTTGGATGAAGATTTTTGATGCAAGTAAGGTGCCCCAATAAAAGCAGTTAAGAAGAGTGACATTTTGTGTCATGCAGCTTAAGTTTACACTTGTAAGATATTCAGTTAATTAGAAAATCAATTTCTTAATACCCTTGCAATGGTTTGGGATCGAGTTGATTTCCAAAATACAATTGGTGTTTTTGAGGTCAAAGAAAAAAATAGTGAAAGAGTACGTATTGTCTGGTTTAATCATCTCAATAGCAATATTTCTTGTTCTTGTTAGAAATTTGAGTCATTGGGCAATCTTTGTTGTCATGCATTGTGGGTTTTTAGTATAAAAAATTTAACTAGAATTTCAAGTCAATACATTTTGAAACGTTGGACAAAAGAGGCTAAGAAGGAGATGATGACTTATGAACAAGACAACCATTCACTTAGCAATGAAAAGGAGGCAAAGATAGTATGGTGTAATAGCATGATACGTATAGTTAACACAATCATATGTAAAAGTCAAGGGGAGGATAGTCTTAAGAGAATTTGCCAAAAAATGCTATTGGAACTTGATGAAAAAATTGAATGGGAGTTATCAATAGGGGTCTGTCGGTTCGGTTTCAGTCAGTTTTCTAAGTGTTGGCCAACCGAAACTGAAATTTTCAGTTCATGAAATTCTCAACCGAAACCGACCGAAATAATTGGAAATCAATCGGTTTCGGTGGTATTTCGGTTTCTGTCGGTTTTTGGTTAAGCACATGGGCCTATCGATTTGTCCAAAACTCTAAGTCAACATCATAGTCACAAAAAGAAAATAACAACTCAACATCACATTGGTTTATCGATTTTTCAATAAGAAAATAACAACTCAACATTAGAGTCACAGATTCACAAAAAATGGCATTGATTCAGTATTAATCAAAACCCAAAATACAAAAAAGAGAGAGGGTTATCAAGAAATTAAAAAGAGAGAAAGTCACCGTGAGAATGAAAAGATCAAGCCGCGTGGGGAGGCCGGCGTGTGAAGGCCGGCATGTGGAGGCGGTAGCAGAGGCAGATTGGTGTGGAGTGGAGGTGTGAGGCGTGACAGTGAATACATGTGGGTTGTGGGGTATGTGGAGTAGCTGTGGAGGCCAGCGTATGGAGGCCGGAGTGTGGAGGCCGGTGGCAGATGTCGACTAATGAAAGCTGGTGTGTGTGAGAGGGAGTGATGGAGGCTTTGTGTGAGAGAGAGTGATGGAGCCGTGAGGGAGATGGAGGCGTGTAAGTTAAAATGGGGTAGATAGGGTTTTATTTTCTTTATTTTTAATTAGTTTCTGTTTAACTAAATTAATTTAAGTTAATTAGTTTAATTTTAGTTAGTTAATCTAACTTATCTAATGGGTAGCGGGCTTCTTTCAAAAAAAAAAAAAAAGGGTAGTGGGCTTGAGTAATTTTTGCAAGGCCAAGCCCACGTTTACAGATTTTATATTATATATTTAATATATAATACAATATAATAATATATTTCGGTTCGGTTTAGTTGGTTCGGTACATTCAAATTTGCCATTGAAAACCGAATTGAAATTTTCGGTTTTTATATAATAAAATTGAAACAGAACCGAAACCGAACCTAATCGAAATTTTTGTAACAGTTCGGTCGGTTTGAAGCGGTTTTTTCGGTTCGTCGGTTTTTTGCACACCCCTAGTTATCAAGATTCAAGTTTGGTGCAGATGCAAATGTCAAAGAAAATGAAGTCATACAATGTGACATCATTGATGAAATACTTTGCTTGCCAAATGAGATGTCAGTTTTAAATCCCCCGTGTGTGAGATCAAAAGGTTTAAGAAATACTAAACTTAAAAGGCACATTGAGAAGTGCAAGGCAAACACATCTAAAAATGCATCTTCATCAAGTGAGTAAGTTTTTTTTATAAAAAAAAAAAAATTAAATTAAATATGTGCCACATTTTTATCATCAATAAATATTTTTTGTATATTAAATTTTTAATTTATATGTGATTTTATTAATGTACAATTTCCTAGGAAAAAGAAAACAACACAGTGGAAGAGCATTCAAATGTCTCATTTGGTGGCGCATACAATACACCAATTTGTCAACCACCTAATCCTTACTCTTATACAAGCTTTACAAGTGCTGACTTATATAGTTAATCTTACTCGTCTTGGATAATACATTCTTAGGCATTAAGTATACCTATGATATAAAAAATATCATATTTATAATGTATAGTCATAGTTGTGGCCATACTTGATACCTAATTATGAGCTATTTTCTATTTAGGACATGAGCTATGTAAATGCACTATTTACATCTATGTTGCAAGGTACCGATGTTATAGCCCAATTTAGTCAGGTAAATTGACACAATTCATTTATTCAATACTATGTGAAACTGTGTGCAAAGCTTTGTTTTGATATAATGTGTTCTTATACTTTATCCTTATAGAATTCATTTGCTTCCCAAAAAAGCTCATTGATTTATAATTCCAAACAATCAGATTACACATATAGCCAAGAGGTAAATTTGTAAATTCTTGTGGCATACTTGTTTTATCAAGGAAATTATTTTGTAGTCCCAGAGTATAAGCTCAGTAGGCTGACCTTGTATTCCCGGCCAATAAATATAATACACCTCATTAAAAAAATGCTCACGTCAACCTACCTGCCAACTCAACACATGCTCTGCTAACATCTACTAACAACGTTAGGGTCTATGAAAATTCAAAATTCAAATTTAAACAAATTTTTGCTCACAATCATAATAGATAAGCTCTGTAGTTGCACGATTTTCCTGGCCCAAACCCTATTGATCAGGCATTGGCCCAAGGCGCAACCCACAATAAATATTTATAGAGGATGGGTCAAAGAACTTAGCCTCAGTGAGCTTACTCGGTCTAATGCATGGACAATATTATTGCAGGAACAAGAACACAAGGATGGATATCTAACAGAAGATTCTATTTCTTTAGTTCCAAATACATTTCTCCGTCCCCCTTCTTTGAGGGACTCCACTACATTATATAGCTCTATCATTCTTATCTGAACCTTACACTTGTTGATCATCTAAGCCTCCACTTGAGCACCTGTCCCATTAGACACCCCTATCACTCCCTTGTGAGTTGCAGTGGCCAAGGTAGTACTGTTCAGGGGTCTTTTCCTCATTAATGCGGCCAAAAGGGTGGTTGTGGCACATTTAATGTGGTGGTGGCAGCTTTCCATGAGATATTTTGGGTTTTATTCTTTTTATATGCTGGGAGGATGAACTGCAATGGTTGGGGCGGGATCCTTGACCGGACTTCGTAATGTCCGAGGAGGAGTTACTCCTCGGACAGCTTTCTTTTACCGCAATTGGGCTTGAATAATACTTTATCTGTGACTTCTCCTCGGACAGGATGCTTCTCGGACGGGCCTGTCGTTTAGACTAGCCCGTAATTTTGGGCCGGGCCCCACAAGCTCCATCTCCTCACCTACGACTGCGAGTTACTCTCTTCCTCTCTCATGAACGGTGGCTCAAGCACCATGGACTTTTCATCTCTCCTTCTCTCATCTCCTTTAACATTATGTTTGTTCAGCACCTTGCAATTGCCGTTGTTGATTCTATTCCTGTTTCGGTTATCATTAAAAACAAAAACTGATCTAGCCCATGGTCGCACGGTAACATCTCACTTTCTGGTCTGACTCGAGAACTCTCCAGACTTCTCTCTATGCATCTTTTCCTCTTCTAATCCATTGATCCAGGGTCCAATCCTGTTGGAGTGATCAGCCATCCATAAATGGTGAGTGCACCTAAAAAAAATCATCTTTTGTGGAAATTTGTTCTTTTCCTGCACCTTATGTTGTTTTTATGAAAAATAATGTCATGATATTTAAGTAATGAAATCCAACTATCGTAGCTGATTGTGATAGTTTTATTCTTTTATATTGGTTTTTTTTTTTTTTTTTTGGCTTTCTACCAAGAAGAAAATCGTATTTATCTTTAATTTTTATGATATTCACTTAATTTTTTAATCTTTAATTTGTAATAGGTACTTTTCAACAATACAAGAACCTAATAATATAGTTTTTATTTGGTTTTGAAGCATGTTATATAATTTCCAAAATCTATGGGATTTATGACTTGTTTTGATACCCTACCCAAATTTCATTAGCATAGTGTAGTCTTTATGTTTTTGGCTTTCTGCTATTGCAACAATGATTAGAAAAAAGAAGCAAGTATTTGTTCATTAGTTAGGTGTATCTTGTTTTAACCTTTTGAGTATTTCTTTGATGAGAAAATTTGAAGTATAATTGATTTTGATAGAGGTTAAAAAGGAAATCTTGAAGTTGATAACTATCCATAAAGAAGTTATGTAGCATTGACCTCTAAATTAATAGACAATTGATTCTAAAAAAGTTAGCGTTTTAGATATACTGATTATGTTTATGTTTGCTTCATTTCTATAATTTTACTATTTTTTCTTATTATATGGTATTCTGTATTCATGAGGTTGTTAGAAATTCTTGTCTCATTACTTGGTTTGTTGGACTTTAGCTCTGAGTTTGTGTGGTGGGGATTGACATTCTAAAATTGGTAGTCAATTACTATTTTCGGTTCAATGAAATTGATGCTCAATTGCAAAACCCTAATATCAAATTTTAAGGACTGATTCTTTCATTCTTTTATGTTTTGCTTATTTTCACTCCTCTGTTGTGCAGCAATGGAGTGAGCCAACTAATGAAGCTATTCAAGGGCTTGGAAGGTTCTCTTGTGCTAGTCAAGAACTTGGCTTACAGGATTTTAGTATTGAATGTATTTGGCTATTGGTGTGCATTCAATTCTACTCAACCAAATTCAATACTTCCAGCTTTGCTCATCTATTACAAAATGTCAAAGATGAGATAACCTTTTTGCAGTGTTGAGTTTAAACTTGTACATAAGACAAGCAATACAAGTGCTTAATATTCTCAACATCGTTATAGGTAGAGCCTTTGGACAATAGTCACGCCACTTGAGATCGACAAAGCAATTAATCTTGAAGCCCACATTTTTCCTTTTTTTTGGCGGGAATTATGTATTATAATGGTGGGAAAAATTGGCCTTGTAATCAAATTCAACATTTCAATTGAATTTGTACATAGACCATTGCTGGACATACCTTATTATGTTGAACATGACATTTGATTAATCATTCCCTATATTTGTCATTAGTTAATATACATCATTAAGATCTTTAACTAATGACTTAATCAAAGCTATTATGCTAAACATATTATTTATTTATTTCAACCATTATCACGATTTTTAGACTTTGGGTTTTATCTATTTTGTATGCTTAAAAATGCACAGAAAGCCACTGGTCTGTGCGGCCTAATGTTGAGTTCCTGATTGAACTCCCCAAAACAAATTTGAACCTAGCAAAGTCACCCCTCCAACAGAAGACACGTGGCTACGTGCGAAAACGGTCCCCGTCAAATATAATATAGGTAGGTGGGTCAGGATGACAGATTAGAAATAACTCAACGCGCTATTTATCTTGACCGCTATTTTACCTGTCTAACCCTTTATTCTTACCATTTAAGCAATTGAGATAAAATATAAAACAAATCATCAATATCTTTTCCTTTGTCTTTATATCTTCCCGCCAAAATAACATAAACGGAATAGACAACTCTGTTGATATATTTATTAACAAAGTTCTATTGAGCTTTCACGTGTTTTAAAAAAAAAAAAAAAAAAGTTTGAAGGGGACCCTCCACTGTTGCCAAGTATTCACTTTTATTGTTGTGTGTGTTGCTCAACAAATTATTAATGGATTTATTTTCATGGAAATTTGTTAATGTATCTATTCGTATCTCAAATCCTAGTTTTGTTTCGTTGCTAGAAATATAGATCTGGATTGGTGGCTTCATCTAGTTTTTTTGTTTTTAGATTAATGGCTTTGTTTCTACAATTTTAATAATTTGTATCCTATCTGGTGCTTTTGATATTTATTGTACAATGATACTAAATACTTAGATTTTTAATTTTTAACAACCCATCATATTTGTATACGCGTTTTTGGATTTGTCATAATTTATAGTTTATATTTTGTTTTTCATTATTTATTTAGAGGAAAATTTAAAAAAAAATAATAAAAAAACTTATATAGGATTTACAAATCTAAGGATAGAATAAGAAAAATAAATAATTCAATTAAAATTCCTAGGAATCTTATTAGATTTTCAATTAAACCAAACATATGAATAGTTACATTTTTAGGCATCCAGATTACAAGGCATCACATTCCCAATAATCTGAATGTCAGGAGTAATGTGGATTTCCTTGTACCAAATGCCACCTTAAAGTTAAACCAACACAAATAATCAAACCAAATAATTTTATTTACTCTCCCTGCCATATGAAAATTCTAAGTAATAGCACTACCATACATAAATTATCAAACCAAATAACATTACATTTAGTTAGTAAGATATCAAACAGTTTTATCTAAACTTAGTTGGGAAACAAAATCAACATAAATTGGTTTTACTATTTTATAGTTAGTAGGATATTACATAGTTCAATCCTAACTCAATTCATAAACAAAAGAGTAAATAATAAAATTATATAATATATATTTTTAAATAATATAAATATAAGTGGGTCAGGTCAAGTTAGGCGGATTTGTGAATCTACAACCTGCACCTAGCCTGACCCATCGTACAAATTTTGTTGGCAATCAAACCCAAATCTCCAACCCCTAAAAACCAACCCAACTCGATGGGTTGGGTTGGATTGGGTCGGTTTTAGTGGATCAATGAGTTGGCTACACACCTCCATTTGTATGCTTGGTTCAAGTTGAAGCCAAGTTTGAACCTCAATACTCAACAAGGCTTGGTTCATTTACATCCCTATTTATTACATCACATGTATTGTTTCCAAACTAGTGAGAGGTACAATTTCCTTTCTTCTTTTTTTTTTTTTTTTTTTTTTGAAGATCCCATTGTTTCGGATGCTAGAAAAATTGGTAGTAACAAACCTTTCTTCAATTAGTGTAAATGTACCATGGCGAGTATATGAAGACAAAGAAATAAACAACCCTATTATCTTACACTTCATTCTATACTATCGTCCAATTATTTCGCAGAGACAAGCAAGAGACATAATGTAAGGATTGGATAAAATGAGAAACATGGATGTGATTAGATTATGTAAAATACATTATTTCCAATCCTAGCAAGAAAGGGAGGGAAATAAATGTGACATTAAGGTGCCAAACCTTC
This sequence comes from Quercus lobata, assembly GCF_001633185.2. Taxonomy (NCBI): domain Eukaryota; kingdom Viridiplantae; phylum Streptophyta; class Magnoliopsida; order Fagales; family Fagaceae; genus Quercus; species Quercus lobata. The sequence continues at coordinate 30,359,437 of NC_044910.1, read as the reverse complement.
CTGTCGATGTGTGTTCTTTGGGAAGATCAATCTAACCCTAGACACTCTAAGATCCATTCTCAAATCAAACTTGGTCCATTTCGAGTCAAGAGATAGATAAACAAACACCTCCATAAAATAAACACCTCCAGCTCTATGCTGGTTAAAATGCTCCAGTAAAGTTTTTTGGACTAGAATATAATGTTGGCATGTCATGACACCACCATAGATCACGATGAATGCTAACGTGTAGAAAAACCTAGGAGGACAATATTGTTTGCGAAAAGTATTACTTTTGACATGTATAAATGTATAATTATTGAAGTACTTCAAAGACACTGTCTGTGTATTTCAATCACAGAACAGAATGTAATAATTTGCATGGTTCACTCGACAAGCACTAAATCCACGGACATTATGGAGATTAAAAACCTTAAACAAAATCTACTCAGTCGGATACTGCACAGAGAAAAATACATATGAGCCACATCAAGAGTTGACCCACTGTCTCTGTCCACGAGAAACCATGCTAACTTGAAGCTTGTCTCACAATCATGGGTGCCAATCTATTATAGAAGTTAGTCCCTTATGCTCATTTACCCTGTTATATATTACAATTCTTCAATTTTACATATTGATATCTTTCCTAATTTGACCTGCCAGTTCTCTGCCTGTGCCATTTATATTTCCTTTTGCCAGAACATCAAGTTTAAACCATGTCATGGAATGTTTATTCATTTACAACCTTTAAAATTAACATGATTCAGGTTCTCAACAAAATGATTTGGACTTTCTATGTAAAACCGCCATCACTCCCAACCATAGCAAAATATACAAAGCAAAAAATAGGACACTTTTCCTACCCTAAACAAAATTTTCTTACAAATGAAGTTTTTGGAATCTGAAAGAAAACAACAGATGCCTAACGAAGTCCAAGAACCTGCTTATGAGAACTAAAAGCATGACCAAAATATCAATTGCCATTTCAACTAGTCCTCATCCATCCCTGCAGGCTGATCTCTCTTTGGACCACCTGCTGGTTTTGCCATTATAATCTGTGACATAAAAAGGGATGGTATAATTAATAAAACTCATGTGAAAAGAAAAATTACCAAAGTAACTGAGATTCAGTTCCATATGTGTTACAATTAATCAGGTGATCTAAAACCTATTGTAATTAACAACATAAGCCGGCAAAAAGTGCACTCTCCAAATTAGAAGTTTCTTATATGTGCACTCTTCTAATTGGCCCAGTTATTTTATGCCAAATTCCATGCATGCTAATAAGTTCTAGAGGTTACATAGGTATTTTCTGTGGGGTGGTGTACGGGACAACGTGAAATACCACTTGGTGGTTTGTTCCCAAATTCAATATTGAGGTTTGGGTATTAGGAAGCTTGGTACTTTAAACCCAGCTTTCTTGGGAAAATGGGTTTTGCATTATGCTATATAAAGGGATCTTTTGAAGAGGATTGCAGGAGCAAAATATTGAGAGATGGGGCCACTGGTGTTATGTTGAGGTTAGGGGTGCTCATGGAGTGAGTCTAGAAGCACATTAAGAGTGGTCGGAGATCTCTTCAAGCATATGAAATTTTCTATTCCAGATTTCTATTTTGTTTTGGCATAAAATTATGAAAAAGGCATTTAAGCTATATGAGAAAATAAAAAAGGCATTATGGTTTATAAACTTTGGAGAGTTTTTACAGTTACAGAAATCCAAACCAAGTGATATTTGACAGTTCGAGCAAAAAACTTATTTCCTTGATAAATAGAAGAAAGATTTCCATAATAAGCTAGTTAATTACCTGGTCCAACCGCAGTACAGTGCAAGCAGCATCTGCAGCATATTTGAGAGCAAAGAACCTGTATAAAAGCCAAAAAAGTAAAAAGTATAAAATAAAAAAAAGAAGCAATTGTGCTTGTAAATACAAACAATGAATGCCTTTAAAAAAAAGAAACACAATGATTCCAACTTTAAATCATCGCAAAACAATGCTACACCAATTTCTTAAGGTTCCATATTTTGGAGGGGAAATTTTATAAGACAACTTGGTTATCTTAGAAAATTAAAGTCTTTACTAGTTGCTGTAATATGACAGCAACCATGCCTAAGTCCATTCTCCACTTATAAGTTCAATTTCCATATCTTCTTATAATTTTGATTATGTAGAAGTACTCAGCCTCAAGAATCTGAAGTTCCAAAACTCTTTACTAAAAAAATTTTTATAAAAAGAGTAGGATTTTTATAAAAAGAAACTACTGAAATGCACCCACAGAAGCTTTTCTTGCGTGAGGATGACAATATGACATGTAACACCAAGTTGAGAAGAATCTTACATTTTTTTTTTTTTTTTTCGGATAGAAAAAATAATTTTATTAGTAAGAGACTACTTCGTGAGCAAAGGACATGAAGGAGCCAAAAGAATCTTATATGGTTCCGAAGGTCAAGTGCTTAGGAGTCTACAATAGAACAATTTACAATTTGGCCTTCCTTAGGAGCCTGCAGTAAAACAGCTTTAAATTTGGTCATTTACATCACACGTAGAGGTTGGTTTTAAATTAGAACATATGTGATTTTTTGTAACTCCAACAAACTAGGGGTATTTTGATGATTGAACCAAGCCTACAACTTTCTATGAGTATCTTAAGTGTCTTGGAAAAAATTTATATGTCCAAGTTAGTTTTTTATTGTGCTTTTATCAGCTGTTTAGTTTACAAGTCAATTCAAGAGTTATACTGCTAACACTCATTTAAAAAAAATTGAAAGAGAAAGTTATAATGCTCGTAGGACAAGGAAAACTCTCCTCTCTTTCTCTCTCTCACACACAAGCACACCATCAGGCATCAGAAGTCAGAACTACAATAACCAACACAAGTTTTTGACAAAAGCATGATTGATGACAAGACAATGAGAACCAGCTTACTTAGTGATGTAAAGGTCCCAGACACACAAGGTTGAGACATCCTTGCAAACACCTTCCTTCAAGTCAATACCCACTTTGCTATTACCAGATGCATGTTCAGCATATAGAGAAGATATGATCTCCATTGCATTAAGCCCAGCATTCTCAGCCAGCGTTTTAGGAACCATCTCAAAACTTTCAGCAAATTTTGCTACTGCATACTGATCCAATCTGCAGATTCAATACAAGGTCTAATCTTTAGTAGTTTTTCCAGTCATGCCTCACTGACTGAATCAGTGAAAAAACAAATACAAAAACAAAATGTCAATTGCTTCTAGTTAGAATAAGCTTCAATTGTAAATTTTTTTTGAGGAATGACACTAGAGCACGCATAAAAGCCAGTTGTTCCATCTCAATGTAGAAAAATTTGTAAGGCCATGAGGGAGAATTCAGAGCATTACACTACCTTATTTCAACCAACTCTTTATCCAATTCTAGAAATGATAGAAGAAAGAAATTTGATAAAAGAATAGTCACACTGACATCACAATACATGGTACTCATATATGACACAAATGACATGGGCATTTGTATGGGACATAATTTCATTTTCACTAGTTCTTTTTTCCTCATTTTTCCCAAAATTGTTCATGTCAGTGCAGTTAAATATTTTGAAACTAATGAGTAAAGAGACATTTGTAAATTACCCTGTTTCTTTGTATGAGAATTCCTTCACTCTTTTAGCTAACTCAATCTCAGTAGCGGCAGCCCCAGGTACGACACGGCTATCCCGGCACATGGCCTAACAAAAAAGAATTAAGAAAGCACCAATATGAAAAATGACGCAAACACCTAACACTCAAGTTTCAGAAGAACTACAATAACCATAGTCATAGAGGAAAATAATTACCAGCCCATTAGAAAGTACAGATTTTGAGTATTCTATATAAATTACCTTGTAGGTGTTGACTCCATCATCAACTGCTCTTTCAAGGTCATCTAGTATACTATCAGTACTTCCTCGTAAAACCACAGTGGAAACAGAGTTCCCACCTTCTTCATTCTTGACAATAATGACCTAAATATATTTATTTGGAAAGGATGAAAAAATCATGCAAACAGAGGCAAGAAAACAAGAGAAAAAAAATCCTGAAACTAACACTAAACTGAAGCAACATCTTAAACATACCCTAACACCACCAATTTCCTCAACTGAAATAGAATCAACATATCCCAAATCATCTGGGTTAGGCTGGCTAAGCTTCAGCTGATGCAAGAACACAGAAAACATTAGAGGCCAATTTGAAAAAGTGCCAATAAATTATCAAGTACTAGGCACAGCTACCATTGCAACAGCACCAGTTGTTCGGCAAAATCGACGCAACTCAAATTTTGAAGAGATCTTCAGAACCATGAGCCTGCATGCAAGAACTATTAAATTAGAAACACTATAACTCTTAAGAAATCTGTAGAATAAAATATTAAAACTTAAAATAAATGGGCAGACTATTAATATTCATCAGGTCTGAAAATTGGACAATATTAGCGTACATGCATACTTGCTTTACAACAACAGAGAACAAATAACTGAAAATTAGGAGAAAATAAAGACTTGACATACTTATAACGCTCACAGAAGTGTAATGCCATCTCTCCTACCGCTGCTCCACTGACAATTACTTTGGCACCTGAATCTGCAACTGATCTGATAAGCTCCTCAATCTTTGCTTCTTCAGTTTTTGAGTAGTTTTCTAGCTACAAGATGCAAAGACACAAAGAAAAAGGTTGCCAGTCAAGTTATGTAACAACTGATTAAAGAAAGGAAGATAATTGTGAACAAATTTCAGTGTGCTAGATGTATGGCAACCAACATTAGATTCAATGCTTGCTAAGACAAAAAAGATAAACGAAAACAATTACAAAAATGTGAACCAAAAGAAAATTATTGAAATTAGATAGAAAAGCATACCAATCAATTACTACTAATTATGATTAAACCCTAGTGGTAAATGCTTGGTATGATTTTCTACCAATCATTTACCACAAGGGTGATTATTGAAACGAAATCTTTATTGGGCAAAAGTGAGCTAATATTTTAAAGGTTTTATATACTCACTTGCTTCGTGAGTTTATAAATGGGTGCCAAAGAATGGCCACTCAAAAAATTTTAAACAATAGCATCATGTATTATAGAAAGATGACAGATAGAACAGCAACTAAAAGAGGTGTTCCTTGTCAAGATGTACCTGCTCAGCAGAATGAATTAAGACAGTTCCTTTCGTTTCAGTTGCAGAAGAATCAACACCACCAACAAACACAGCAACCTAAAGGAAAATCATTCAATATGAGCTACAATTTCAACACCATTAATCAAAGGACTTCCCAAATTTAATGAATGCCAGTGAAAATCGTCAATACTTGCAAAAGAAAGAACAATACTATAGACTCAGCAAAGGTAGCACCTCTCTTTTTTGATACTGTCAGAAGAAAATGAGCTAGAACTCAATCTTAAAAATAAACATTTGTAAAGAACTGAAAAATGGTACTGCCAACTTACCGGAATAGTTCGCTAATTTGCTTTAGCCTATACAAATAACAAAACCATATATATACACACACCAAGACATTCAATAGCCATTCCTGATAAGAGTTATACTTTTAACATGTGTGAGAGCATATCAGTATTAACCTTTGCCTTCTCGATTTGCTTTAAACTCCCCACAGCATCACTTTTCAAAACCATGCCCCGAACTACTGTAGAATTATGCAGACCTCCTCCCAAGAGCTTAGCAACACGGATGTTATCAACATTAAAGTTTGCTGGGTTCTTCGGGCACACTTGGATGCATGCCTATTAAATGAAAAAGACACAATCAGAACTTTATCCTAATAGGAGTTGGGCCAAAATACTATGTTGGTCCCAAAATTTTAGGTTATTTTAGTAGGTGATCATTTTTAGTCCCTAAAAAACCCAAAGAATTTTTAAACTTTAGGGACCAACGGTGTATTTTAAAGCCTAGGAATTATCAATTACAAACAATAGTGGGCAAGATATAATTACATCAGCAACAGGGGAGCACAAGATATCTTCTTGACCAAACTGCTTGCTAGCAACAGCGGCTCTGATGCGAGAAAGAACTTGATCCTTATTATGCACATCCATAGTCTCAGAACCGTTCTCAACCAGCTCTTCCAAGATTTCAACTGTCTTATTGATGGCTTTAGTATACCCACTGATGATCTCACTTGGGTGCAGGCCCATCCTTATAAGTTCCTCAGCATTTCGAAGGAGCTCCCCAGCAAAAGAAATTGTCAAATTAGCACCGTCCCCAATTTCCTCTTGTTGGGCCTTGCCAGCCAAAACAAGAATCTTAGCAGCAGGATGCTGAACCTCAAGTTCATTCACAATAGTGGCGGCATCGTTGGTCACAAACAGCTTGTCTAAATGATTGATAACCATCTTGTTCATACCTAAACACAAGATAAATTAAGAACAAACTACTTAGAAATGCTCTATATACAGTAACAAACAAAAACAGACAGCACTTAAATGCTAGGTTTTGCACTAAAATTTCCATTCCCAAAAAAAATCAAATAAATAATAAATTCGAGTTATTCAAATCACTTTATTGTAAAGAGACAATTACAATAATTAAGTGGCAGCATCTTTGGTCACAAACAGGTTGTCTAAATGATTGATAACATTTGTGTCCATACCTAAACACAACATAAACTAATCTAGAACTACTTAGAAATGTTCTATAATTAGCAAGAAAAAAATTCACTAACAGATCAAAGACAGCACCTAAATGCTAGGTTGCACTAACAATTCCATTCAAAAAAAAAAAAAAATCCGAAAAATCAAATTAAATAATAAATTTAATTTACTAGGTTGTCTAAATGAGTTGATAAGATTTGGAGAATGTAGAGAGAAAGAGAGAGATACCATTGGGACCAAGAGAGGTCCCAGTGATAATGGACAATGCCTTGCAGGCATTGATGTTCTTGAGAACGGCTTCGTCGAGACCAGAGAGGTGTTTATGGCCTTCTTTCAGCATTGATTGTATTCCATGTGACTGCATTTGTAATCCCATTCTCACTTCTCAGATCGATCGCCTCCTTCTTTATCTTCTTCCTTAAACCCTAACCCTGCTATGGAGACTACTCTCAGAAACACAAACACGAGAAAATGCCTCGCTTTCCCTCCCTCTCCCTCTTTTAAAAAACTATATATATATATATATATATATATATATGCGCTTTTTCAATGCCCTGGAAGGCCTAGAATCCGAATCCGTATCAAGTTAAGGTCCAAGATTCATTTGAAGAAAAACCCAAAGGCCCAGAATTTTTTTTTTTTTTTTAATACTAAATATTTATAACACACAGAAAGGGGAGAAGGTTTTAAAGAATAATGTGATTTTTTCTTTATTTCTTTTTTTTCTTAAATATCTCTCAAGTTTCTATACTAAGTGCGTGCTGCTGGCGATGCTAAAAAAGAAAAGAAAAAAAAGTGTGTTTTGTTAGTCCCTCTGTCACTAAAGTTTCAAAAAATGAATATTATTGATGTATGCATTAACTAGCATTAGTATTTTTTTTTTTTTTTTTGTGCCTATGTGTTTAATGAAATAACAACATTATATTTTTTAAATGATGTGACAATTTTTTGTTATTAAAAAATTACCCATCTCCATAAAAAAGAAATCATTTTTATTCATTTTGGTTAGAATCCTACTAGGAAGTCCACCAGAGATCAACAAATAGAACAGATACAAATGAAAAGGAATTGATAAATTACACTTGACTTTATTTTATGGAGGTGTTTATTTATCTATCTCTTGACTCGAAATGGACCAAGTTTGATTTGAAAATGGATCTTAGGAGTGTCTAGGGTTAGATTAATCTTCCCAAAGAACACACATTGACAGGAAGGTTTGGCACCTCAATGGCACCTTTGTTTCCCTCCCCTTCTTGCTAGGATTGGAAATCACGTATTTTACATAATCTAATCACATCCATGTTTCTCATTTTATCCAATCCTTACATTATGTCTCTCATTTGTCTTTGTGAAATAATTGGACGATAGTATAGAATGAAGTGTAAGATAATAGGGTTGTTTATTTCTTTGTCTTCATATACTCGCCATGGTACATTTACACTAACATCTAATTGAAGAAAGGTTTTTTACAACCAATTTTTCAAGCATCCGAAATACAATGGGATCTTCATAAAAAAATAAAGGAAAAGAAGAAAGGAAATTGTACCTCTCACTAGTTTGGAAACAATACATGTAACCAAGCCTTGTTGAGTATTGATGTGCACACTTGGCTTCAACTTGAACCAAGCATACAAATGGAGGTGTGTAGCCAACTCATTGATCCACTAAAACCGACCTAATCCAACCTAACCCATCGAGCTGGGTTGGTTTTTAGGGGTTGGCAGTTTGGTTTGTACAATGGATCAGGCTAGGTGCAGGTTGTAGATTCACAAATCCGCCTAACTCAACCTGACCCACTTATATTTATATTATTTAAAAATATGTATTATTAAATTTTATTATTTACTCTTTTGTTTATGAATTGAGTGAGGATTGAACTATATAATATCCTACTAACTATAAAATAATAAAACCAATTTATATTGATTTTGTTTCCCAACTAAGTTTAGATAGAACTATTTGATATCTTACTAACTAAATGTAATGTTATTTGGTTTGATAATTTATGTATGGTAGTGCTATTACTTAGAATTTTCATATGGCAGGGAGAGTAAGTAAAATTATTTGGTTTGATTATTTGTGTTGGTTTAAACTTTAAGGTGGCATTTGGTACAAGGAAATCCACATTATTTTTGACATTCAGATTACTGGGAATGTGAAGCCTTGCAATCTGGATGCCTAGGAATGTAACTATTCACATGTTTGGTTTAATTGAGAATCTAATAAGATCCCTAGAAATGTGAGATTATAATATTTGGTTTATTCCTAGGAATTTTAACTGAATTATTTATTTTTCTCATTTTATCCTTAGATTTGTAAATCCAATATAAGTTTTTTATTTATTTATTTATTTATATTTAAATCTTCCTCTAAATAAATAATGAAAAACAAAATATAAACTATAAATTATGACAAATCCAAAAACGCGTATACAATATGATGGGTTTTTAAAAATTAAAAATCTACAGATTCAATAGATAAAACCCAAAGTCTAAGAATCGTGATTATGGTTGAAATAAATAAATAATATATTTAGCATAATAGCTTTGATTAAGTCATTAGGTAAAGATCTTAATGATGTATATTAACTAATGTCCAATATTAGGGAATGATTAATTAAATGTCATGTTCAACATAATAAAGTATGTCCAGCAATGGTCTATGTTCAAATAATGTATGTCTAGCGGGGTTTATGTTTGAATAATATATGTCCAGTGGAGAGATGGATTCAATTATCATTATATATGTTCATTAATGAAGCGTTAGTGAATCCATGTTTATTAAATAGTGAGACAATATTAAAGTAGTTTGCATCCAACGGTACAGTAATAATGAGTTAACATATATTTAATAGTGTGATTTCAAAGAGAGAAATGTTGACTTATCTTAGTATGGTTTGTGGTTCTAACTATAACATCACTTTATATGGTTTGTGGCTCCTAGCCATATGGCGTCAGTGAACTTATAACATTCCGGCGGTATAATAACATAAGTCCAGCAGTACAACGATAATGAATTAAAAAATACTCAATAGTATAATTTTGTAAATGAAAATATAATGACTTATCTTCATAAGTTGTGGCTCCAACTGTATAGCATCAGTGGACTAATAACATTCCAGCGGCATGGTAATGTGAGTTCAGCATTATTGTATGATATTATAAGTTCTTTCATGGCGACTTTATGGTTAAAGGGGAAAAATGGGTGCAACTGTAGGGAGAGAGAATATGTCCAGCCGTGTGCATAGGTTGGTTAAGTTTATCCTCTTTATCATGCACTTAAATGATTTTCCCGATGTAATACTCTTTTAGTTTTTAGTCAAATATGAGTGATATTGCCTTCCATGAGAAGGGCTTTTAATAAACTGTTCTTGGAAGAGTGTTTGATATGTTTTAAAATGCATAGGGATGGTAAAAAATATATATGTTTTGTGAGATATGGTGTTTGTAAAATATATTAGAAATATATGTGGGAAATATATATGGATAGTTTGTGAGGAATGTGTTTGTAAGATATATGGAAGTATGAGAGATTTGAAGGTTAAATATAGTAAATATATGAGCTCCTAGTTGCTGCTAGAGTGGTTTTTTGTGTTATGTCATGGGTTATGTTGCTTTCTAAGAAGAGAGATTTTGTAAGAGAAATGGTGAAAGATATGGAGATGTGTTTATGAGTAGTAAAATGATGAAGTTTCAAAATGAGAGAGTGAGAGGGGATGAATAGTGTTGTGTTGCAATGGTGTTATCGAAGAAGAGAGATTTTGTAAAAGATATGGAGAAGTGTGAAAATGTGTATATGGCAGCAAAATGAATGAAGTTTCAGAATAATAGTGTGGGAGAGATGGGTAGTGGTAGTGTGTAATAGGTGTGTTGTGTTGTGTGGTTTGGTCCTTTTTATATGGTGCCAAGTATGTAACTAAGTTTGAATTAGTTGAAGGGAAAATAAGCATATAAGGAAAACCTTTTAGCAAAATGAGTGACTTCCTTAGTTGGTTTTTGGTTTTTAGCTAAAAGAGGAAATCTGAAACTTTAGGGCTGCTGTTGCAGTTGTATAGCAGCTGAAACAATAGTAGCTGCTGCAGTTGACAGCAGTACAACAATAACTGCTGCAGTTGACAGCTGCACAACAATAGCTATCTTGACACTGCTGGATAATGTCAGCTATATGATGTCATTTGTTGGAGGAAATATGCAGCATTAAATTCATAAATTTGGTTGAAAATGGTAAGATAACTTTTATAAGGTTCTCCTAATTCTGGTATTATAGCTGAAGGCTAAAGATTTGGCTTAAAATGGTGGGATTTCTTTTATGGGATCTTTACTTCTTTTGGTATAGCAGTAGTTGTTGGGATTGACCATTAATGGATGGGTTAGTGATGTCATTTTGGACATGTTTCATTTGCTGGAGCTTCTGTTGGAGTTGCTGTTGGTACTGCTGGTGTTCTGCTGGACAGATTTCCTTTCTTGGAAATTTATAATTAGTCCATGGTTTTATTACAATTCATTTTTAGTATGTAATAAATTAGTTGGTGGATATTTGATAAAGTTTTAGAGATATAATTATGGTCTCTTTGTGTTTTGACCAAACTTGGAGAGTAAGGAGAGCATTTAATGTTGGATGAGATCATGAGATATTATATAGAGATAGCCAATAAGATTTAGGCACGTGTTTGGTATTGATTTAAATAATATAATTTTATGAGATAATATAATTAGATTATATGATGAACATTAAGTTTTAGGTAAAAAGCAATGGGGGTGTTTTATCATTTTAAGTGTTATGTGATATGAGAGGCTTACCAAATATTAGCTATTGCACACTGACCTATCAAAGTTCAGGGAATTGGGGAAGACATGCCAAGCAACATGTTTCCTTTTATCAACTTTGAACCACTAGAGCTTTATTGAACATACTTTTTGGTCCTTCAAACCATGATCTCCAAAATTCCTCCAATGAGACTCATGAGCTTGGATCATGAGCTGAAAATGAGATGATATGCCATGAGCTTAAACCATGGGCTTTTGATGTGATAATATTGCCATGAGTTCTGGAACATGGGCTTTGACATCGTTTTGTGTAAATATGGGCACTTTTGGGCTTTGACGTCGTTATTGTTCTTACTGTATGTACATGTCTAATTTCAAATTTTGAGATGTTTTTCCTTTTCTATGAGATAAACTTTCAGTCATTCTAATAAAAAAATAATGTAGTATGATGTAATTTGTTTAAAATGTAAATATTGTTGTTTTCTATTACCTTTTTTATTTGAGGGAGGAAACATTTATTCAATTTATTTGAAATAACTTCATTTGGTCAATTGATTTTGTTAACTCGCTCAACGTATTGATTCGAAACTACTAAGATTTTCAATTGAACGACAGATTTGGAGATTGGTGGGTCAAGAACGGACTGGGAATTTTCCCAATCATCCTTTGGTATTAGGTGGTTAGTTAAAAATATTAGTCTTCACCTGCCTAAGCCGACCTACGCACACCCCTACTACAAACTAGATTTTGGCTTGAGCTTGTCAAATAGTCCAGAACCTTGAACTCGGCTTGGCTTGACTTGATTCATTAGTCAACTCAAGTTTAATGTTCTGTTTGTTTTGGCGATAATATTTTCTAGAAAATAAATCATTTTTCCAAAAGTATTTTCTATAAAACTATCTCATTTTCCTATATCTTATAGCAACTTTAAATGAGTTGAAAAACAATCTCCTAACTTCCCATATTTAACTTGCTATGAGATAGAGTTTGACGAGTAGTGTAAAATGGTCGTCCATAAAGTGACCATCATTACTAAGGGCGACCGTCATCACTAAAGATGATCGTCATTACTAAGGACGTAAGCACATATTAATGCTTAGATATAAATTCCTCACTTAAATGGCACAAGTGTAACGGACGTACAACCTTTCCAGCCACCAGCTCATAGCTGTTACAACTACCTCAACCTGACAATTACACAGCCATTACAGGACATTGAATGGGGAAGTTAAATGGCTATTAAATGAGCCATTTAACCCTCCAGCTTAACCATAATTGATGGATAGTGATAACATGCTCGTCCATACTTACAAACCATCCATGTTAATGATGAGTAAAAGTATGGATGAGCGTAAGCGCATTAGTTCCAGATAGCATTTAATGTCCAAATGGTAAATGAGCGCGGAGCCGTTACTGTCATCCAATTATGCGCATTTAATGGCCGTTATAGACGTTAAAGGGTTGAGGATAAATGGTCACTATTAGGCGATAAATCCTCCAGCTGTGGTACAACGTTAGAGAGGCCAGTAGATTGAGGATTTACTCACACAAAAGCTATAAAAGCCAGGAGAGATAGGTAAATGCAAGAGTTTGAACACACACACAGTACTCTACAGATTATAGATTTCTAAAGAGTTTAAACTAATTTAAGTATCAGAGGGTCCTTGGCAGGCCCCAAACTGGTGTCATTATTGCTTAGTGCTTTCTTTAGTACAGGATCTCCAAGTTGTCCATAGTATTGACGAGATACATACTGACGAGCTACAGGTCACCCATCGTACTAACAAGGAACATACTGACGAGGTGAAATTCTGCTTCATTAGTTTGGTGCCGTCTGTGGGAACGACAAGCTATCAATCAATAAGCCATTGAATTCTCTACTGACTAAGTTCCTTAGAATCGATGGACTTAACCACAACTGCGAAGTCGGACTTGATGGTGATGGCTCGACAAATCCAAGCACTAACAGCCAATGTGCAAGAATTGAAGAAACAAAATGAAGACTTGAAGCAGTGAGTGCATCCAAGGGGCACAAATATGTCACAGTCACGACGTAATCGCAATGACAATGACGACAAAGCCCACAGTCTTGGAAATAGCATAAGAGAAACTTCTAAGCACACTGCACAGTCAACTCATGGCAACAATCAGATGATGAAAAACATGAGGAAGGAGTTAGACGAAGTCAAGAACGCCATGAAGGGAAAGACAACAATAAATCTTGATAGCATGATTAAGAGGACAGACTCACCCTTCACTGCCGACGTTTTGGAGTGCCCCTTGTCTCCTAAATTTTGTCTCCCATAGCTGGAGGTTTATGATGGCACTAAGGATCCCCTAGATCACATAAGGGCATTGAAGACAATATTAAACATCCAGCAGACCCCAGATGAGATAATTTGCAGATCATTCCCAACAACCCTTAGAGGAGCAACAAGGGTGTGGTTTAGCAAGCTGTCTGTGGCATCTATTGCGAACTTTGAGCAGCTAAGTGACTCTTATTCACCATTTCATTGGGGGCCAACACCGTAAGAGGCCCACCTTATACCTACTAATTGTGAAGCAACAAGAAGGGGAAACCTTGAGAGAGTATGTAAAACTCTTCAACAAAGCAATGTTAGAAATTGACGAGGCAGACGATCAGGTGATAATGACGACCTTCCAAGCAGGGTTGAACAATCTTGACCTCGTCTTCTCTCTAAAGAAGACTCCGCCAACTACAATGATAGACCTCCTATTTAAAGCCTAGAAGTACATGAACGAAAAGGATGCATTAACGGCAAATGGAATAGATGACAAGTGAAAGATGGAAGAAATCTATGAACTCCAACACAAAAAGAAGGAGAAGAAGGATTGTTCCCCCAATCCAAAGAATGACTATGAAAATACGCCGACTCATACAAGACCGTCAAATATTCCAGAAGAGGGACTCGTTACCTCAAATCACTCAACGACAAACAGTTACCTCGTCCATGGAATATAGAGCACTTCAAGAGGTATTATTGCTAGTTAGATGATGTTTTCATTTTTCTTTCATCAAACTGTTTTCTAAGCAGGAATGAATAAGGGGGTATTTTTTCCCACATGAATAAATGTCGTTCTCTTGAAAGATCTGAAAGTATTATTTACCATAAAAAAGAAGAATATATAAAAAAAAATTAAAAAAAAAAAAAAGCCCGTCATTGAAAGTCCAACAAGTAAAACTAAGTAGACAATAAAAATCTTGATAAGAGTAAAATCGTCACATAAGGTTCAATTTGGACGAGTACAATCATAATGATGATCAAATTCTCAAAGCAAGAGTAAGTCATATAATTAAATTCTCATGGTTAAAAACCGACAAGCATGATCATAATGACAATCAAATTCTCAAAGCAAGAGTAAATCATATGATTAAATTTGCATGGTTAAAGAACGATGAACACAATCATAATGACGATCAAATTCTCAAAGCGAGAGTGGTTCATATGATTAAATTCGCAAGGTTAAAGACTAAAAAACACAATCATAATGATGATCAAATTCTCAAACCGAGAGTAAGTCATATGATTAAATTCGCATGGTTAAAGACCGACGAACACAATCATAATGACGATCAAATTCTCAAAGCGAAAGTAGGTCATATGACTAAATTCGCGTGGTTAAAAACCAACAAGCACAATCATAATGACGATCAAATTCTCAAAGCAAGAGTAAGTCATATGATTAAATTCACATGGTTAAAAACCAACGAGCAATTTTTCTAAAAAGGAAAACAAAATCAAGGCGTGTGGGAACCTTAAGAAAACTTCGCACGCACAACTAATGAAGAGAAGGCACGTGTCAATCACCTGACGAGAAAGTTGTCTTGCATTCAATGTGATGGGACAAGAATCTCGTGACATGAAGGGGAGATTGAACTGCCAAAAACCTTTCATATTCCTATGCTCGTCCAAACAAAGGACAACAAAGGAATAAAGGGGGCAACTGACGAGTAGTGTAAAATGGTCATCCATAAAGTGACCGTCATTACTAAGGATGACCGTCATCACTAAAGACGATCATCATTACTAAAGACAATCGTAAGCACATATTAATGTTTAGATATAAATTTCTCACTTAAATGGCACAAGTGTAACGGACGTACAACCTTTCCAACCACCAGCTCACAACTATTACAACTACCTCAAGCTGACCATTACACAGCCGCTACAGGACATTGAATGGGGAATTTAAATGGCTATTAAATGAGCCATTTAACCCTCCAGCTCAACCATAACTAATGGATAGCGATAACATGCATGTCCATACTTACAAACCGTCCATGTTAATAACGAGTAAAAGTATGGACGAGTGTAAGCACATTAGTTCTAGATAGCATTTAATGTCCAAATGGTAAATGAGCACAGAGCCATTACTGCTGTCCAATTATGTGCATTTAATGGCCGTTATAGACATTAAAGGGCTAAGGATAAATGGTCATTATTAGACCATAAATCCTCCAGCTGTGGTACAATGTTAGAAAGGCCAGTAGATTGAGGATTTACTCACACAAAGGCTATAAAAAGCCAGGAGAGACAAGTAAATGCAAGAGGTTGAACACACACACATTACTCTACAAATTACAGATTTTTAAAGAATATAAACTAATTTAAGCATCAGAGGGTCCTTGGTAGACCCCAAACCAATGTCATTATCTGCTTAGTGCTTTCTTTGGTACAGGATCTCCAGGTCATCCATAGTGTTAACAAGGTACATACTGATGAGTTTCGGGTCATCCATCGTACTGATGAGGCGAAATTTTGCTTCATTAGAGTTGTTTTCCAAAAAAAAAGCTATACTTTTTTAGTTGATTAAATATAATTTTCATTTGACTCATTTTTTCTTATGTTACCAAACAGTGAAAAATAAAAAAAAATTATCTTTACACAATGTATTTCATTGAAACAAATGGAGTGCAAGCTCAAACTCAAGTTTAATATTTAACTTTTGAGCTTAAGATACAATACAAGTACATTATCAAACTCATATTAAACATATTATCAAAATCAATTTAATTTAGAAATGTGGTCCCAACTCTCAATTAATTAAAAGCTTAATAAGATATTAATTTATTTTTCAAGCCCACGTCAATCTCATTACCAAGCCCACAAACCAGCATAAACTCAACTTGTTTTTTATTGAGCCCTATAATTCACAAGCCTATTCGTGAACTTTTTTTTTTTGCTTGGGCTTTGCTTGTTTGTTGAACAAGTTTAAAATTAAGGTTCATTTCTGGCTCGTTTATAAACAAACACACATGGACAAACTTTTTATCAGGCCAAGTATGAGCTATTTATAAACAATATAGTTCATTTACAATCCTAGAACTAGTGGGGGTTTTGATGACTTTTTGACCTAACTTGATAAAAAATAAACGGTTTGAGGAAATTTGTTTTTTTTTTAGTTGGCCATGGGAATGTTTCAGTTTTTACATCAACTCAAACTCAATCAAATTATTAAAATATTTCTACATTTTAATTTTTGTTGCACAAAAAGGTAAAGTATCTATTAACAATGTAGTATGCCTCTTTTTTTTCTCTCTTCAAACGTTATTTAATTTTGTATTATTAATAATGCATAAAATTAATTAAATAGTATTTTAGATGTTCAATTTTTGGTTAAGTTGACCTTTTTTTTTTTTTAATTTTTTTTTTTAACTTTGAGAAAATGGTAAGTGTGATTAAGTCGACTTGATTTGATCCATTTGTTTAAACTCATGATAAGAAAATTTGGTTTTTTAAATATAAATGGGATGTGTTTTTAAAAAATTACTAAAACTTGATAAGGTTATAGTTAGAGGATTTTTTTTTTTTTTTTGAATTAATGGGCTTGGTTAAAAAAAAATTGTTTCATTCTAAACATGGTCCGTTTTCATTATGAAAAAAAATTTTAAAAAAAATTTCTTGTATATTTATGATGGGGCCAAACACAATTTTCATTGTAGGCTTAGATTACAACTATTTTTGTAGTTAAACTTTATTTTTAAATAAAAATTCCTTACTATGTATAGTAAATTATGGCTCCCCCTGTTACATAATATTATCAACATTGACCCAAAAATCAACTTTATCCTAAGAGAAAAAAGAAACCATAAATTAATTGTACGATTGGGTGAGCAATTTTATTTCAAAAGAAATGTACAAATAGATTAGAAACTCAATTAAACAGGACAACAACAACACCACAACAATTTTCAAATCACCCATACAATCGTGCTATTATCCTCCAATTTAAAGAAGAAAAGGAAAAGTGTCTCTCACTTCCTTTTAAGTTGATATTTTGTTCCGATTCATCACTTCAAACCCAATTAAAAAGAAACACATTCTACTACTAATAGATTATTTATGAAAGCTCATTCTTAAGCAACATGTTCACAAGTATTCCATATGCACTCCTATCGCATCTAAACAGAAACCAACAACCTTTCCTGCAGCAACACTTGATGTGAAAGCATGACCAATCTCATCACCATAGGGCCCATATCTGCCATTGTTTGTGTAGAATGTAATGGATCGCAAGGCTTTGAAGTTATTAGTCCCCTTTACAGGTCCAGAAAATCCCACAACGCCAACCAAGAATTGCGTTGATATATCAAACTTTATCTGCCAAACCAAAATACAGATTTTGCGTAAAATAAACTTTTGGTTCCTACGATGTACTAAAGTAGTATATGTTTAATTTTGGTCCATCAATTTTTTTTAAAAGTTTGGATTTGGTTTTTGAAATTTTAAAGAAGGTAATAATTAATTTGATCTCTCCATCTAAGCTAACCATATACTAATTATTAAGGGACCGCTCAAACCCATTTCATATTTTTAAGAAATCAAAAAGAATCAACTCATGGATAGAACTTTGGAAGGCCAAGATTATTCCAATTATAAAATTGGAAAAGGTCAAAATTCAAACTTTTTTAAATTTAAAGACCAAAACCGAACTTAAGACCAAACTTTTAGGGACAAAACATATAATTTAGCTTTACTTTATTTTTATCAAGAAGAAAGAATAAAACACTTTTTGGATAAATAAAAATAAAAATTATGTAAGCTTGTAAAGTTGTATGTTCTATACCTCAACTACAAATCAAAGTAACATGTATTTAACATCTTTGTACAATGTTTTAGAATTATTGTTGAGAAATTTAGACCCCGGTTGATAGAATTAACAAGTTTTAAACTCAATTTGTTAATTAGACTTATTATGAATAAACCTTGTTAAAACAAACAAACATCAATATCATGCACAACGAAAAAGTAAATAAGACAAGATATGATGACTTAGGAAAACCAATGAAACAAACTAGTTTCACAGTAAAAAACTTGGGGGAAAATCTTTCCGAAAAGCAATCTACTATAGTAAAGAGAAGTTTCAGATCTAGTACAAAACTTTTATCCCTAGACTCTACAATCCCTGCAGATGAACTTACAGCAGAAAACCTCTATTGTTTTAGAACCTTTGAACCCTTCAATATATGAACGCCACCCTTTTGCACGAACGCCACCCTTTTGCACAAATCCCAGTACGTGACTAACCAATGATGCACTGATCTCAGTACGTGACTAACTCCACCAACTTGAAAAAGATGTTGGTTGCAAAGTTCTTCACTTTATCAATAATGAAGATTAAGAAGTACTTAGTTACAAAACCCTAAAGCGCAAAAGACACAGTAACTTCTTACAGAGAGAATAACACTTTTTCATATGTTCTCTATGTGTATACACACTATGATGGCCTCTAAAATAAGCTTTATATATGTCTAGGGTTGTGAAAAAAGAAACCCTACACAAATATTTCAGTATGGGCCGAAAATCAGATCTGGAAATTATGATTTCGTAGATCTTGATAGATAGGCTTCCGTCGAGTTTTTGTCGAGTTTCAACATTTATTCTCGATAGATAGGATCTGTCGAGATATCTATCGAGCTTTAATGAATAGCACTTCTTCACTTGTTTCTTGGTCCAATCTTCAGCTTTAATACTTGACTTGAACAACATGTTTCTTGAAGTCTTAAACTCATTCAAGATCTACCCAATTACAAGTAAAGTGCATTTTGTCAAAGGATTAGCCAATTACATAAAATATGTCCTTAACAATGATAACTGCAATTTTTTTATGAATTAAATAATAATAAAGAAATTCTTTACATTATATTAGCAATGTAAGATTTACATTGTAGATTAAACATATGTGTACAATATTGTATACATTTGTTTAGTCTATAATAATATAATGTAAAATTTACATTTATAGTACAATATATATAGGGGAAATTGCATTTTATCCACCTGTGGTTTGGCCCGTTTTAACAATGTCCACCCGTGATTTAAAAGTTGTCACTTTACCCACTTGAGATGGCCTTCGTTAGACCCCTGTTACCCAACTCTGCCTTTTCCGTTAGAAAATCTCATTTACTATATAAGCCAAAATTAGAACCCTAAAAAAGGACCGAGCTCTCTCCCTCTCTCTTCCTTCGAACCCCCAAAAATCCCTAAACCCATAATCCCTTTCTCTCTTTACTTTGATTGCCAAAGTGAAATCCCTGAACACTTGCAAGCAAGGAGGAGGTGTGCTAAAGCTTGGGTTTTCCTATATATCTGGTATGAAATGACTTTCTTGGATTTACCATTGTTGTGTTTATTCTTTTTCAATGTGTAACGATTGATGAAGGTGATTCGGATTAAAGTTTTTCTTTCATAAAATTAGTGGTTTACCATTGTTGGGTTTACCATTGGTGTGTTTGTTCTCTTATAGTTGACATTGATGACTGTGGTCCCTAGGAATATTTTGGTTAGATGCATCTTTAGGTTGTTTGTGGTCCCATGGAGAAAAATTGTTTAGTTGGTTGTGTTTCTTGTCTCTGACCCCACGTTACTTGGTGTTTGGTGTGCAACTGAAATTATTTTGCTTTTGTCATTGGTGCTCTCTATTCATGTGTTGGTTATGTATTTAATTACTGTTGTTTGTGCATGTGTTTTAACTCCTGCAAATGGCTGCTGAAATTCATTTTGATTTTACTATTCACCATAGTGGGAATTTTGAGTGGAACCCTAGTTGAGTATGTAGGTGGTGAGGTATCTACAATGGCTAATGTTGATCCAGATCTACTAAGTCATTTTGAGATACAAGATATTTGTGCTGAGACTGGGGAACCCATTAACAGTAGGATTTATTATTTAATACCTGGTGGTGACTTAGAGCAAGGGTTAACGTTAATTACTTCAGATGATGATGTGACCTATATGTGTGAACTACATGCTGAATGGTCAACAAATGAAATCACACTTTATGTAGAACTTGAAGTTGAACCAATTGCTATTGAAGAACCTATTGTTAAACCAGATCAACCAATTGCAGTAGACCAACCATGGGAAATGAATGATGAAGATGATGATACTAATGATGATACTGATTGTGAGGAGGTGATCAATACTGTTAGATCATCTGTGGTTAACCAAAATGATGTTAGTGAAGAACCTGTTGAGAGTTTAAGGGATGGTAGTGTTGGTGGAGCTGTGCATGTGGATGACCATGCTACCCATGGACAAACTGTTGGTAGTGAAGATGTTCATGTGGATGAACCTAATTGGCTAGATGAAGGGTATGAAGGACCAGATTATCCTGATGACGTATTTAGTGCTCAGACAATGAGGTGCCCAATATAAGAGAACATCAAAGAGATACTAAAAATGTAAATGAGGGAGATGGAGTGAGAGAGCTAGTTACAGATAATGGGAAGAGACCAGAAGCTGCTGCCAGTGATCAAGCTAGTGATAATTATAATTGGGCTAAAAAAGCTCTTGATGATGATGACACTAGGAGCATAAACAGTTCAGAGGATGAGGATGAAAGGGTGAGATGTCCAGAGTTTAATGAGAAGACTGGCATAAGTAACCCAAAGTTATGCAAGGGTATGAAGTTCCCAAATGGAAAGGTGTTTAGGGTTGCCTTAAGGGAATATGCAGTGAAGAAGCCTGTGGACATTAAGTTCAAGCTTAATGAGAAGACCAAAGTTTCTGTCCGTTGCAAGTATGAATGTGGTTGGAGGATATATGCATCACAGATTGCAGGAGAGTTAACCTTCCAGATAAAGACCATGGTTCCAACTTGTACATGTGGGAGGACATTCAAGTATAGCTAGGTCACTTCTACATATGTGGTTAGGAAATACTTGGATGATTTCAACAAAAACCCTGATTAGGCAGTTTCTGGTGTGAAGCATCGAGTTATGCAGGATGTGTATATGGACTTGAGCATAAATCAAGTATACAGAGCTAAGAGGAAAGCTAGAGAGTTCATACTAGGTGATGAGAGATTGCAGTATGGAAAGCTTAGAGACTATGCAGAGATGATAAGAGTAACTGATGTGGGGAGTAAGGTGATTCTGCAAACTAAGATTATTGAGCCTAACACAACCTAAGTTCAAGAGGATGTATGTGAGATACAATGCACATAAAGTTGGATTCTTGGGGGGGGGGGGTTGTGTAGGCCATTTGTAGGATTAAATGGTTGCCACTTGAAGGGTAAGTTTGGTGGACATATATTATCAGCAACTGCAAGGGATGTGAATGACAATATTTTCCCTGTTGCATTAGGTGTAGTTGAGCAAGAAAATAAGGATTCTTGGGTGTGGTTTTTACAAACATTTGCAGATAATATTGGGAGGCCAGATGAGCTGAATCTGGTGTTCATTTCAAATAGGCAGAAGGTAATACAATTCACTTACTTTTTGAGACTGCTATTTGTTCTTAATAGTTACATTTCTGCTTTTTGAAAGTTTTGTTTTTATTCTTAGGCAGATGGTGTTCATTTTTGTTCTTTGGATGTTTTTTTATTGTATTTATGATAACCAATGATTGATACTTGTCATGGAGCTGTTGTTCCCAACATTTGAACATAGATTTTGTGTGAAACATATTTACAACAACTAAACTTCAAGGGTTTAGAATTGAAGGTTGCATTATGGAGGTGTGCTGCAGCAACAACAGTTAGGGAGTTTGAGAAGAGAGTGCAAGATATGAAGGAATTGGACAACGAAGCATGAGAGTATCTAGCAGACATCCAATCAACCCAATGGACTAAGTCACATTTCACTCCAAGGGCCATCTCTGATTGTTATGTGAACAATCTTAGTGAGTCATTTAATTCTATGATACTAGAAGCTAGGGATAAGCCTATCATTACCATGCTAGATTGGATTAGGATTAGGTTGATGACTAGAATGTACAGTAAGAGGATTGGGATTGAAAAATTCACTAGTGACATATGTCCAAACATAGTGTAGAAGCTTGAGTAGTTAAAAGTTGATTCTAAGTCATTTTCTGCTATTCCATCAAGTTGCTATATATATGAGGTTGATAATGAGTATGAGAGGCATATGGTTAACCTTACCAGAAAGTGTTGTACTTGTACAGTTTGGGATTTGACAGGAATCTTATGTAAACATGGTGTTGCAGCAATCTATAAGAACCTGGAGGGGCCTGAGGATTATGTGCATGCATGCTTTAAAAAGGATGCCTATGTGGCTGCATATAAGGAGATGATTACCCCACTACCTGGCCAAGATGAATGGGTTGAAATCAACCAACCTGCCCCTTGCTCCAATTGTGTACAAGCCTTTAGGTGGGCCACTAATAAAAAGGAAGAAAGATGCAAATGAGCCAAACAACCCATACAAAGTTTCTAGGTTATATAGACCTATAAAATGTGGGTTTTGCCATCAGGAAGGGCATAATTCAAGGAGGTGTAAAGTTGGAATAACTGGTGAGACACCATGACAAAGGAGGCAGAGACTTGAGAGGCAAAAAAAATTTGTAAGTAAAGCAAGAATGTGTTCACTATGACAATTATATTATAAATCTATTTTTGATACAAGACAATTCTTTTTGTAGGGACAAGAGGGACAAGGAACAAGTAGCCAGCTAGCCAGCCAACCAGTCAGTCAGCCACCTAGGCAACCACCAAGGAGGTTTGTAAGGCAGGCAGCCAGGTTTGCCAACCAGGTAGCCAACCAAGCAGGTAGCCAACCAGCTAACCAGCCACCTAGGCAACCATCAATAAGGTTTGCAAGGCAGCCAACCACCCAAGTAGCTAACCAGGCAACCAATGAATAAGCAAGGCAGTCAACAAGATTAACAAATAAGAAGGCCAACTAGGCAACCACCATTCAAGCAAGGCATCTACCTAGATCTGTAAACAAGGCAGCTAACCAGTAAGCAAGGCACCCACCTAGACTAGTAAACAATGCAACCAAGCAGACAACCAGTCAACCAACAAGTGGGGTAGCTAGCCATTCAACAAGAAAGCCAACCACTCATCAAGCAAGTCAACCAGCCACAAAAGCAGCCATTGAGGCAGCCAACAGGCAAACCCTACACACAACTAACTGAAATATCTACTTCAACTTCAAGCAGACCACCACCATCTGCAACAGATTCAAGCAGACCACCACCAAGTAAAGCACCCATAACTCAATGGTTCTCATGCAGCCAGCCCATCTCTCATACTTCTAAGGAAACATGGGACACAAGAAAACCTCTATCTCAGGTATATACACAAACACCACCCTTCATACTTACATAAAACGCTGGATTAGATCTTGATATGGAGTTTCTAAGTATTTTGCAGCCTCGAAGGGGGTTGGTACCACCAAGGGTAGTTGGGAGCAATCATCTGTTCTCATATGGGAGAGGAGGTGGATTAAGAGTTGAGACATCTAGTGTAATGTTCTCAACAGGTAGGGGCAAAGGCAAGGACAAGGGCAAGATCTTTGGAAAATGAAGATTAGAGAATATGTAAGCAGAAACTTTACTTTACTTTACTTTTTTTTGTTATTGTGCATGTCTGATAGTGGTATGTTACCACTTTTTTGTTTTTTTGTTATTGTGCAGAACTTTATACTGTAAAGTTATTTTGTTATTGTCTTAGTGGGGACAAAACCACCTATTATTTAGATGAAATTTGGCAGTGTTTAGCCATTAATGTTAGGTGGAGTCCACTTGTTTTGAACAATGCTTATTATATATGTATGGAATAGTCTTACTTTAAAACATACTTCTTTGTGCTTCTTCAATTGATGTAAACAGAATCTTGTGAGGTGCATGTCCTTGCTTACCCAATTGATGTACAACATACATAATCTTTATAAAGAAGAACAGATTGCATACCCTATTCAAATTACAAGAACACATTACAAGGCAACATTATACCTTACATAAACAAGACAGCATGCTCTATTCAAATTACAAGATCACATTACATAAACAAGGTAGCATTACATAAACAAGAACAAATTACATAAAGAAGAACACATCACATTAAGAAAAATAAATCACTTAAAGAACAAATTGCATACTCTATTCAAATAAACAACAACATTACATAGTGTCAAATACATGGAATACACTTTTCAAAAGTGGTAGTACCCAAAATTATACAATAACTACAACAACTTGCCTTCAAGGCAGACACAATGGCTTTGTTCCAAATTCTCCCGTCCTACCAGAAAACACATAAAAAATAGCAAAAAATCCTCATGATACAACAAGTGTAAATTTGTATTTCTGTAACTTCTCTTTAGCTATCCTCTCTCTCACCCCAGCTTTTTCTTCCCTTCGCTTGGCTTTGTTTTCCCTCTCAATAGCTATTGTTTCCCTATCATAAGCCTCTTTTTCCTTTTCCTCTGCAACTCTTGCTTGATTCTTGTACATACTAAATCTTGCAAGGACAATGGGTGCAACTTTAGATCCACGCTTACATGTTTTTCCGTCCAACCACCTAAAGTATTTACAAGTAGGTTCATCATCCTACAAACAAAATCAAATTAGGGTTATTCATAAAGCCAACAAAACTAGAAAATAAAAAAATATAAAAAAGGAAAAAAAATATGAAAACCAACGATTACTCACCACATCATAGTAGCTACACCCATAAAACCTTCTCCCAAAATTGTTTAAGGATAGAGCAGTCCGTAGCCAACAATTGGTAGCAGAGCATAAATGGTGACTGGAACCCGAGTAATAACTTGAAGAAGACATGTTCAGATTTCACTTTGGCAATCAGAGTACAGAGAGAAATGGATTTGGGGATTTTTAGGGATCTTGATATAACGGAAATGGGTTTGGGGGTTTGAAGGTAGAGAGAGGGAGAGAGCTCGATCCTTTTTTAGGGTTCTAATTGGGTTATAATTTTGGCTTATATAGTAAATGAGATTTTTTAACGGAAAGGGCAGAGGTGGGTAACGGGGGTCTAACAAAGGCCACTTCAGGTGGGTAAAGTGACAACTTTTAAACCACGGGTGGGCATTGTTAAAACGAGTCAAACCACAGGTGAGTAAAGTGTAATTTCCCCATATATAATTGATAGTACAATGTAAATTAATAAATACTCTAATAATAATAATAAGGCTAAAGTACAAATTGCACCCCCGAAGTTTGGCTTAAATTCATTTTAGTCCTTTAATTTTATTTTCGTTCAATTGAGTACCATCTAAGTTTTAAAATTATTCAATTTAGGCACTCTGTCCATTTTTTTTTTAATTGTCATTAAAAAAAATATTATTTGCACTTTAAAAGATCTATAAAATTATTAAAAATATTTTATAAATTTTTTATTTAAGAATTTTTTTGACTTTTTTTCATTAGTTAATTGTATACTTGGGGTCCGTTTGGGAACAACTTATTTAGCTGAAACTAATTTTTTTTGGCTGAAATTACTATAAATAAAGGTAAAAGTTAGCTGAAATAATACAGTGGGATCTATGAATAGTACAAAAAGTATAATAAGACCCATAAATAGTAACCAAAAAAAATCTAAATAGTAAAAGAAGTTACCCAATATAAGCTATCCCAAACGCAACCTTAATGACAATTTTTTAATGGAATTGGACCAAATGCATGAATTAAATCAATTTTAAATTTTTTTTAGAGGAATAAGTTTGAAAATTAAATGACTCAAATGAACAAAAGTAAAGTTAAAATGATGAAATAAATTTTAAACTTAAATGACTCAATTGAACAAAAATATAGTTAAAAGCCTGAAAAAAAATTTTAGTAAAACTTAAAAAGTTGAAAATTGCATATTATCCTAATAATAATAAAAAATTACCGTATTAATTTTATCACCGCCTGCTCCGGGATGCTTCTGTGACCAAACAGGCTTCCCATCTCTACTTTCATGCAACACATGTATGGCATGAATCATTGAATCCCCAACATGCAAATGCAATTCCCAGATTCCAGAAAAAACTTCATCATCCCATTCCTTCCCACCATGCTCACCCCACGGCCCAGGTCCTCGAGGTACAATCGCTTTCATCTTATTCTCCAACTATATATTATATAAATTAAACAATTTGGTCATCATCAATATATAACATCGTTTAGTCCTTCCTAGCTTCAATAATAAAACAACAACCTTGGGAAACCAAACCTCTTGCTGCATTGTTTTTACGTAGACACCAATGGCATCAACATATTGACCAGCACGACCATGGAATCCAACAATTACACCATCCTCCATAGGTAAGGAGAATGGTGTACCTTTCTCAGATCCATAGAGTCCATACTCGGTCTTATTTGTATAAAAACATAGGGAATGGATTACAGTATAGTTTGAGTAAACCGCAACTGTACACTGATGGATGTCAAGTACTCTTTAGGCCAGTCAAGCAATATCTACACATAATATTATGCAGTTAAATAAAAAATTAGCTTCAAAAAAATGCATGATTGTAATGAAGTTAATTTTATGAGAGCAGTAGCAATATGTACCTTGTCATTTCTATGTCCGCCGTTACCACCAATCTTATTAGAATTGTGGAGTACACCATCTTGATCACCGCATTTCAATGAAATTGAATCGATGGCACCTCCATGAAAAATTACAATCTCAGCGATCCCACCCTTATTAGCCTTGAAGTTCCATTGGTTTCCACCTTTACCTCCCCACGGTCAAACCTTCAAGCATTCCTCCATGTTGCAACCTGCAAAAGCTGCAACACATATACATGTACGCATATAACAACGGTTAGATATATACTAGCCCATTAGCATAAGCCCAAGCCTAATTCTATTTTGTGTGAAAACCAAGTCTCTTACTTGTACTAGAAGTCTATTAGTCTAGGATTTAGTCTACTCTATATATATATATATATATATATATATGTTATGGTTTATTGTAACACAGGATTTGTATTACATTCTAATATATTATTGATGTAGCCTTTTAGGGTTTCATCAGTGGATTTAGGCCGTTAGGCTGAACCACATAACTTTCATGTGCTATTGTATTATATATTTTATGCTTCTGCATCCATACTAGCATATTCAACATGGTGTATCAATGCTAATATTTAACATGATATCAGAGCCACCTTTTTTGTGGCCATGGTTTTATGTCCTTACAGTGTATTTAAGAGCAATCTTTGTCTTCCTCGGTGTTTCTTCACTACTTTCATTTTATTTGGCTTGCCACTGCTATCGTCAAAACTCTCTGGTATAGTCATGTCACCGTTAGAAGTTGCATCAACACTACAAGAGCATTGCTTTCCTTAAACCACTATCACATAGCCAAACTTCATTCAAGAGATCTTCTCAATCTTACCAAATCTCAAGCTTTCATCAAGCTTACATCTTGAGTTTGAGAGGGAGTGCTAGAGATATATTAGCCCATTAGCATAGGCCCAAGCCTAATTCTACTTTGTGTGCAAACCAAGTCTCCTACTTGTATTAGAAATCTATTAGTCTAGGGTTTAGTATACTATATATACAAATGTTATGGCTCATTGTAATACAGGATTTGTACTACACTCTAATATATTATTGATGTAGCCCTTTAGGGTTTCCTCCGTGGATGTAAGCCGTTAGGCTGAACCACTTAACTCTCATGTGTTATTGTGTTGTATACTTTATGCTTTCAGTTTTGCATCCATATTAGCATATTCGACATGGTGTATCAATGCTAATATTTAACAACAACAATTAATGACAATTGTTTCGATTTTTTTTTATTAAAATAAAGAGATGAACACAAAGAGAGTATTGAAGCAACAACTTGTATTCTTTTTCATTACGTTTCTACAAAGAATGACATCTCTTTTGGCTTTTATAAAAGAAAAGAGATGCAACAAGAGTTCTGTTGGATCACAACACCAATGAGTATAAGGACCTTCAATTGCTTCTCACATTGTCAAAGCGATTCTGGGATACCACTTGCACTTTTCATTTCCCGGGTATTGGTGAAGTGATGCTAACACCTTATGACTTCTCAGCTATTATTGGCTTAAAATTGGGTGGTGAGAGAATTAAAGTTAATGATTCCATCTCATCAGTCGAAATTAGAGGTCTTCTAGGTATGATGCCTCCAAAAGTCAAGAGTAAGAATATACCCTTAATGTGGCTGTACTCCAATATTGATAAATGCGAGACTATAGCAACTGGCACCCGTATGTTCATGCTTCTCTTCATTGGATCTCTCTTATGTCCGAACTTGGGGAGCACTATGAGTTTACATTATTTGTGGAGTTTGAGGCGTATTAATTAGATCAAAAATTATGGTTGGGGTGACATGGCTTATGCGATCCTCTTGCACTTCATGACTCAGCTTTCTCGACGCAGTCTTTCAAGCCTAGGAGGTGCACCATTTGTTTGGCAGGTGAGGTTTAAATTCTTGGTCAAATGTATTTTGTAGGGCTATTTGTATTGTTGTGCTATTATTGATGTGTGTTATTTTTATTTTTTTTCAAGTATGGATGTATGAATATTTTGGGGCTGGTCCACAACTTTTAGAAGATGTTGATGATATGTTTCAAAGGTTTCTTCGTTAGCTACCTAAGTATCATCTATTAGCGCCTCCCAAGCGTTCTTTGTAGGCTTGGCGTATGGTGATCGATAGCTTAGCTACTGATGATGTGAGTTTTTTTTATTGTTGTTTCTATTTGTGGTTTTGTGTTTTTGTGTTGTGTTGTTTGGCTTCTTTTCATTATGGGTTTTTTCTGATTTTCAGATGTCTTTAAATCCTTGGCTTGGATGTGAGGAGCATGTAGAGTATGCATGGGCTCAAGAGTTGAATGATCGTCAACTGTTGTTTGAGTGTGGCCATGGGAGATATTGGTATCTTGGTGACTGGGTACTGGCTCAAGTTCAACATGTATACCCTCCTGAGATGATTCCTACCCCTCCTTGTCCTTCCATTTGGTTGGCAGACCTTTTTGCTAATGAAGAAATTGCTCGAGCTCGGGTGGGCCACATTGTTTCGGGGACACTAGGAGACTATCTTGAATTTATCCAGGCTCAATTGCAAGGTTGCTTAGCTGATATCTTTGGAACATCGGTAGTTTTTTTTTTTTCAAATCAACTTGCATCTTGGCTCACATCATCATCTTTTATTTTCTTTGTTTTGCCTTCTATGAAAATATCTGCATGTTGCATTTTTAGGCTTCATCCTCTAAAGAGGAGAGTCCTCCTCTTAGCAATGCTGGTGGTTCTTCTGGTTCCTTCATGGAGACATATCCTCATTTCCTAGCATGGAGATATGAGGTAATGAACCCTGATGGATCTTTTAGCTCTATGAATCTAGACTGACTAGAGTATACCCCAAATATCCCTTGGAATAACTCGGTATATTCCTAAATCCTTTAGTCCTCTGTCCTTATTTTTTGTTCATCAAATTATTTCTAAAACTTGCAAATTTGTGCTTCAAGTTGGTGTTGATCTTGTGGAAGGGAGCATGCAAATGATTGGAGGTTTGCAGCTGGTGGCATACACTCAATCTTCTCAATATGTGCTTAACAAAGTGAATTGGGTAAACTATGATGCTCCCTTAATGATTTTTGCTTGAAATCCATGGTAATGAATTTAACACCTGTCTCTAGTGATTTTTCAGAACAACTGAATGGCAATTCCGAGGCCAACACAAGATCTTTGGAGGAGAGAATCAGAAATCTTGAATTTCAAAACTGGCAACAAGAATCTCAGTTTTATGCAAGTCAAGAAGGAGACACTGAGGGTGGCTCCTCTAGGGGTGGGTCTAGGAGATCTTCCCGCAATCGAACTTGAAGTTCGAATGATGCTTAACTTGTATCTTATTTTCTTGCAAAGACAAAGATATTTCTTAGTCAGACAATTTGTACTAACTTCCGCTTTTAGCTCTTTGTCCTTGGATTGTTTTTAGCCTTGCTGAAACTTAGATGAGACAAGTTTAGAATTCACCTGATGAAGCTTTGTAGTACACAATTTGAATTTCTCTGACCCCTTCTGATGGGATTTGTACTTACCTGAATGAGGCACAGCCGAATGTCCCAAGTTTGAAAACTTATGCACGATGACCTTTTATTTTGAAAAAAGATTTCTCTCCTCTTTTTTTTTGAAAAGGGATGATTGACTTGATTTGTTTCAGAAAAAGGGGATAAGGTATAGCTAATTGCCCCTAGTTTAGAAAATAAATGCATGATTTTGAAAACTCTTGATTTGGTTAATTTGCTCTTCTCTTTTTGAAATAAATGATATAGGTGATGATTTTTGAAAGATGGACAAGGCATGGCCAAAATACCCCAGTTTGACAATCCATGCAAATTTTTGAGAAACTTTATAGCACAACCTTTTTGTTCTTAGGGGGGATTGAAAAATAGAGTCAAATCAGACCCACGAAGTGCCCGAAAACACAAAACAAGTCAATTTGGTCATGGCTAGGCTGGGTGCCAATCGGTACTCTTGGAGTGCCGATCAGCACTCCTCGGCACTTGAGGAGTGTTGATTGGCACTCTTAGAGTGCCAATTGGCACTTTAGGGTGCCGACAGGCAAACCCAATTTTTCCCTAACTCCTCACATTTTTCTGACACGTTTTCTGTGTTTTTTTGAAAAATATTTTCTCCGTTTGGAACTATGAAACACTTTCCTAGTCAACTTTAAACTCTTTAAACTTATTTAAACCTGGTTAGGCTCTGAGAGAGCCTATTTTAGTATTAAACCTGCAAACGAATCTCTGCATCAAAGCTATCAAGAAACAGAAATCACATACAAGAATTATTCATGGCCAGCAATCAAAATTTTCCTCATTCAATCATACATGATATCAATAGATGGGTTCATAGCTTTGATTTTGTCACCAAGACCAATTTCACTGTCTACAAGCTAGAGGGGATCAAGGCGCTAAGGAATGTCAAGATCAAGTGGGAGTTTCTCCATGTCACCGTGAAATTCTAGGATACTGAAGACCATATATTCCAATTTTAAACTATTGAACTTTGTCCCACAATCGAAGAATTTTCCGCTATTCTGGGTTATGAACTTGGCAAAAAATTTGTAGCAATTTCTTGTGATCTCAAACATAGGGAGATCTTGTCTGATGCTCTAAGGCTTCCCACCTCAATTACTAGTAGCATGATTGAAGGCCACATGGTGAATCTTTATGCTCTAGGGCTTTGATCTATTCTGTTGTACCATGGCTCGTTATTCTAAGGTAGGAGAGTTAGGACTAGCCTAAGTGAAATGCACCTTATGCCAGTTTGTGCATAAGTTGGATCATCCAAGTATAGACACACCTTGACAGGAGTCTTGAATGTACGGTGTGCCCACGGCAGGAACAGTTGTTACAGACATTACAAGGGGAAATACAATATGGTAGAATAACTATAATATATGACAAATAATACTAACGCCTAAATAAAAGGGCAAAGAAATCTAACAAGGTTATGGTAGAATAATACAACCGCAAATAACAATGTTACAGCAAGCAATTCAATAATAAGGTAACAAGTTAATCATTCATCAATCATAAGAATGAAACTCGCCTGCCAGAGAAATAGGCTTAGCTTCTCCACAAACATAGGTCCAGAAAGGGAGCCGACCTCCAATGTAAGTAACCTCAAAGAAGACTTCTGCCATTAAGATTACACACTCTGGAAAAAGAACCTAGATGGCTTAAACTTTTACTCTTAACTTCTGTCGGGGGCCATTTTTGTGCATAGCCACGTGTCTTCCACTGGAACTGTGACTTTGCTAGACCCAAATTTGTTTTGGGGAGTTCAATCTGGAACTCGACATTGGATTGCATAGACCAATGGCTTCCAGTGCATTTTTAAGCCTACAAAATAGATAAAGCCCAAAGTCTAAGAATCGAGATAATGGTTGAAATAAATAAATAATAGATTTAACATAATAGATTTGATTAAATGATTAGTTGAACATTATTATTATGTGTGTTAAGTGATGTCCATTAGAATGATTAATTAATTGTCATATGTCCAATAATGGGATGAGTCTAATAGTCCATATCCAGCTATGGTATATTTCATGTTCAATATAATAAGGTATGTCCAGCAATGGTCTATGTCCAAAAAAGGTATGTCCAGCAATGGTCTATGCCCAAATAATATATGTCCAGCAATGGTTTATGTCCAAATAATACATATCCGATAGTGGTTCATGTCCAAATAATATAGGTCCAGCGATGGTGTCTAGCGGTGGTTCATTTTCAAATGATATATGTCCAGCAGTGGTTTATGGTCAAATAATAAGTATCCGGCAATGAGATGGATTCAATTTATTAATACATATGTTTATTATTGAAGCATTAGTGAATCCATGTTTATTAAATAGTGAGATAATATTAAAACAGTTGCATCCTGTGGTACCATAATGATAAGTTAACATATACTTAATAATGTAATCTTGAAGATAGAGAAACATTGACTTATCTTGTATGTTTCTGACTCTAGCTGTTGTGACTTAAATAATGCTCCCAAGTGCAGGATTGGCGCGAAGTAATGACTCGATAAGTCTGAGATCGAATCCACAAGAAAAAGGGAATTGATTAGCAAACCACAAGAGAATAAAACTAAAATAATAAAGTTTAATTGAAGTGATTTTTGATGGTTTAGTAAATTTAATTTAAATTGAGAGAAAATAACAATATATTAAGACACTAAGGTTTAGGGATCCACACACAACACATCTATTGGTAGTCTTAACAATATTTATTTTATAACTCAACTAAAATTCATACGAATGATGGTCTTAGTCAAAAGATTTAACAATAAAAACTTAAGAATTAATTGTCTAAGGTAGTTTCATGAAATTGATTGATTTTAGGCAAAACAAAACTAGTGAATTAGTTTGCAGGGAATACTAAGCATTTAATGTGCTTGGTGTCTACAATAAATCAAAGAATTATAAAGAACTAAATACTTTTCTAGATGAGTAAATCAATCAAAAACATAATAACATAAACATTAAAAGTAATAAATAATTGTTAAAAACATACCAATAAACGGTTGAGTTTCACCCTTTGCCTTAGCAAGGCTTCTAGTAAGCCATAACACAAATAAAACTCTAAAAACTGTAAAGAAACTATAAGAAACCTAAATTATGTTCTATGGCAGCTCTCCTCTGAATTTTTCCCTAAAGAGATTTTAAATAGGTTAAGGAATTCTATTACAAGTTGAATTCCCGTTTGGAGAAAATCTTAGGTTTTTAAGCTTCACTTAACCGACGTTTTTGGCCCATTTAACTTCATAATTCGGACTTTTGGTAAACTACTAAGTTGTAACCCTTTAAGTTAAATTTCCAGCCCAACTTGAATCATATCAATTGGACATCTAAGCCGAAAGTTATGCTCCAAATACTAACTAGTGCGCAGACTGGAATCTTAATCCAAATTGGACTTGGATTTGGTGCAAGTTTTCTTTGATTCCTTGCTCCAATTGGACTTGAATTTGATTGAGTTTGCCTTCTTTGAGTTCATCATGGCCCTTGTAAAAGTAAAGTCCATTAGCTTTTTTCTTTGCACAAATCCACTTATTTAATTTCATTATCCTACAAAAGACAAATTCACGCATTAAAATTCAATCAAGCACAAAACTGATTATTCAGCATTATTCCAAAACCAACTATAAAATGCATGTATTAACTCAAAATAAGTATGATAAGGCTTTCTAATAATGATATAAAAATGCAAAATTAAGCTATTATCACACTCCCCAACCAACTCATTGCTAGTCCCTAGCAATTTAAGCAAATCGAGATGAAGACACAAAATAACAAAAAATTATTACTTTAGTAGAAATAGTTAATCAAATCTCAAAACACTAACAACCACCAAAGATATTTCACATGCCATCAATACTCAGTGTGTGAATAGTTTAGCCAACACAAACACAACCTTAGTCTTAAGATAAAACATGGCTTGAATTTCTATCCAAAGTTATGCTTCAACTCAAATCTCATAGTTGTTAACACTCAACAAATAAAATCACTCTAAAAAGTTTGTAACACTCTCCAACATATGTGAGTAGAATAATGTAGAACAAAGACTAATATCTCACATATAAAGAAGATAAAGAACAGTGAAGCAAAATAAAGGACATTTATAGTCTCATGAAAGGATGCCAAACACTAAGAATATTACACACCACACATTGATTAGTCATGTCAAGATCCAAACCATACCTTCCTTAAGATCAAATAGGACTTTTATTGGGATGTAATATAGGGTAAAGATGAGGAATTTAGAACAAAGACTATAGGTAAAAATAAAAAGTATTCCCAAGAATAATTAGAGAGACAACTTCTTTTTATACCCTGGTTATGTAATGTGTTATAAACCCGATTTAAAATAATATTATTATTTTCGTGTGTGTTCTAATAAATATTACTGTTTACTTAAAAAAAAAATAGGGATGTTTATTCCACATTAGTTGTGTATGTCTAGTGTCCGTTACTTATAACCTTAGTCTACAACTGCAAAAGTTAAGCCCTTTTGTAGTTGTACTTTGGTTTGATGTTAGAACTTAGAAATATTGTGCAAGACCAAACCCAAATAAAAGTGGGCCTAATTCAACCAACTGCCAAAATGTTGTGCCCTTTGCCAAAAAAGTACATGCCTTGGTTTTGTACCCTTTGGTTGTCTATATAAAGGAACGAGGGCTCATTTGTGCAACTGTTGAATAGATTACTAATGTGTGATGTTGTAGAGCAATACACAAAGTAACATCCTCTTCTATTTCATTATAGCATATAGGCTATGGATACTATGTGTTTTGTTCTTGTAACAAACACCATCATTTAAGTTTCAATTCATGAGATACATTGATTTCATTTTTCAACTACATCAGTTGCAGGTAGATGCTAAAAAAGTTTGGGTCATGTCCTTGTAGTCATTATCATGATTATTATTATTACTAGCCTATGCCTTGCTCATAACATGTATTCATTTACCTTGTGATAAGAATGATCTCTTTTGTATTTATTTATAACATTTTTTTGGATTTCTAATATTTTGGATAATGGAGAAATGCTATTTAATTATAGTGGATATGTATTATCCATTAATCATTAATGCAATGTAAGTGACTTGTTGTCTCTAAGAATCTAAATTCAAATCTTCTCTCCCAACTTATTATGGTGCAATAAAGACCATATAGATTCGCTATTGATATTAATAATTAGTGCACCATCTCTTTTTTTTTTTTTTTTTTTTTTTTTTTAAACCTTAGAAATGAATGCATGCACCTCATTTAACACATGACAATAGATTAATATTTTTCCATAAAAGAAAACACTATTATTTTTTTCCAAATAGAAAAAGAATACTAAATAATAATTAAAATTTTCGATGTGGTAGAAAGCTAAATGAAAAGTATTATATTTTCTTCTCTAGAAATAGGTAACATGGAAAAACCTTAGATTATTGCTGTTTGGAATAAAATGTGTGGAACTAAATTATTAGTTAAGAATTTGCAATAACATCTGTAAGGACACAATTTGGCGACGAACCTAAACAGTATTGGGTTCGTACGTAAAAGGCCCAGACAATATGATTTGTAGAGCGTGGGTGTAAAGAACTAGGTTAACTGTGGTATCTACCTCCAAGATTTTCTCTCAAGCCCATACAAAGTTTTCCTTCTTTTTCGTTGGTATAGTGAACGTTCTTTCTTAAGTCCCTCGTGTAACTCTCTCTCTCCTCCTTCTTACTTCTTTCTCTCCAGTTTTATGTATGTTCTTCTTTTTTCTCGATCCCCTTCTTCATGTTCTTCTTTTAGTTTATATACTCCCCTTCACGATCCATCCTCGCCGAACACGTGTAGATTGTGTCCGGGGGATTTCTTTTTGTCCCATCTGGCACCTCCTGGAACTTCCTATGGGCAGCTGTAAGGCTGCTTCCCTACTGCTCAGGTATCACCTCCACATTAATGCGGCCAGAGAGTTGGTTGAGAGGTCATTAATGCGGAGGCAGCTATAGTTTCAGATATTTGTTTGCCTTATCTCTTTCATCTTTAGTCGGCTACTCTACCCCTTGAGATGACCTACTTCTGAGATCTGATCGTGGTGAGACCACGTCCTGATCGTCCTCGGACGCGATCGTCCTCGGACGCATATTGCCGAGGAGCATGGCGTCCTCGGACGGGTGCACGGCCTCGGATGGGCCACTGGCCCAACAATCCTCAACCAATTCTGAATCCTATGGGCCTATCAACCGAATGATCCCCACAATAGCCCCTCAAAATCCTACTTTTCGACTCCTCAGGAGAAAAGGTGGGTTTTGACGTCATGAGCCTGCACCTGTGCGCATTTCGGGGCATGCCCCTGACGCTTCAGCGCCCCGATTTTGGCAGCATTAAATTCTGACAACTCCCTTGTCTCCCACGTTCGACGGTTAGATCCAAATCGAACGGTAGGGGGCTTCTCTTGTTTTGTGAGCGGGAACTTTGCCGCTCACAATCTTCACATGACTATAAAAGCGTTCCCAAATTAAACCTGTACCTTACCCTTAATGGTTACGCGGTTCCAAGGCCTTTACACTGAACCTGCCTTCTTCCAGTCTTCACTGTTCTCCTGGCGGCTACAAATAATCGTACGTTATCCGAGGTCCTTCCTTTGAACCTGTAAGTCCTCTCGAAACTTTTACCATTTTTATTCAAAATCAAAAAGTTGAAACAGAGGAATCCCTTTCGGTGTCTCGTCGACTCCGAGGAGGGTATTAGAAACTTCCGCTTGAAGTACAATATCCCACCAACGGTAGGGATGAGGTATGCGGCCCAAGGGGAGTGGGTTGACGCCAGGCAGACTGGGGAAGTGGTTATCCCCATGATCGCCTTTATTGAAGGAGGGATGACCATCCCAATGGGTGGTATCACTAAGGGTTACCTTAATTTCTTTAGGCTATCCCCCACCCAATGCGCTCCCAATATGTTTAGGGTTCTGGGAAGTATAGACGCTCTGAATCAGAGAATGGGTCTAAATCTATCCCATCACGACGTGAATTGGGTGTACAGCCTTCACCGCCTAGCTGACCAGGACTACTATCTCAAGTCGAGATATCCTGAAGTAAGGTTGATTCAGTGCCTCCCTACTTCAAATAAGCACCTAAAAGAAGATTTCCTCATTTTTTCTGGGGAATGGCATGATGGCCTATCTTGCCCGACAGTGGAGGGAACGCCAGGTGGGTGCGAAGTTATAGACCTATGCTACTTAGCTCATGATCACATTTTAATTACCTTTATTATTTTCGCGTCTCACAACTTTTAACTTTAAAATCAACGGTTTTGCAGATAGACGCTACACGAAGCCCAATCTCAGATTGGTCAATAAAGCGAGCCTAGACAGATTATTGAGAGCTGAAATATACGTGAACGAGGCTGATGGTCAGCTACGAGCAGCACATTTAATTCTCGGATATACCCCCCTTTCTTTTGGCTTTCAGGTGCCGAAGTGCGTGATTAGGGCACGCGATCCTCGGCTTCGCCGTATCAGTGTTGCCTACGAAGGATTCATCGTTCCAGAGGGTATTTCACTTCCCGAACACACACCTCTCACAGAACCTCTTTCCGTGGCCAGTGTCTCAGCGGGGCTTTCTTCACCCTCACCTTCCCTTAAGAAAAAGGGGACCAATAGGGGAAGGAAAAGGGAAAAAAGCAAGCAAACCGTTGTAACAGTATTGGAATCCACGGACGATTTTGAGATTTTCGATCAGCCCTCAAGCCCCGAGGAAAGTTCTGACGAGATGGGGGTAAAAAGGATACCCCAAAAAAGCTTAATGGAGCTGATAGGAGGTCAACAGGGAAAGTCTGCACCTGCCCAAACAGTACCATCTCAGGTTTCATCTCTTCCAGCCAGGTCTCCTCCTCCAGTCCCCCGCCACCCTCCTCAATCATCTCCGCAACCAGCACCGCCAAGCACTATCGAGCAAGAGAAGCGCAGAGAGCAGAAAGGTAAGGGGGTGGCAGATGCGAGCAAATCCCGTCCCACTCGAGAGGAGGATGTCCAACGAGCGGCAAAGCAGCAGAAAACCAGACAACCCTCTACGCGGGGCCAAGAGAAATCCGATTCCCCACATCCCGATTCACAAGCGTGGCTGCCAGTTCCTATGCTCGGTGGAGAACCCCTGCGAGACGATGCCTCTGTAAGGGATTATAACGGCGGCATAGGGTGTCATGTGGCCTCGGCCATAGAGGAGGCCTTATTGCTCCCAAAGGATATGGCTGAGCTAAAGAATGTGAGGAAGAATCAACTCATCCTTGACAATAAACGATATTTGGGCATGGTGAGAAGCTATCTTTTATACTGCTTCATTCTGTGACTGTTACTTACTAATGCGCACTTTTCATTAACTATAACACTAACTTACCCCCCCTTTTTATTTTTTACAGATCATCCAAAATACCTTCAAGCTAGATGAGATGCTCAATGCTTGTTCCAACCAGCTAGATGGTGAAAGGAAAAGAAGGGTAATGGCCGTTCAAACCTTGTCCAAATCTGAACAGGATCTGACCATCGCAAGGAAAAAGCTACAGGTCGAGGAAGAAGCTCGCAAGAGTGCTGAATCGTCATCAGAAGGCTACCAGAAGCAGGCCGAGGAACAGGCCAAGCTTCTGCGCGAGGCGAATGCCGAGCTGAAGAAGACTCAGGAGCAAGTTCTTGTTCTTAAGAAGCATCTAGAAGAAACTCAGAGGTTAAGGGAGAGAGCCGAAAAGCTTAAAGAACAAGCCGAGAAAGCAAAAACCGAGTCTGAGAAGGCAATGGGTGAAGCCGAGCAGAGGAGCTACGAAATCGGGATAGCTGAAACTGAGAAAGCGTTAAGAGCCGAAGTTCCGGAGGTTTGCCGCATCTTTTGTGCGAGAACCTGGAGCGAGGCTCTTAACCGTGCTGGGGTTGAAGCCTCATCTGAACTACGTAAGCCAGAGAACGTATATTACCCCGAAGCGATACGCTCCTCAGCTCCTCAACCACACCAAGCTGATACTCCAGCCCCAGCTATTAACCCCAGCGAGGAGGTTTTACCTCGCAACTCCCCTCCAGGAGCTTCTCCAAACAAATCCACCACTGCTTCGAAGACATATACGGTCTCACAGGGTTTTCAACAAAAATTGGACTCCACAGTTCAATCAGCTGGGGGCATCATCAAAAAGTAAAAAGATAGAAACTGCTTTGTAATTTTAATTTAGACACTTAATAGAGGACTCTCTCGCTTACTTTCTTATCATTCTGATGGTTCTAAGTTATCTTTACACTTACTTACTTTGTCGTCGTAATTTTGGATGGATTCATTTCAGACGCCTCTTTCATTGTACGCCAATCTTGCATTCAAAGCTCTCTCTTTCTGACTCCTTAACGAATGTTCATAGGGCATTACTTTTACTAAGATTATAATTTAGAAAACTCATCACCACTCTTTCTGCCATTTAATAATTCAATACACAACTTAGCAGGTAAGTTTCTACCGAATTAGTGGTCTAAGGATTTGGCATAACATAGTTTCTGTTTAGCAATTCAGTATGAATGATGGGATGTTAATTTCCACTAAGTTTGTGATCCAAGGACCTGGCATAACTCAGTTTCTATTTAACAATTCAGTATGAATGATAGGATGTTAATTTCCACTAAATTTGCGATCCAAGGACCTGGCATAACTCAGTTTCTGTTTAACAATTCAGTATGAATGATAGGATGTTAATTTCCACTAAATTTGCGATCCGAGGACCTGGCATAACTCAGTTTCTGTTTAACAATTCAGTATGATAGGATGTTAATTTCCACTAAGTTTGCGATCCGAGGACCCAGCATAACTCAGTTTCTGTTTAACAATTCAGTATGATAGGATGTTAATTTCCACTAAGTTTGCGATCCGAGGACCCGGCATAACTCAGTTTCTGTTTAACAATTCAGTATGATAGGATGTTAATTTCCACTAAGTTTGCGATCCGAGGACCCGGCATAACTCAGTTTCTGTTTAACAATTCAGTATGATAGGATGCTAATTTCCACTAAGTTTGCGATCCGAGGACCCGGCATAACTCAGTTTCTGTTTAACAATTCAGTATGATAGGATGTTAATTTCCACTAAGTTTGCGATCCGAGGACCGGCATAACTCAGTTTCTGTTTAACAATTCAGTATGATATGACAGGATGCGGGACTCATAGAATGCATATTTGACGTAAGTTAAAAGAGAATATTTGAATTAAAACTTCTTTACTAATAATAATACCTTCTGAGATTATTTACATTCCAAGGATGGAGTACAGGTTTTTCGTCTAGATCCTCTAGATAATAAGCCCCTATTCCAGCTACAGAAGTAATTCGATACGGTCCCTCCCAATTGGGTCCCAGTTTTCCCCAGCTTGGATTCTTAGTGGCCCCCAGGACCTTTCTCAGCACCAGGTCGCCTATGGCTAACGGCCTCATCCTCACATTGCTATCGTAGCACTGCTTGAGTTTGTGCTGGTAGTAAGCTAGCCGAACCATCGCGCTTTCCCTCCGTTCTTCAATCAGGTCTAAACTTTTTTCCAACATCGCATCATTATTACTCGAAGAGAATGCACTGGTCTTTAATGTCGGGAATCCAGTTTCCAGCGGAATAACGGCCTCGGTTCCATAGGTCATGGAGAAAGGAGTTTCTCCCGTCGAACGCCGGGGCGTTGTCCGATACGTCCAAAGCACATGTGGGAGTTCCTCCACCCATCTTCCTTTCGCGTCGTCTAGTCTCTTCTTAAGCCCATGGACAATGACTTTGTTAACAGCTTCAGCCTGCCCATTGCCTTGCGGATAAGCTGGAGTGGAATATCTGTTTCTTATTCCCAGTTCTGAACAGTATTTCCTAAAGGCATTGCTATCGAACTGGAGCCCGTTGTCCGAAACAAGAGCTCGTGGGATTCCAAATCGCGTAACAATGTTCTTCCAGACAAACTTCTTCACATCTACGTCCCGGATGTTCGCCAAGGGTTCAGCCTCAACCCATTTGGTGAAGTAGTCTGTGCCGACCAGCAGGTACTTCTTGTTTCCTATAGCTTTAGGAAAAGGGCCGACAATGTCTAGCCCCCATTGTGCAAAGGGCCAAGGACTTGAGAGAGGGTTAAGAACTCCTCCAGGTTGGTGGATATTCGGAGCATATCTTTGACACTGATCGCACTTCTTAACGTACTCCTGCGCTTCTTTCTGCATATTCGGCCACCAATAACCTTGCGTTAGTGCTCGGCATGACAGGGATCTTCCTCCTGTGTGGCTTCCACAAATACCCTCATGCAACTCTTCCAGGATTAATTCTGCTGCCTCGGGAGACACGCAGAGCAAGTATGGCCCAGAGAAGGACCGTCTATATAGCTTTTTATCTTCGGATAACCAGTACCGAGGTGCTCTCCTTCGTATTTTCTCAGCTTCTACCTTATCTTCGGGCAACACATCACTGTCGAGAAATTTTAATATAGGGTCAATCCAGCACGGCGTCAAACTAGCTTGACGAACTTGGCAAATCTCCTTTTCTGGTGAAGTGGGAGTATGCAAGTCTTCCACGATAATTACCCGTGGGAAATTTCGTGCTGAGGAGGTGGCAAGGGTCGCTAAGGAGTCTGCGTGGGTATTCTCACCTCGTGGAATATGT
The DNA here is from genome assembly GCF_001633185.2 of Quercus lobata. Classification (NCBI taxonomy): domain Eukaryota; kingdom Viridiplantae; phylum Streptophyta; class Magnoliopsida; order Fagales; family Fagaceae; genus Quercus; species Quercus lobata. Next base: position 30,317,186 of record NC_044910.1, on the reverse strand, counting down.
AATATGTCGAACGACTCGAACTCTGTTCGCATATGCCTAACCCGGTTCAGATACCCTTGCATTCTCGGGTCTCTGGCCTCCAACTCTCCAGTCACCTGGCCAACGACCAGCTTCGAGTCCGAGAACAGTTTCACTGCCTTTCCACCCATTTTATAGACCATGCTCATTCCCATTATCAGAGCTTCGTACTCTGATTCATTGTTAGTAGCTGAGAACCCCAGCCTTAGCGACTTCTCGATGATGACCTCTTCGGGAGATATTAGGACCAATCCCAGTCCAGCTCCCCGTTGGTTCGCGGCCCCATCCACGTATACCTTCCATACCGGCCCTCCTGGCGCGGATATTATGCCAACCGATTTTTCATCCATGTGATCTTGATTCCTACTAACTTCCTCAGGGCACTCAGCGACAGCTACTAGATCGGCGAGTACTTGACCCTTCACAGAGGTGCGGGGCATGTATTTGATGTCAAAAGCACCCAGAATCGTTCCCCACTTGGCAATTCTGCCGGTGTAGTCAGCACTTCTAAGTATGGATTTGAGAGGCAATTGGGTCAAAACAACTACAGTGTGAGCTTGAAAGTAGTGTGGAAGTTTACGTGTCGCATGGACGACTGCCAGTATGGCCTTCTCTAACGACAGATATCTCACCTCCGCTTCATGGAGGGATTTACTTACATAATATACAGGCCGCTGGACGCCATTGTCTTCCCGCATCAAGACGAAACTGACTGCGTATGGAGCTACCGCCAGATAGGCATACAATATCTCATCCACTTCAGGGCTAGACATGATCGGCGGTTTGGATAAATAATTTTTCAACTGCTGGAACGCCTCAACACACTCCTCGGTCCATTCGAATCCCTGCCACTTATGTAACAGACGGAAAAAAGGACGACACCTTTCGGCTGACCTGGAGATGAATCGGTTCAACGCAGCAGTCATCCCCGTCAACCTCTGCACTTCCTTTGGATTCCGGGGCGCTTGCAAGTTGTTAATAGCCCTAATCTGATCTGGATTAACCTCAATTCCCCTATGGGTCACCATGTACCCCAAGAATTTTCCTGAACCTACACTAAAGGAGCACTTCGAAGCATTCAGGCGCAACCTGTGTTCTCTCAGTATCCCGAAGATGCTAGTAAGGTCCTCCACATGTTCAGTCACTACCTTGCTTTTCACTACCATGTCATCAATATAAACTTCAATACTTCTGCCCAGCTGTGGCTCGAACATTTTCGTCATCATGCGTTGGTAGGTAGATCCAGCATTTTTCAGACCGAAAGGCATCACCTTGTAATGGTAGTTCCCAACCGGGGTCACGAAAGCGGTCTTTTCTTGATCATCGGCGGCTAACGGTATTTGGTGATACCCTTGAAAGGCATCCAAGAAGCTCATCCTAGGGTGGCCCATGGTCGCATCCACTAGCTGGTCAATATTTGGCATAGGAAATGGGTCTTTGGGGCATGCCTTATTAAGATCCGTGAAATCCACGCACACTCGCCACTTCCCCGTCTTCTTCTTCACTACCACCGTATTGGCCAGCCATTGGGGGTAAAAGACTTCTTTGATAGCCCCAGCCTGTTTGAGCTTGGCAACTTCACTTCGGACTGCCTCGGCATGCTCTTTCGATGGTCGCTGAGGAATTTGCCTTCTGGGGGGAACGGCAGGGTTTACATTGAGTCGGTGACAAATAAAACTTGGGTCTACTCCTGGAGCCTCATACGGGTCCCATGCAAAGACGTCCGCATTAGTTCGGAGGAACTCCAGCAAACTCGCTCTCTTTTGCGGAGGCAACTTGGTCCCAACCCGAAAGAATTTCTCTGGATCATCAACAACGGTCACCTTCTCCAGATCTTCACACTCTACCCCATTGGTTGGTACGTCTAAACCTGATGCTGGGATCTTTAATTGCTATGACTCATTATCGGCTGTAGCCGAGGTTTCTGCCTCAGGCCGATGCAGTATAGCCGCTACTTGGCATTGCCGAGCAGCCGCTTGGTTCCCTACTATCTCCAGCACTTGGTCTCCGGACGGGTACTTCACCTTCTGATGCAGGGTAGATGAAACCGCTTTAAGTGTGTGAAGCCAGGGTCTGCCCAGGATAGCCGTATACGGAGAAAAAACATCTACGACAATAAAATCAACCTCCACCACCTCCGTGCCTGACTGCACGGGCAGCCTGATTAGCCCCATGGGAATGACTAACCTTCCCTCAAAACTGACCAGAGGGGAATTATAGGTTGTCAAGTCCTGCTGCTTCAAACCTAGCCCCTTGTACAAATCCGGATACATCACATCCGCTGCACTTCCTTGATCAACCATCACCCTTCGGACATCGTACCCACTGATCCTCAGCGTTACCACCAAGGCATCCTCATGGGGTTGTATGGTTCCCTCCAAATCTTCGTCTGAAAAACCCAAAACCAAGGAGACACGCTTCTTGGCTCTCTTCCATGCTTGAGAACGATCCTCGGCCGGGGATCGGGACACTGACAACACTCTGGTGGGGTAAGATCCAGTCCTCCCCGGGGCCGCAAAGATGACGTTGATTGTACCCCGAGGGAGCCTTGATGAAGCATCCCCATGCACCTCGGAACCTGCTTGGCTCGCCCTTCCACTGGAGTGATGCAAGAGCTGCCTTAATTTTCCTTCCCGGACCAACTGCTCCAAATGGTCCCATAAATTTCTGCAGTTGTCTGTCGTGTGTCCATGGTCCTGATGGTAATGGCAATACAAACTCGGGTTGCGTTTTGTAGGCTCTCCTGCCATCCTGTTAGGCCATTTGAAAAATGGCTCGTCCTTTATCTTCTCCAAAACCTGCTGAACAGGCTCCCAAAATACCGCATTAACGACCTGGGCGTCTGCCGAGGCCGACTGGCCAACAAAGTCCCTCCTTGGTCGGTTGTTATTATAACGATCCGACCTGAAATCCCTCCTCTCCTGAGGGATCATCTTGGCCTTTCCTTTCCCCTGAAGCTGATCCTCCTCTATCCTTTTGTACTTCTCTATTTTGTCCATCAGTTGGCGTACACTGGTAACAGGTTTACCCGTCAAGGATTTCCTCAAGTCGTGATCAGCTGGGAGGCCGGCTTTGAAAGTAGTTATGGCCACAGCGTCATTCTTCCCTTCTATTTCGTTAAACATCTCCCAGTACCTATCCGAATAGCTCTTGAGAGTCTCGCCCTCTCGCATAGACAAAGTCAACAAGGACCCCAGCGGCAAAGGAGTCCTGCTGCATGTAATAAAACGAGCACCAAAAGCCTGGGTCAGTGCTTTGAAAGATCCAATAGAGTTGGCCCTTAAGCCATTGAACCACCTCATCGCCGTTGGACCCAAGCTCGACGGAAAAATCTTGCACATCAGGGCATCATCCCTGGAATGAATAGCCATCTTCTGGCTGTAATAGCTTACATGTTCCACCGGATCCGAATGGCCATCATACAGAGAGAACGTAGGTTGATTGAACCGCCGAGGGTGGGTAGAATCATCTATGCTTCTTGTAAAGGGTGACCTGGAAATTTGACTCAAGGCTTTGTTCATGGCATCGTTTCCCAAGCCCCTACTAGTTGGACTTTTACGCCTACGCCTATGGCGACGCTCCTCTTCGTAGGAGAAAGTCTCACTCTGCGGAGTTCTCGATCTCCGCCTGTAGCTAGTTCCATCCGACTCCCCGGATGATAGTTCGGAGCGAGGTGGGGAACGCTCCCGTCGTGCATGGCGTAACTCTCTCTTCAAGTCCGCAATTTCACATTGCAGATCCCCATCATGCTTCACGTGGGAAACGTGACTCTTCCCGCATGTACGGGTTCTCGTGGTGTGAGTAGTATGTATGCTCCCCTCTTGGACTTCCCTCCGTTCGGGACTCTTTCGAGGACCACCATGCTGAGAGCCCCTTGACTCCGCCTGATGCGGGCTGATATCACCCTGATGCAGCCCCGCTGCGGGGTGAGGCAGTTCCACTCCTTCCATCGAAAACGTTGTATCGGAGGTTGTACAAGCTAACACAAGCTCTCCCCACAGACGGCGCCAATTGTAAGGACACAATTTGGCGACGAACCTAAACAGTATTGGGTTCGTACGTAAAAGGCCCAGACAATATGATTTGTAGAGCGTGGGTGTAAAGAACTAGGTTAACTGTGGTATCTACCTCCAAAATTTTCTCTCAAGCCCATACAAAGTTTTCCTTCTTTTTCGTTGGTATAGTGAACGTTCTTTCTTAAGTCCCTCGTGTAACTCTCTCTCTCCTCCTTCTTACTTCTTTCTCTCCAGTTTTATGTATGTTCTTCTTTTTTCTCGATCCCCTTCTTCATGTTCTTCTTTTAGTTTATATACTCCCCTTCACGATCCATCCTCGCCGAACACGTGTAGATTGTGTCCGGGGGATTTCTTTCTGTCCCATCTGGCACCTCTTGGAACTTCCTATGGGCAGCTGTAAGGCTGCTTCCCTACTGCTCAGGTATCACCTCCACATTAATGCGGCCAGAGAGTTGGTTGAGAGGTCATTAATGCGGAGGCAGCTATAGTTTCAGATATTTGTTTGCCTTATCTCTTTCATCTTTAGTCGGCTACTCTACCCCTTGAGATAACCTACTTCTGAGATCTGATCGTGGTGAGACCACGTCCTGATCGTCCTCGGACGCGATCGTCCTCGGACGCATACTGCCGAGGAGCATGGCGTCCTCGGACGGGTGCACGGCCTCGGATGGGCCACTGGCCCAACAATCCTCAACCAATTCTGAATCCTATGGGCCTATCAACTGAATGATCCCCACAACATCTATTAGAGACACCTTTTATTTTGAAGATTTATTATCCCATTCGTTAGTTTACATACTTTGCATTTACACAAATATAAGGCATTTATTATGCACAATACCATTATTTATTTTGCAAATTTTCTACAATATATATCATTTGAAAAATAAATGTAGTCTTCGGTGTTGGATCACTTACAAGATCAATTCGGAGTGGATTTGATTCATTTAGAAAATATGATTGGGGGAACTATAAGCAGAGCAATTAGGCATAAATTGATATCAACTCCTCAAAATTTGGTAACTTCAAATTCATTAACGACTAGCTATGAATAGTTTTTTGGATTATACACCCACCATCTCAAGTTTTAAATCAAACTAATCAATTAACACAAATAGTACTTGGGAGAAAATTGAGTAATTTGGGCCCTAGAGGATTGGTAAGAGGAACTCCAAGTTTTCTAATATATATATCCTCCCAAGTGGTTGCCAAATATTTGTATTAAATGTTAGATACTAAGGAGATGAAAAAAATATTTTTGAACGCAAATAAATAATAAAAATTAAATAATTCATTAAAGAGTTTGTTTGAGTGGAAGGTTAATTGTTTAAATAATTAGCTGGAAGGTTATATGAATCAACTAATTCATTAAAACCTTTACTTAAGTGGAAGGTTAAATGAATCAATACATTAATACCTTTCAAAAAGAGTGGCATGTGGTTCCAATTAAAAGATGAGGTGGAAGATAAAATGAAAGAATTTTCAAAGAATATATCACATGATAGAGTCTCATGTTCTCATACAAAATAAAAATTAATTAATGTTAACAAAATAAAATTATTATTATTATTATTAGAGTTTCAACCTATGATATTAAGGATGGCAATTTTTTCCCGTCCCGCTTAACCCACCCCTCCCCGCTTCGCCCTGCGCGGGTTCCCCCTCCCTCAAAGGCGGTGGGGCAGGGATGGGGCAAGATTTTAGCCCCGCACCACCGAGGGGAGAGGGGGCGGGGATGGGTTTAGACTTTTTATACCCGTCCTCGCCCCGCCCCGTGTTATTAAGGGTTATAATTGTAAATTTTTCATATCCTAAAACTCTACTATTTAAACAAACATATTAATATTAGCATATTTTATTCTACCCAATGTGGTTCTCTGCCTTTATTTTGTTATGTGTTATACTATGAGATTTTTTTTAAAATTTTTTTTTTTTTTTTTATGATTGTCTTGTTAAACACTTTGATATATTATTCAATTTTTTTTTCTAAAAATTGATTTGATTTGATGGGATAAATTTAGTTGTAATTTCAAGTATATTTTTATTAATGAAATAGGTTTCATTAAAAAAATTGTATTAGTTGTAAGGCAAATTAACAAAAAGTAGAGTTTTACGAGGTGGGGCAGGGCTTTGCGGGGCCCCAAGGGGCGAGGATGGGGTGAGAAAGTATTCCCTGTCATGTGGGGCGGGGTGAGGATGGGACAAGACAAAACTATGCGAGGCGGGGACGAAGACCCCATCCTTCGGCCCCGCCCCGCCCCATTGCCATCCCTATATGATATCCGCTTTCGATGATTGTGCTCTATATCATCAAACCAAGACACCAATCGGGACTTCACTAATTAAGTTAATTAGAACCCACTATTTATTGTTGAATATAAATAATAATAAGAACTAAATAATTAACTTACTAAAATCTTTGTATAGGTGGCAGGTTAAAATAAATGAATTAATCCAATAAAATCTTTTCTTAAATGGAAGGTAATTACTTAGGTTGAAGGTTAAATGAATCAATTAATTACAAAAATTCCTTAAAACGAAGGAGGCAAAAATATCCATTAATTGCCCCACTTCCCTATTAAACCTCTTCTCCACTTATCCTATTCTATATAAACACTCATCTCTCTCTCTCTTTGTATGTCCACAAGTAAACGTGTGTGCATGCCTGTGCGTTCATCTATAAGCCATGGACAGCATCACAATTAACAAGAAGTTATTAGTGTCACTATTATTCTTCATTCAGTTCATCATCGTCATTACTCCAGGTAAGTTTAATTTAGTTGTGATATCTTAGCTAGCAGGCTCCAATTCAATATCTCTCTCTTGCATGTTAATTAGTTGTGTGATATCTCATCGAGCGAGTCTCCAATTCAATCTCTCTTGAGTTGAGTACCTTGTCATTGTAAATTATAAAATAAAATTAACCACACACATAGAGTAAATTAACGTGAATTATTATTAAATATTTACGTGGCTGATGTTGCAGGATCCCATTCCGAGCTGATGCCAGTTGAGACATCAACCGAAACACTGTGGCCCATAGGTCCAATTAAGTACCTAACGACGTTCGAGGCTGTTGCAAACTCTCAATCTCATGAAGATGCTCTACGTCGGAGGCTAGCACCAGCACCCTTTCAGACGTGTAGCCAATGCACCTGCTGCAGTGGTCCTAACAACCAAACCTGCACCACCAAGCCTTGCTGCTATGGCATCAAATGCAACCTTCCCGGCAAGCCTTTCGGAACTTGTGCTTTTGTACCAAAGAAATGTGACTGTAACCGTTGTAATTAAACCTTTTCGTACGTCTTCAGTCGAACCAAATTAAAAATAAATTCTCCCTCTCGCATTTACATCTTCTATATATGTAAGTGCCGACACAGACAAACTATTTTAAAGAGTACTCACTGTACAACTACAATATTTTAAGGTGCTATTGCTAAATATCATCGCCCCAGCTGGTATACTTGTACTGTATTAATTACTATAATAAATAAGAACGAAGATGAATACTAGTTTGCTGTCTGCCTGTCATGCGCACGATCATCTATTACATTGTCATCTTTCCTTTCTATTTATTTGTTTAAACTGTTTACTAAAATCACTATTAGACCTTTGGAGTTTGAATAAGTTGTTCCCATTACTTTATAGATCAATTGACATATAGCTTTATGCTCTATAGCAATTCCCATGGTATTGTATTTTTTGTTATACTATGTAACAACAGTTCACATGCAAGGTATATATATTTGCATCTCATGCAATATTATGAAGCAAACTCTTGTTTTCTAATTAAATGTATTTTGAAAGTAGAAGCCAGTCACAAATAAAACATGCTATATATATTTGTATTTTTTTTTTTTTTTTAATGTTATGTTTACTAATTATGGTTAAGTATTTGGGCTATTTCGGTCCAATTCGTCTAATGTGGTTCAATTTAGTCATTTTGGTCTATTGTGATTCGGGAAATTACAGCTTGTGGTTTGTGTAGGCTGACATGTGAAAGAAGCACCCTTAGCCCTCTCGACCAAGGCTTTACACTTGTAACTTCCTTTATTAATGGACCCAAATTAACAACAACAGTTAACTTCTTTATTGATGACATAACTATAAACATATAAATATCTATCTCAAAGTCGATCGATATGAACAACCCTCTTTTAAGGGGAGTGCATTTATCTCATATCAATTGTATTAAAAGTGATTAAACATGTTCCAATATTTGCCTGTAATTTCAAGATTGTAGCCTTGGCATGTCCCCTTGATTGATTTGAAGGGAGGATCTACAAACATGCCTATCACTTGATTTTAGGGGAAACTCTTGCCAAAATTCACCAATTCTCTATCATATAAATACCCTATTATCACCCTCGATCACAATGAAAGTATGTACCCTGAGAGCAATGTTTCATCCTCTCAAATAAGTAGTGGATTTTATCATGAATTTAATTGATGAAATCTATTAGTAATAGTTCCATCATAAAAATTACTATTACTGAAATCAAAAAAATTACTTTTATGTAATTGGGACGAGTAAATTGGGAAAAATAGTTTATAAGTAACATCCTTTATTTGCCAAAGAAAATTGTTCGTCTACAAGAAGGTACATAAGCTTTGAAGCAGATTTTTCTCTGTCACGCTACGTACATCTGGCGTGTCTAACAGAAAATTCAAGAACTGAGTGGAACGTAACCAAGTCTCGTAAGCTACTCACTATCACAAGATAGTGCGTACAAATTAAACAGTGTTCTTTTTCAGCCACACTGTCTAGGCATGTATTTTTGCCTTTCGGTTTTTCATGACGTTAGATTGTTCGCAGACGTTGTCCAGTAATAGATTATTATAGGATATATAGTGCTTTTTAGTCAAAGAACAACTTAGCTTAATTTGTAGTAAATTAGTTATAAACGTGTTCTACTCCTCATCTTTGGAAATATTAAAAAGAAAAAAGTTTGGATGTGAAACTATCTAATTCTGCTTATCCAAAGTGTGTAGTATAAAGAATTAATACCAAAAAAAAAAAAAAAAAAAAAAAGAAGAAGGAGAAGGAGAAGATAAGAAAGCCACTATTAGTGAAGACTATTATCATATGTTAGAACACAAATAGAAAGAAGTTTATCACCTATAGTAGTTTTCTTTAAGAATTTATTTACCTGGTTGTGACTGGAAAAATACCTAAGTTTATCCCATAGGGATATAGGATGATGACCTGGGAGGGCGGTATTCTTTTCTTGAAGAAAATAAATTCCGCATTTAAGTTTTAAACAAGTGATTCGTAAGTGCTTTCATGACTCAAATCTAGGTGCACTAAACCAAGTTGCTCAATTAACTAATTGTTACGCCAACATTGTATTGGCACTAAATTAGTGTGCAGATTGTTAATATAAGCATAAACCATCCTCCAGTTGACTAAATCTATCTGTCATTCCAATCTTTATCAACCTTTATTGTACTCGAGCTATAGGCATTTCTTATTGTTTTTGTGTTAAGGAATATTAATTGGATTTCAGAATCATAACTGGCAGCAAGAAAACAAGAAATCACCTTGGCTCCAACCAAAACCCCACATATAGATCTGCCCCGCTTTGAATACTACGCACTACACGTCGAGAGCAATTTGAATTAAGTTGGTATAGAATATCTCCACTAGAAATATAGAAACAAGTAAAGAGAGAACCAAATTTTCAGTATGGAGACAAATGAGTCACATGGTGTTGGAATAAGAGCAACTTTACTAGCTAGCTAGCTAGCCTGCTGATTGCTTGAAATCACTAATTAAACAATGAGTCTACCCGAAATCCATTTCAGATACTTCCTAATTAATATATCCTAGTCAGGGACGGAGTTAGGACTAGGAGTACTTAGGGGGGCGACTCTGCTGCTAGCTATGTGCGGTGGCTTTGGTCTTTGAGTCTACTATTTTACTACTAAGAATTTTTGTTTAAAATTTTTTAAATGACCAAGTTGCTTGATTTTGGTAAAATAGATTGATTGGGCTTAACTTTTTTAGTTTTATTATTGGTGATTTTTGTTATTGGGCTAATTTTTTTGGGCTTATATATTTTGTTTTAGATTTAATCTATTAATTTTTTATATCCTTTAAAAGGTGAAAAATGCTAAAACTGCAAAATTTTTACAAATTGCTAATGTGGTGAGTAGATATTAATAAGTAAAAAGTGATGCAAGTGTACGAACCAATAAAAATTTGTTACCTCAATAGTTTGTATAAACATTATAAAAATGTTTGTAGTTAAACATTACTTTCAAAAGAATTGATGGCATTATTAAGGGGCAAACCGTAAAATGATGATCCTAGTCCTAGCTAATTATAAAGATGTTATGGCCGGATAATCATCATTTGTAAAAAGCAGCACACGCGCGCGACAGTTCGGCCCACACCGTAAAAACAAGACTTTATTAATCATCGATGTTCACTAATGTACTCACAGTGACGAAAAAGTAAAATGATGATTCTGCTTAATTCTTCAACCGTGCACTTTTATGTGTGCCGCCAAGATAGAACATTATAATCATACGAGATAAAGGGGTGCAACAACTTTAACAAATTAATTAAACACAAACTTAATTAGCTATACTGCTACTGTAATATACTTGTTAGCGAATACTACTATGGCACTAACCGTGTTTAATAAATAAATTGGTGATGTTGAGAATCAATAACAACATATTAATTAACTGTTTTTTTGATGATCAACATAATAATTAACTTAGTTGTTTTGAAAATGTTGTATCTAATATAATAATAAAAAAGGAGCTTGATGAGGTATTCTATAAATTAAGGTAGTACGAAAATAGAGTAGATGGAGAAAAGAAGCAGCAGACGTACGTCATGGATGGTGGAATAAAGCTGGGGGGGAAAGGGACCTACGTAATTAGTATTAGTGTTAGCCACTAAGCAAGACAAACGTCGGAGACTAAGGTGAAAAGCTCTCTCTTTCCACGTACTTCAGACCAACCAAATTTCCACTAATAAGGACAATTTTAATGTCCAAAATTCACCTTCCTAGCAACGGGAGCGAACGTGGTTTTGGAATTAAGTTTTAAGAATCCAATGCATTGTCACTCTCATTCTCCACATTAACCCATCTTCAATAATCATATTCTCTCTCTCTCTCTCTCTCTCTCTCTCTCTCTTCTAGTAGCTATAGAAAGAAAGAACCATGTCAAGAATTCATCCTGCTTATCAGAATAGAAGCCATGATGATACGTTAACTTTGGAGGAAAGGAGCGAAGAAGATACCGATCAGCTTCAGCTACAACTAGTACGTCCTTCAGTGCTCACCGTGTGGAAGCGATCTAGCATGACTTTCCAGGGGACTGACGGATTCACCGTTTTTGACCACCATGGAAGACTGGCTTTTCGAGTTGACAACTATTCCAGGAAAACCTCTTGCAATATAATTAAAGGAGGAGGTCTCGTCCTCATGGACGGAGCTGGGAATGCTTTGCTAACTCTCAAACCCCAGGTATATTATACATCCATCAATGGATCTCTCGTGTGTTGTATTTGTATATAGCCTGCTCAACTACTCCTATACTTGACTGTTACTGTTATAGATATTATATCATGATGATAGATCGTATATAATCACCACTACTATATGTGTGTAAGCTCTGCTATATATATAAAATCATATCATATAAAATATAAATGTATTGCATCGTACATGAACAGGTATTAAGCATGCAATACCAGTGGAATGCATATAGAGGAGAAGATAAAATGGGAAAAAGGGTGACTAGTACTACTTCAAAGGTATTCTCGATGAGAAATGGATCAACGCTTTTCCACAGTAGCAAAGACGAGGCAATAGTGATGATGATGGGATCATCATCATCATCAGGACCTAGTACTAATGATATTAATACTGATCATCATCATAAGACACCAGATTTCAGGATCGAGGGATGTTTTAGGAGGCGAAATTGCAAAATAATAAAGTGTAGCAGTGGAGAAATGGTGGCAAGGATTGCTAGGAAGAGAGTGAACAACAGGAGGATATTGCTTGGAGATGACGTTTTCAGCCTAGCAGTACAACCTGGCTTCGACCCTCAGCTTATTATGGCCTTTGTAATTATCTTGGACCGCATTTGCAGTAAGCCATTTGCCCCGGTCTTGTGTTCCTAATTAAAAAATAAAATTCTAGTGTATATGTATATTCATTTCTACACACCAAATACTGTCTGACAAAACACAATACACCATACACAAAATCTCATGCGTTCTGTGTTTACTGTTCAGTCCTTCTCCTTCAAGAAAAAAGTCATCTCGGCCGGGTATTTCTTTTTTTTTTTTTTCTTTTTTTTTTAATATAATCCAGCTTAATTCCAAACAGACATGTATTTTGAATAACATTAATGTTCTGTTTGAATTGAGGGAGAGGGAGAGAGAGTAGAGTAGAGTAAAGTAGATTTAGCACAAAATTAGCTTATTTTTAGCCAACTCTGCTCTACTCCCCTCCACCCCTCCTTCTTCCCCCCTTCATCCAAACAGGCCTTAATGAATTGAGTGGATGCTTTTTACATCTATATACTTGCACTTTAGAATCTCTTTGATATGTCATGTTTATTGGTTGAGACTAGAGATGAGTCAAGATGATGATCCAACTCCTCTTCTTCAGGGGCTACTAGGAACAAAGTACGAACTCACACCTGCATGCCGGACAATTATGGTTATGGACTTGCATTTTAATCTAGATGTTATGTTAGTATCTTGACCTTAATTTACTTGAATTTTCAAATCAATCCTTAAAGTTATTAATTTTTATGAATTAATCTAATCTATTTAATTTGGTAGTCCACCATACAGTCCTTCCATGCGTGATTTTGGTAGGCCTTGGCCTCTGTATTAGACTCGCTCTTGGCAATCCTAGCTAATTCACTACTCACTAATATTAATATAAATCCATATACTAAGCCAGACATCCCACCTGCAGCTTCTTGCCTAATTAAGGGATACCTCTCTCCCAATCAAAACTAATCTTTTAGTTGTAAATATAATTTTAGAAGAGAATTAGAACCTCCACTTACTCATTCCACTAGAGATTTATGGCATACACAGATAGCACAGTCTATCCCCAACTCTCCCCGACAGTCGAAAGGGATTCAGAAATCAAAATCACAAGGCCCTCCTTCAGTTCAGGTCGAGAGGTGGCATGAATCATGCAATGCATTGCTATACAGTATACACTACTAAAGAAAAAAAGCACGAGTAGCAATTAGTGGTTATAACAATTTCTTTTCTTTTTCTTTTTCTTTTTGATAGGTATGATTGCATCTTTTACAACTAACGCCAAAAAAGTGCTCTGGCACCAGCAGCACCTCTTTCCACAATTTTATACTACCATCTTGTACCCAAACTCAGAGTATAAGCGGTCAAAACAATACAGATAGTCAGATACAAATAAATCCATGCCACGACTAACTTGGCAATTACATGAGATCTTTATACTAATGGATGAAGGACAACATGCTATCACCAACCCTAGTGGCTCATCTGTGATGTTAGTACTATGAAAAATCCATTAACCTTGTTAACAATAATCAAAGAAAATACGGGCCAAACGCCTGGCCATATATGTGCCCCAGATGGTCCAACATCACTCAGTCACCAGACACATAAGTCTTGTCCTCATAATACCTTTTCTCACTTGCTGCCTTCTTCTCATTACGCTTCTGCAGTGGAGTAAAAAAAATTTAATCTTATATTTCAACCAGAAAGGCATCAAAAGCAGGCAAAACAATGAAAAGTTGAATAACATTCCAAAATCTCTTTTGACTCTAGGACATACTGTTATTTCTTTAAGCAGACATCCTAAATGCAATGCTTCTCATCCCTATAAAATTTTGTTTTGTCTTTTTCATAGAAGTTTTAAAACCTTTTCAATCTCTACATTATTTGATGAAAATAGTAGGATTGAATTTCTGATCAAAAGTACCAAAAAGTGTGTAGTTGAGAATAGGAGAACCTGGTATGCTTCATGGTTTGATACGATCCTCCTAATTATTGTGGTAGTTGTGACATCCAGGGGACTTTCCAAAATTTTAAAGATACCCATACTGATCGGAACATCATAAGGGTTGGATGTTTCCTGGAAGTAAAAATAATGTCAGTCAACAGCTAAAATATAAAATTTTATAATTTCGGAAGAATTACATACAGGATGAATCAGACATTATGAAAACTGCTACTTCGATCAATAGTATCACCACTAGAAACATATTTTAAAATTTACCTTCTGAAAATCATGATTCTCTGCTACTGTTCCATGGACAACTAGCGAGATGTTGAAGGTAATGATCTGCACCAAAAAATTCCACTAAGTTCCACCTTTGAAAATAACATAAAGTATGGCCTGACCACATCTTGGAAAATCCACAAACCCAATGAACAATTAACAAAACCACAATCAGACCAGAAAGAAAAACAGAATATTAAGAAAATATTTTCTTTTTTGATAATTTGATAGTTGGAAGAGGGGGGATTTGAACTTTTGAACCCTAGATGTCGCCATCAAAAACAAACACTAAGAGGTGTTAGTTGAGCTACAAGGCTATCAGCAACAGATTATTAAGACAATTACAAAATGAATTTAGATCTCAAGTACCTAATGACTTAAACCAAAGGGAAAACTCAATCCACTTGAATCATGCAAAAATCAGAATAATCTGAGCATTTGAAAGACTCATTTTGCAACTTTATCACACCAATTTGAGCTTATCTTCCCAGGACATTTTAAAGACATTAACACCTGGCACTCTAATACCAGCACAGCAATTTTCTCAGAACAGTATGACCATGCAATGTTGCGAGAAATCCATAGCCAATGCAACTGATGGGATGGAGGGGGAAAAGGGCAGTTTATAGCCATCATGGTCCTACTGTAGAAATTAGAAAAAAGCCTGTCTTCATTAAAAAAAAATGCATTTGGAAATCTGTGAGCTGAATAGCAATTAACTTAAAACTAAGGTCTGCTTAGTATCTGTGATAATGACCTCAAGAAGTAATGAATGCACTGGAAAGTAATGCATAACAGGATGCCAGTACTGCTTGCAATAGCAGATAGGAGTGTTATTGCTTTATAGGGTTGTTCTAAGAGAGAAAATATAACATGTACTGGTATGGTAATATGGGTGCAAGAGTGTTTTTTGGGAGCAATAGGTTTGTGCATATTGGTGGTTAGTAAATTTGTGCTGGGTGGCTTCAAATGAAGCGGACGGTGGGCTTGAAATATGCGAGGATAGCTACAAATGTTGACACTTGCTTGTACTTATTGCATGTAACTGTAAGTGTTCACGGACTTTTCTTCTTTTCTCTTTTTTTTTTTTTTTTTTTTTTTGGGGTGTAAATTACCTTTTAAACCTTAAGAGTTTTAGGTATTCTTGAATGCTTCCTTTGAAACTTACACTTTCAAAATGTTTCATTTAAATCTCAAAGTTTCTAAAAATGTTTTATATAAACCTTCTATCACATTTTTTCTGTTAATCCCATTAGACATCACGTGGCTAACTGCTTTGTATGAATTTTATTTCAAAATTTGAGGTTTAAACGAAACTCACCCAAGACTCCAAGACTCTAAGGTTTAAAAAAAATTATTTGAAACTATAAGGTTTAAATGAAACTTCTTTAAAAAAAATTGAGGTTTAAATGTAACTTTTTGAAAGTTTAAGTTTAAATGAAATGTACTTTATTTCTGTCCGCATGTGTGAGGCTATCCAAGGTCCACCATCCAACTTTTTCCCTGGAAGAGTGTCTGGTGTACTGAGGCCCTTAAGGGTCGTTTGGTTGGAAGGATGGAAAAGTGAGACAGAAAATGGGAAGGGGATAGAAAAGTAGGGAGATAGAAGATATTTTAGTTTTCTTTGTGTGTTTGGTTTGGGGGTGAAAAAGTGGAGAGATAGAAAACTCTTTTATTTGGCTAAAGAGAAAAGTGAGAGAATGGAAAAGGTAGTTTGTATAAATTTACTCTTATGCCCTTATTACATAATATATAAGAAATAATTTTTTTATACTCATTATATAATAAAAATATTACTAATTATCAATTAAAATTAATAAAATAACACTTTATAAAAATTTATACATCATACATATTATATTACTTTTACTTTTACTTGTTATTATAATAAATTATATATTTTTTGTATATAAAAAAAAAATGGACACATTACAAAAAACAAAATAAGGAAGATTTGGTTGTGTAGAGACTCTAGAGAGACAGCTGTGAAATGTAGTGGAAAGAGAAAAACTATAAGAAAGAAGATGTGTGGTTAGTTGGGCATAGTTACTATTTTAACAAGGGGTAAAAACACAAAAGCACGGGCTGAAGCAACATTCCACAAAATCAACCTAGTTTTCTCCCCTCCCCAATTTGGGGAGAAAACGCCCAGGCCCCACCAGTTTTCCCTCCTAAAATTCCTTCAACCAAGAACACAAAAAAAATTCTTTCTCACTTTTCTCTCCACCTTTTCCATCCCTCCTAAAATCACCCCAACCAAATGGGGCTTAAAAGGATCTCCTTTGTCTGGACAGCAGCCTAGGCGAAGATCCCTACTTGTTATTCTTATAATCTTATCAAGTGAGGATTTTCCTTGGGTGATGTTGTATGTGCAAGTTTAAGGGAGAGACGGTAGATCACTTGTTGATCCATTGTGATATTGCTTATGACTAATGAAGTTTGGTTTTCAAAACATTTGGGATTCATTGGGTGTTACCAAGGAGGGTGGTGGATCTTCTGGCTAGGTTGAGGAATTGGTTTGGGGAAGCACTCTTTAGATATTTTTTGTACTGTTATGTTCATCATCGTGCTTCCCCTTGGATATTTTTTGTACTGTTATGTTCATTATTGTGAGCTTGATGTAACCTTTTTTTTTTTTTTTTCGATTATTCGAGAGTTGGGGCAAGGGGATTTGAACCCGGGATATCTCTATTAGAAACACTAAGAGGTGCTAACCAGTTGAGCTACAAGGCTCTTGCAACATAACCTTTTTTTTTTCCAATAAGTTTTATTACATAAAAAATATAATTAAAAAAAAAAGCTCTCTAAGGTTAAATTTTTTTTTTTTTTGGGGGTTCGGTTGGGGGGGGGGGGGGATTTATAAATAATTTATTCTGGTAATCACAGTTTTCATAAATTTATCATTAACTATAAGAAAGTAAAGAGATATATCCGGTGTTCTAGTGCATGCCCCACAGTTTTCAGATCAGTTTTCCAACCATACAGCAGAAAATAAATCATTTTCACTGAAAATATTTTTCAAGAAAGGGGCTCTAATCAGAATAAGAAATCAACTAAAACCATGATAAAGAAATTTATAAAAGCAAAAGAATGAAAGACATAAACTGCACAACATTAAATTATAGAGAAAAACTAACCATGTCTTTTGACACCTCCCATGGAGCACCAATTATCACCTCATCTACATAGCGGCAGGCAAGAACGCTTAAACTTCTTTCATGAAGATTCATTATAGGGCGATGTGCTCCCCTAGTAGCACTGCAGAGCCATTGTACAACAAATGCAGATATTTAAGATTTAAAGATATTTAGACTTTTTTTGTGTACATGTGCGTGTGAACACGTATAGAACATCTCAAAGTTTCTTTACATGTAGAAGATGTTGAATTAAACCTAAAACCAAAAATAAAAATTGTTCAAGCTCTACAGAAAACAAATTCACAATCAAAAGGCTACACCAAAAAGTAATCATGCATTTGAAGGAAGATTCTATGAGCTATTGAACTGTTACGGCCAAACTGCAATTCTATAAAATAATACAAACAGATGTAATTGTAAGAAAGAATATAAGTTAGAGACAGATTATGCAGTTTTCGAACAACAATCATTGAAGAAAAAGGCAATTGTGATCTGTTAATTAGAATTTTACAAAACTCACAAGGATACCTGACACCAAAAGAGACACAAATAATCACCTACCTCCACAAAAATACTCATATCTCCAGACACTTAGGTTTAGGAAATATAATCCACATCCCATAAATCAAAAGGCTTGACTTGACACGGGAATAAAACTGTAGTATAATTGTAAAGTTTCAGTCTGAAGCATACTTTCAACTTACAGTCTGAAGTGTGGATATATATATATATATATTGGATAATTGGTGTGGATATATGAAATAGCTTATAAATGCATATATTATAATCCAAACTAGTACAGAAATTGACTGTGGCAGACATGCCCTACATAGGCTTAGATACCCAACAAAAACACACATGCAAGAGGAACCCTAAAAAATGGCCAAAAAGTCAACTCTGTGGATTTGAAAGACTGAAGCACCTAAATTCTGAATTTTGGTATACAAAAATACCTGCAAGCTGCGAAAGTTATTATTTTTATAAAAACAACAGCCAATTGCAGTTCACTATCTTCCCAAAAAATTAATTCCTCATGTATTTTCAATCCATAATTCTTTTCCCACAGCAATTAAATTGAGTGGACTAGTATTATGAGTTTTTATGTTACGTTTGTTCAACAGATTCTAGAAAATGTCTTCTGCACTTTCCAGTGTTCAACGTGGTGAAAGATATTGGTCCACGGAAAATAACCCAAAGGAGGCAAAAAAATGTTTTCCACTTTCATTCCTTTGTGGGCCACCCAGAAAAAAAAAAAATAGCGTTAATGAAAGAATGTCATAAATTACAATTCCTCATGTTCACTTGAATCTTTTTCTTTTTTTTTTGGTTTGGGGGGGTGGGGGGAGGGAGAGCTCCTTAGCTAGATAATTTTATACAAATTTCAATTTCTTTTTTCAATTCATTCCCTTAACTTGTCCCAAAATTTTGTATTAAAATTCCATATTTAAAGATATTAATGATTTATCCAAGTTGACTTAATATCCTCTTCTGCGATATCCCTTAAAACGTACAAGTAAAGTTCCACCCAAATCAGGGTTTTGAGTACAGGAATATTAGAAAGAGGGAAAAAAAAATGATAAAGAACAAATAAAGAGTCACGCATAACCACAATGTTGACTTATGGACAAAGGGGGGAGTAAGAAAAGAAGGTTGCAACCTGACTGTCTGATCATTGTGTATCCCAACAAGTAGAAAATCTCCAAGCTCCCTAGCAACCCTCAAGATCTATACAAAACAAATGGTCAACAACAAAATGTATAAAATCTCTCTTCTTGACCTGCAGAAATTGGTTGTCATTATCTAAATTAAGACGGAACGTTTTTGAAAGTTGGAAGAAAAAAAAGCTTCCAAAGTAAAGCATCTACAAATGTAAACTTGTTTAGATTTTTTTTTTTTTTTAATAGACAATATGTGAAAGAAACAATGAAGAAAAAGCAAGAAGGGCAAATCCATCTGCAGGAGTTAATGGTAGTAAGGCATATAAAATAAAAAGTAGTTAATGATAGTCATAAAAATAATTGTAATGAACTACCACAGAAAATAAAGAGAATGACACTCCACAAGAAGTATCAACAAGGAAAGCAAACAAGGATACTGCAAGTGACAGAGATTCCTCTCAAAACTGCAGCTTTGGAATCAGTTGTGATTAGGGACAATGAGCTTTATTCCTTTTACTTCCTTTTTTTTTTCTTTTTCTTTTTCTTTTTCTTTTTGTGAGGGGATGGAATTATGATGAAATGGTCAGAAGAATGGAGACATGACTCAAAGTAAAAATTCCCAGAGGATGGTTGTTGGATACTAAACCTGTAGCTGTACCGACTTTATTTCAAATTAGAGTCTGGTGGTGTCTGGAGAATAAGATGTGCAGAGTGAAGACACCATATTGTGTTACAAGAAAATTCATTGATATAACATTACTGATATATTAGTTGGGTGGGTCTTATGTAATTATAGCAGGTTGTTGTATCAGATAAAGTAAGCTGTGTTGTCCTATGACTTCCAATGGAGTTTAAAGACTGAAAATCACAAGGGAGAAAATCCATCCATCCCTCTAGACCATAATCTTCGTCACTCATACAATCAATTCATTCATCCATCTAGCCATGACTTTGTTAAATTATTCATGTGAGAGAAGAAGAAGAAGAAGAAGAAGAAGTCCAAATAGCACCTCAACGTGTCCAGCATGAAAAAGATCAAATGCACCATCTATATAAATTATGCGAGCATCCGGTCTTGGCCCCTGAAACAACAGGCATGAAAAGTTAATAAAAAATTTAACAAGGTAGACTTCACAGACAATACTTTGAAGAAAATGCATTTTCAAAGAAATCAAAGAGGGTGAGAACTCTAGTAAAAGCAAGAAGGAAAAGATAATAAGGTTCCTTATCATAATCGGTGGGGAAAAAAATGAAACAATAAGAAGTGGGGAGGGCCATTGATCTGTACAGCATAATCATCCAACTGCAAATTTATAGCATATTTCCCTTGTTAGCTAACAAGAGAATGTAGCCAAAAGCAGAAGTTACCCTAAAAAAATAAACAAGTTTTCTAATACTATGAGTAGAGGATGATCTCACTAGGCATCTATTCAATTTCAGTTGAACTCATCAAGGCCTAATCCAACTTTCTAGAGTCACAGTTTCTGTTAAGATGATGAAGACAATAAATCTAAATCCCTAGGTTGAGAGAAGGAAGACAAGATATTTGGTAATGCTCCTATATTACTTTCAGGGATTCAGCTCCCAAGTACTTTCTCCCATTTACAGATGCCAAGGATGCATGCAAATTAAAACTTAAATGGCTATGAGAACAATAGTGCCACATCATCTGATCCACGTGCCTCAACTAAGCAGGAGCCATAAGGTTGGCTGAGAGGCATAACCTCATGCTGTAAGCCAGACACGAATTATTTTTAACAACCTTTTCACATCCTATTTATTATAAACATTCAAGAAATATTTTAATTGAACTTGAAATCCACCATCAAAGCTAAAACAGATGACAGTCTCTACCCAATTAGAGAACCTTTTGCCACTGTGATTTCAATGAATTCAGTTACTATAAAGATCATACCCAATGCACAAGGCTCCCAATTCTGCAAATTATGGGAGAGATGGTTTATAGGCAACCTTACCCCCAATTACTGTCTTGATATGAATTTACCAGCGAAAACTTCAATTTTTTTTTTTTTTTTTTTTTTGTGTGGATAAGTGACATGAATATTTAATTTTTTTTGATAAGTAAGAAAATTATATTAAAACCTCAAGAAAACAAAAGGACAAACAGAGAGTACAGAGGAGGAAACAAAAAAAGAAGAAGAAAAGTAGAAAACAAGAAAACAAGCGAAGCCAACAAAAAACTAATTACAAAGAAGAGAACTAAAGAACATAGGGATAGAATCACTAGAGGTGACATGAATATTTAATTAAAATAAAAGGTGAAATCTAAGTGTGTAGATAGTATCTTTTCTCAACAAATATAGAATAAAATCAATCAAGAAAAAAGAGAGGAAGAAGAGATACTACCAAACAAATTAGACCACTCATACAAAGTTCATAGAAATAAGAATTTCAGCTAACGACTAGACAGCTCAACATCATTAAAGGTGCAGTTATTTCTCTCTTCCCAAGCCATTCAGGCAAAGAGGGTTGTTTTCCAAATCAAACTGTATCTACGTCATCTAAACAGTTGTTGCCAACTGAAATATACATCAATCACCCTCAGAGGCCTCACCCATTTCACACCAAACCTCAAAAAAGGAAAGGACCAAAGGTCATTAGCAACTATACCATGAAAAAGAAAGTGATCAATACTGTCGCCAATCCATTTACACAAATAATACAAAGCCAATCCACCAAGATTATGTTTTATTTAATAAACTTAATTCCCAAGGCCGCTGTTCATACCAACAGGGGGAAGGGGGGGGGGGGGTGAACCTTTTGATGAACTGTACTATTTCAATACTTATCTAAGAAAAATGTGTACCATTAAAGCCTCTTAAGGCCTAATAAAAGGATAAATATCAAATTTGACCACCACAGTTTATCTTCCAATTAGTCTATTAGCCCCTTTATTTTTTTGGCATACTAGAATAAAGCTTATCAAAAGGATCCACAAACTCAAGTTCTAAATCATGGAATCGTGACCAAATCTAAGACTACAAGAATGATTACTCCCATTCTCAAGAATACCAAACAAGAATAAGCATATGTGCCTTTGTTGTCAGCAAACTTAAATTATTAACTATTTAAGGATAATGTCTGCACTATACATCATGCCAAAATTGCACCAATCCTCCATCGCCTACCACAAACCTCAAGTAACCTGAACACCTCTCCCACCTAGTCCTAATACTTCTTCAAAGATTATGCCCATTAAGCCTCCTAACCACTTCTAAGGTCTATGGTCTACCCACCCCACATTTCACTAAATCTCCACAACCATTGTCCAACAGTACTGGTTAAATGTAGTTGGTTTTCTCGCGCCCAGGCCCTATGACAAAATGGGAAACAAATTAAATTCCAATAAAACAAATGAAATTTATATTCTTGACCTATCTGGCCCCCCCAAAAAGTCTTTTTTAATGACTTAAGTATATATATTAAAAGTAGCACAAAAAATAGGTGCAACATATATACATACAAGAGAAACATTTAAAAAAGAAACACTAGTTTCTATAATTTAAAAGATCTATAAACTCCAACAAGTTTGAGAAAGAGGAAACAATTTGTGGCAGCCATCCATTCCTAAAGAGAAAGTAAAAACAGAAACATCAATTCCAATACCAAATCCTTGCAACCTTCAAAACTCTGAGCATTTCTCTTGTTCCAAATGCACCACATTAAGCATAAGGGAAAAGTATTCCAAATAGCATTACAATATCTTCTTTAGAGATCATCTCAGTTTTAGGCATGTTTTGTACAAGTTAAGATTCAATCAGGTCCATTTTCATTACAGTTTTTGTTTCTTCGAACACTAAACTTGATTTGAGCCCAAGACCAAAACCATTAGATCCTAAGCCTGTCAACCAGTAAGAAGTTTATCCATAACGGAGTACTTGGACTCCGTGGGCAGATTGAGTTAATAATAACATCAAAGTTCTGCCAATGAGCTCTAACTCAAATGATACCTCCTTCCCTTGTGAGAGCAATATGGAGGGTGAGTTCAAGACCAACCATATGAGAGTTTAACTTAACAATAAAAAATAATAATAACATCAATGTGGTGCTTAAAGTTTTCATTAGTGAGAAGCTGATTACTTTCATGGATAGCACCCAACTTGAACAGCCAAACTGGGCTCTCAAGAATCAGAGAAGAACCTATCACAATTTAGAAAATGGCTTAACAAGAGTAGATTCTTCATGTTCAAAACCCCAATCCTCCAACTGCTCCAGAGAAGCAAGCACCAAGATGCAAACTTAATTTGTTGAAAGTAAACAAGCTGAAATCATGTAAGTGAATGGGTCCGAAGGTAGTAAACCCATATGCCCATCGTAAAGACCGAATATTCACCACACACACAAACACAGAACATACCTTCCCATTTGAAAATTGAACAATTCTGCGAGATGTTGGCAGAAAATGAGACACACGAGTTCCACTTCCAGATCCACCATCTTCAAATTTCTGGCTGTGACCATGGCTGAACTGTCTTTGCAAGGAAGAATGATTGTTACTGTCACTAATGGGTCTCTCTCGTACACAGAGAAGCATACGACCTGTAAACAAAGTTATCAGATAACAAATTTTAGAAGTAATAAATCCAACAGTATCAAGCATAGGGCAAAGCAGTCAGTCATTTGAAAAAAAAATTCAAAACACATATTTTATGCGGAAATTGGATGAGACATCTATATCAAGAAATGCTCCTCTAGTGAGCATGAATCAATAAAAGAAGTTTTTATTTTTTTTGGGTATAGAGCAAATAAAATTCGCAAAGCGTTTAGATATAAAAAGTAAAACAACAAAAGGAAACTTCTAACCAGAAAATAAAATAGTAACAGGCAAGAGACCAGAAGATTAAATAAAGAATGTACAGCACACTAACACTCGCTGATCACCACATTGCTGCTACCACCACTTCTAACCAAAGAGACTGCCTAGTATGGTTAGCTCTAAAGGGCCTAAGACTAAAAGTCCATGGGGGCTGATGCCAAGTAAGTAGCATTTTTTGGTTTGGGAGTACAGACCAATTGTAGTTAATTAGGCCATTTGTATCTGTTTTATTAATCCCTAATTTGATATTCAGTAGTGATACAAAACCTGCCCTGTTAGAGAAAGAATGGGGAATATAATCTAACTAACTAACCAACAATGTCGGTGCTGGAGACTCCTTCAGTGCGCTTAATTTGCTTGTAGCGACCAGCCTTCTTGGCAAGAGCATAAGCATCAGTACCATCAGGAAGGACACAAGGGTCGTCCCCGTGAATGATAAAATCAATGTTGTACTCGTCAAACAGCTTCTTCATGAAATCTTCAGTGATGGCATAAGGGGCATCAGGGATAACCTCGTCAACCCACTTCACGCCGTTAACCATAATCATCCTAAAATATAAAAAAACAAAGAAATTGAAGATAAAGATAAAGAGAGAAAGAGAAATGGATTAGTGTAATAGTAAGTACTCCACCTTTCATTGAGAGGGGTAACAGGAGGGCCTTTGTTGGCAATGATTTCGGGGTCACTGACAACACCAACGACCAATTGATCGCCAAGGGCACGAGCCTGACGGAGGGCATTGCAGTGGCCATAGTGCATCATGTCGAAACAACCATCCATGTACACCCTAACGCACCCTTTCTTCCTTTTCTTATCATTAGAGCTACACAGACTTGAAGGAAAAGGAAAATGAAGCTTCGATGATAGACCCAATAGCGACACCCCTATAACCACACCTCCGATTAAGATCGTAGCCAGAAACCTCGCCGTACTTCGTATCTTTTCCTCATCCGAAACCCCCATATCACTACTACTTTCTTTGCACGCCAACACAACACTAACACCAAATGAATCACTTCTTCTTCACTCTCTACTACCCCTATTACCTTTATATCATCTTTGCATCTCCTTTTGTAGCCTATATGATATATTCTATTTAGGGGCAGCAAATGGGTGGGTTTGGGCGGGCATAATTGTGTTGGGCATATAAAATCTATTTATCCATTTAAATCCCATCTAATTAATTGTTTCTAATCTAAGTCCAACCCAATTTAATTATTATGGATAAAATCCAACCCATCTAATTACCCAATTATCAAAATTACCAAAATACCACTAAAGTGAAAATGACCAAAATATTCTAAAATCTTCAAAAATGACCAAAATACCCCAAAACCCAAAAAATGACCAAAATACCCTCGAAACCCAAAAATGACCAAAATATCCCCGAAACCCAAAAAATGACCAAAATACCTCCGAAACCTAAAAATACCCCAAAACATAAAAAATGACCAAAATACCCTCAAAATCCAAAAAATGACCAAAATATTCCCGAAATCCAAAAAATGACCAACGTACCCCCGAAACCTAAAAATTACCAAAATACCCCCAAAACCTAAAAAAAAAGACCAAAATACACCCAAAACCCAAAAAATGACCAAAATACCCTCGAAACCAAAAAACTGACCGAAATACCCCCGAAACCATAAAATGACCAAAATACCTCCCAGAACCTAAAAAATGACCAAAATACCCCTAAAACCTAAAAATTACCAAAATAATCACAAAACCTACAAAATGACCAAATACCCCAGGAATTCAAAAAATGACCAAAATACCCCTGAAACCTAAAAATTACCAAAACACCCCCAAAACCCATAAAATGACCAAAATAAATCTGAAACAAAAAAAAATTACCAAAATACCCCCCGAAACATAGAAAATGACCAAAATACCCTTGAAACCCAAAAAATGACCAAAATACCCCCAAAAACCCCAAAAAATGTCCAAAATACCCCTGAAACCTAAAAAATGTCCAAAATAATCTCGAAGTCTAAAAATTAACCAAAATAACAACGAAACCTAAAAATGACCAAAATACCCCCGAAACCTTAAAAATGGCCAAAATAACCCCGAAACCAAAAAATTGACCAAAATAACCTAGAAACCAAAAAATGTTCAAAATACCCTCGAAACCTAAAAGATTATCGAAATACCCTCGAAACCCAAAAATTAACTAAAATACCCCTGAAACCTGATAAAATGACAAAAATTGACCAAAATAACCTAGAAACCAAAAAATGTTCAAAATACCCTCGAAACCTAAAAGATTATCGAAATACCCTCGAAACCCAAAAATTAACTAAAATACCCCTTGAAACCTAATAAAATGACCAAAGTACCCCTGAAACCTAAATATGACCAAAATAACCCCTAAACCTTAAAATGACCAAAATATCCTCGAAATCTAAAAAATGACCAAAATGCCCCGAAACCTAAAAAATGACAAAAATGCCCCTTAAACCTATAAGTCGATAAAAATACACCCTAAATCTAAAAAAAATACCCAAATCCCTCCTAAAACTAAAAAGTGACCAAAATACTCCCTAAACATAAAAAATGACCAAAATATCCCCTAAACCTAAAAATGACTAAGATAGCTCGAAAACCTAAAAAATGATTGAAATATCCCCAGAACCTAAAAAGTTATTAAACGACCTCCAAAACCTAGAAAATTACAAAAAATGGCCCCAAAATCTAAAAGTTAACGAAACACCCCTAAAACCTAAAAAATTAGTGACATTCCCTCAAAACCTACAAAATGACTGAAATACTCCTAAAACCTTTAATTTAATGAAAATACCCTTGAAACATCCAAAATACCCCAAACCCCTATTTTGGTAATTTTAGAGGCTTCGGGTGTATTTTGTTCATCTTATAGGATTAGTGGTATGTTGGTCATTTTAGATATTTTGAGGGGTATTTTGGTCGTTTTATAGGTTTAGATGTATTTTGGTCGTTTTAGGGGTTTCAGGGTATTTTTGGTAATTTTAGAGATTTCAGGTTGTTTGTGGCCATTTTAGAGGTTTTGGGTTTGTTTGGGTCATTTCAAAGGTTTAGGGGTATTTTTGTCACTTTATAGGTTTGAGGGTATTTTGGTCATTTTCAAAGTTTCATGGGTATTTTAGTAATTTTTTAGGTTTAGGGGGTATTTTGGTCATTTTTAGGTTTCTAGATTATTTTGATCAATTTTTAGGCTTCGGGGTTATTTTGGCCATTTTCTAGGTTTCGAGGGTATTTTTGTCATTTTTTAGGTTTCAAGGATATTTTGGTCATTTTTTAGGTTTTGGGGTTATTTTGGTCATTTTTTAGGCTTTGGGGATATTTTGCCCATTTTTTAGGTTTTAGAGGGATTTTGGTAATTTTTAGGTTTTGGGGGTATTTCGGTCATTTTTAGATTTTAGGGGTATTTTGGTCATTTTCTGGATTTCAGGGGTATTTTGGTAATTTTTAGGTTTCGGAGGTATTTTGCTAACTTTTTGGGTGTCGGGGGTATTTTGGTCATTTTTTGGGTTTCAGGGGTATTTTGGTCATTTTTTGGATTTCAGGGGTATTTTGGTAATTTTTAGGTTTCAGGGGTATTTTGGTAATTTTTGGGTGTCGGGGGTATTTTGGTCATTTTTTGGGTGTTGGGGGTATTTTGGTCATTTTCTGGGTTTTGGGGGTATTTTGGTGATTTTTTGGGTTGAGGGAGCATTTTGGTCATTTTGTAGGTTTTGGAGTTATTTTGGTAATTTTTAGGTTTTGGGGTATTTTGGTCTTTTTTGGGTTTTGGGGGTATTTTGGTAATTTTTAGGTTTCGAGGGTATTTTGGTCATTTTTTGGAGTTTGGAAGTATTTTGGTAATTTTCAGTTTTGGGGAGTATTTTGGTCAATTTTATGGTTTTGGGGATATTTTGGTCATTTTTAGGTTTTGAGAGTATTTTGGTCATTTTTTGAGTTTTGGGGGGTATTTTGGTAATTTTTAGGTTTTGGGGGTATTTTGGTCATTTTGTAGGTTTTGGGGTTATTTTGGTAATTTTTAGGTTTTGGGGGTATTTTGGTCTTTTTTAAGTTTAAGGGGTATTTTGGTCTTTTTTTAGGTTTTAGGGGTATTTTGGTCATTTTTAGGTTTAAGTGTTATTTTGGTCATTTTCTAGGTTGGGGGGTATTTTGGTAATTTTAGTGGTTTTGGGGCATTTTAGAGTTGGATGATTTGTAGAAATGATAGTTGGATCATAATTGGGTCAATTGGGTACCCAATTAAAACCCAATAAACATTAATGTTAATTGGGTTAATACCCATTTAACCCAATTAATAATTGGGTGGGTTTGGGTCTAATTTAAGTGGGTGGGTTTGGGTGGACAAATGAGTTTGGGTTGATTTTGCCACCCCTAATTCTATTCCAAGATTGGGTTCTATATATTCTACCACATTTGTTTTTGTTTGCCTCGCTCGCTCTTTTACTTTAATGCTACTACCTCTGCCTCTACCTCTACCTTGTCGGTCCCTCCAATGCTTAGGTTAAAGAATTTTGCAATTACGATTTTGGGCACCCTATCCTATCGTGCCTCTCACTTGCGCCCTCTTTCATTTCATTTTTATTTTTGTTTATGGATATGATTCACCGCGTTACTTTCAACTGCTTCTACCCGCACCGCACCAAATTTCACTCTACTCACACCCTTTTTTTTTTTCTTTTTTCTTTTTAATAATTCACTACGTAACGGGACATGGCCAGGTGGGGAGCTTTTTTTTTTTTTTTATTTAATGAAAATAGATCTTTATCATTAAACCATGATACCAATTGATTTTAGGTGTAGACAAAGATTGAATCTCAAATCTCTCATTCAACCATAAAAAACTTTACCAGTTGAGTTAATTGGAACCCATATTTATAAATGATGCATTTAATTAGATATATAAGGGTTGTTTGGCCAAGAGTATTTAAATATAGTTTTTTGTTTGACAATCCATAAAATGGTGGGTCTCACACTTGAATTTATTATTTCTCTAATATTTTCTAAATACAATTTTCAAAAAACTGTATCATATTTTCCTGATTTAGAATAGGGTTTTAAAAATGACTAAGTGATATTTTCAAGATACAGAAAATGTTTTTAATGACATAGTTGTAAATAAATTGAAAACAGTAGATCTCAGATATTTATCCAAACTCTTTTATTTTTTAAATTAAGAGCTTATCTATATCACAAAAAGAATTCTCATCCTTCAAATTTAAAACTTATCATTATAATAAATAAAAGAAATACATGATGAGCTCTATTCCCTTATAATTATCCACAAAAAAAAAAAAAAAAAAAAAAAGTAATCTACAGATTTTACACACTTTTTGTATATATTTTTTTTAAATCTCAAAAATAGAAATGGTCTCCCAAACAAATTCTTTTTTGGTTTTAGTATTTTGAAAATTGTTCTTAAAAATAGGAGCCAAACACGTAGAATATAAAAATTATTATCTGGAAACTAATTTCAAGTTCAATCTTTGGAAAATTGTTTTTATATTGTTTTGAAAACAAAAACAAAAATCCTCCTACCAATCAGGTCCTAAATTAGTCCCTCAAAGGAAACAAATTAAAATTACATAGATAAATCAGAGTTAGGCCAAAGCCTCTCATAAAAAAAACCCTAAATTATCATACAAAAGCTATAAAAAAAATCTCCTCCTTAGGGAAGTCAAAAACAACATAGTCTTCTAACTGGTAGCTTCATGCCTAACGAAATGCATCGGCACATTGATTTAATTTCATAAAGTGGTGAAAAACAATAGTGTTGCGAAAATATCGTGAAATTTTGTTGTCTCTAGACTTTCTTAAGTAGGAGATGTGTTTTTTTATTTTGTTTTTTTCATGCCAAGGATACATTTTGTTTATAGTAAGAATGAGAAAATATTTCTTTATTTTTCTATTATAACGCTAGGAGAGACAAAGAACTATAAATGGTTTTTCAGGAGGAGTTAGGGGGCAGGTCCCCCCCTATATGAAACACCACTAATTGAGTAAAACAGAGATAAACATTGATAATAAAGAAAGTATGAGATAAAGATTAACACTAAGTTTAGTAACAAAAAAATTTCACAATTTTTTGCACATAACAATTAAGGTAATATGTTGTAATTTCTTTGTAATAAAAATTGCGGCAATATAAACTCATGTGAAGGTGATTTGTGCCAATCATGCTCATAACTTGCTATATAAAGTTGTTTCCCTTCTTAAAAATTAAAGGCGTAAATGCACTTTTAGTCCCTACATTTTGGCTTTTTTCCATTTTGATCCCTATATTTTAATTTCACCACTTTTAGTCTCTAAATCAATTAAAGCGTGTTATTTTGGTCCTTTCCGTCAGTCAACAGACGAAAATATCTAAGGTGACTAACGGAAGACCTAAATATTATTAAAAATCCACAGTGGCACTCATCACCCATGCCACATTAGATTATAATTTAAAAAAAAAATAATTTCTCAATTTAACAAAATAAAAAAGTGAATTAAAAATGAAAAGTAACCTGAATTAAGATCAGAATAAGTTCTTCCCAAAGAACATTCATATGTTCTCTCTCTCTCCCACAGAAGCCGATTTTCATTTATGGAATTTTAGTTTTCTGGGTTTGTTTTTTGGTGGTTGGTTCGGGTTTATGGATTTATGGGTCTTTGATCTTTCTCTTTTCCTTAACTGATTGAGTGCTTGAGATTGGGACTTCGTCTAAATCGAATCTCAAACTCGGGCTCACTTCAACCACACCGAAATTGAAGACTTCGACACCTCCACTCGAAGACTCGGCTTCTTGGGTTCAAAATCTTAGATCTTCGGTCATGGTTTTAGTTTTATATGGGTTTGGGTTCTCAGTTTCATATGGGTTTGTTTGTATTGGGAAGTTGCAAGGATCGGTTGGGTTTAAAGGGATCTTGCTTTAATGGTCTTTGTTTGTTTCAAATTTTTAATTCTGAAATTTATGGGTTAATTTGTTTTCTAGGTTTGATATTTCTGGGTTTGCTCTAGATCTGCTGTTGGGTTTATGTTTGTGTTCTTGCTGGAGATTGGTTTGTGTTTGGTTTAAGTTGATTTTATGTTGGTTTCTTGGAAAGATGAGAAAATCTAGGTTTAAGTTGTGATTTAGGTATATCTGGGTTTTGTAGTTTGAGAAAGAGAAAGAGAAATGAGGTTGAAGGAGACGGTACAAGGTCAACACCGTTGGTGGGTGTGGAAGCTATGGCTTTGAGCTTCATCAAAAGCTTAGCTCTGGTTTGTGAAGGATTGGAGCTAAATTTTGGGACCGAATTGTCATAGAGAACTGAGAGTGAGAGTGAGTTACACACCACCATTTCTTTTGTTATGTAATTTTTGATATTTGACTGTTTGGCTACCGAGAAAACAATGGGAGAAACTTTTAGATTTGGGTTGGGGTTCTTGGTATTCTTGTTCAAGAAACTTTTAGATCTTAATTCATGTGCATTTTAGTTTTTAATTCTGTTTTTATTTTTTTATTTAGTTAAAATTAATAAATTAATTTTTTAAATTTATATGCTGACATGTCATGGGTGATGTGGATTCACCAAGGAAGAATCCATCACCACGGCTACCAACCACGGCGTGCCCTGAAACCGATAGCGAGAAATAGGGGTAACATTTAATGCAGATGTTACTAATCCCTTAATTAGTGATGATCGTGATCCCGTGAATGGCTTAGCTCATTTAAGCTTGGATAACGGCAAGGATAATTTTGTGGAGATAATTTCGGGTATTGATAAAGAGGTGAACACGTTCGAACTATCAACGCATAAGAGCAATAATTCCCATACTACATCAGTCGCGCCTCCCCTAAGTGGGCCGAGTTCGAACCCAACAGTTTCCACTAGCAAGCCCACTAAGTGGACTCTGATTAACAAGCCCATTACTCCTCATGATACAAGTCCAATGGCTGATTTACTAGATAAACGTAGCAGCGCTCTCCCAACTGATAATCACCCTATTCAGAAACGCAAGCTACAGGTTGCAAACTTTGACTCCAATAATGCTTTTCCAATGGCGGGGACTAATATCCAGCCCCGTCGAGAGCCATGAGTCTGTTATGTTGGAACGTACGGGGGCTTGGGAACCAACGCACCGTTCAGGAGCTTGCAAAGTTTGTGCGAGCGCAAGACCCTTCTTTGTGATGAATTACAATTTGATGAGGTGTGGGTGGTAGGTCATATTACAAGAGCAGGTGGTTTAGCTCTCCTTTGGAAAAATTCAGTAGACATCGATGTCGATTCGGCGTCCCTCAACCATATTGATGCCATCATTAACAAGGGCAAGGAGGATGCTTGGAGGTTCACGGGTGTCTATGGATTCCCAAAAGCTAGTAGGAAACCTGAAACATAGGACTTGTTACGTGGGTTGGATCAAAAATTCTGCCTTCCTTGGATTTGCGCCGATGACTTCAATGAAATTCTAAGGGGGCATGAGAAACTTGGAGGAGCTCCAAAGAGGGAATCAGAGATGCAAGGTTTTCGTGATACAATGGATAAGTGTGAGCTGGTTGACTTGGGTTATAGTGGGCATAAATTCACATGGCGGGGCAAACGTTCAGGTGGTGTAGTGCTAGAATGGCTAGACCAAGCTTTCGCTAATACATCGTGGCTGGAAATGAACCCAGCAACTTGGGTGCTACATGTTAGAGCCCATTCTTCCGATCATAACCCGATTATCATTAAACCAGAAGGCATCACAACTTGTCGCAACAAACCTTTCCGGTTCGAGCAAATGTGGTTGAGGGAGGCAGGTTGTGGGGAGACGGTCAAAGCTACGTGGAGAGATACTTCAGATGCCAATACCATGCATATGGTGTCTCAAAAAATTAAGAACTGTGGGTTACGCTTAACGGAGTGGAGTAGTCACTCATTTGGCAGCAGTAGGCGGCAATTGGAGGAGAAAACTAGGGAGTTGATCAAGGCGGAATGGGTAGCAGCTACTGGGTCCGATATAGTTACTGTAAGGGTCGTACAGCTAGAGGTGAATGAGCTGTTAGAAAAAGAAAACTTGATGTGGCAATAGAGGGCACGGTCCTTATTTCTCAAGTCTACTGATTGGAACACTCAGTACTTTCACAATAAGGCTTCGCATAGATACAGACGAAATAGAATTAAGGGATTGAAGAATAGTGATAATGAGTGGTGCACTACAAACAGCCAAGTTGCAGAGATTGTCATCAGTTTCTATGACTCCTTGTTCACTTCATTGCACCCCACTGATATGCACAAGGTATTGGAAGTAGTAGAACCTAAGGTGATAGCGGACATGAACCAGGAGCTTATTAAAGCTTTCACGAGGGAGGAACTTGATCTTGCATTAAAAAACATGGAACCTTTAACGGCTTCGGGACCGGATGGTATGCCTCCCATTTTCTTCCAATCTTTTTGGTCTGTGGTGGGTGATGATGTTACTTTTGTTGTGCTTGATTGTCTTAATAATTGCCATATCCCTCATGATCTTAATCATACTTTTGTGACCCTCATCCCTAAAGTGAAGAGTCCTAGGTTTTTTTCTAAATTTAGACCAATTAGCTTATGTAATGTCATTTACAAATTGATGTCTAAAGTTCTAGCCAACCGATTGAAAAAGGTGTTACCCTTCCTTGTTTCTGAAAATCAGAGTGCCTTCCAGGCTTGGAAGGTTATTATTGATAATATTTTGATGGCATTTGGAACTCTCCACTATATGAAACACCACTAATCGAGTAAAATAGGTTTTATGGCCCTTAAGCTCGACATGAGTAAAGCTTATGATCAAGTGGAATGGGGCTTTATGGAAGGGCTATTAAGGAAGATGGGTTTTCATGAGAAGTGGGTTGCTTTAATGATGGAGTGTATTACTATTGTTTCCTACTCTATTTTGATTAATGGGGAACCTACAGGTACCATCCACCCGAGTAGAGGTATTAGACAGGGTGATCCCCTCTCACCTTTTCTTATCCTTTGTACTGAAGGCCTCCATGGATTATTGAATCAAGTTGTGATAGCTGATGATATTAGGGGCATCTCCATTTGTAGAAATGGGCCAAGACTAACCCACCTGTTTTTTGCAGATGACAGTCTTCTCTTCTGTAGGGCCTCTATCCAAGAATGTCAACATATTCTAGACATCCTCTTGACCTATGAAAGGGCATCTGGGCAGCAGCTGAATAGAGATAAAACTACTCAATTTTTTGGTAAAAATGTTCACCAAGGTATAAAAGATGCTATTATTTCACTGCTAGGTGTTTCGGAGGTCAAGCAATATGAGAAGTATTTGGGTCTTCCCTCCTTTATGGGTCGTAGAAAGAAGGCTAGCTTTCAATACATAAAGGAGTGAGTGTGGGCTAAAATTAGAGGTTGGAAGGAGAAACTTCTATCCCAAGCCGGAAGGGAGATTCTTTTGAAAGCTGTGATCCAAGCAATCCCAGCATTTTCTATGAGTTGCTTTAAACTCCGCAACACTTTATGCAATGAGATTGAGATTATGATTTGTAAATTTTGGTGGGGCCAAAGGGGTGAAAGGAGGAAGGTGCATTGGGTTAAATGGAGTAAGCTTTGTAGGGCAAAAACTGAAGGTGGTATGGGTTTTAGGGATCTACAAAAATTTAATGATGCATTATTAGCCAAACAAGTCTGAAGATTGGCCATTAAGGAGGATACTTTATTTTTCAAATTCTTTAAGGCAAAATTTTTCCCTCATGGATCAATTTTTGAAGCCAAGGTTAAAAATGGATCCTATGCTTGGAGAAGCATTTTAAAAGGGTGCGAAGTCATCTTGAGGGGTATGAGATGGAGGATTGGTGATGGTTCTTTAGTCCGAATCTACCAAGACAGTTGGTTGCTAATAGTTGAGAATGGTAGAGTCAGCTCCCCCATTTCGGATAATAATCCAGATGCATTGGTGGCTTCGCTGATTAATTAAGACTGATGCTGTTGGATAGATGCTGAAGTTGATAGAATTTTCTTGCCAAGGGAGGCGTCTGTTATTAAAGCTATTCCACTTAGATTTTCTAACAGGAGTGACAAGATATTCTAGCCAAGAAACCACCACGGGGTCTACACTATGAAGTCAGGCTACAAGTTACTTGTGGAAATGGATCAAGTAAGTGAACGGGATCTTAACTCAACCTCTACAAGAGATACGAAGTCTACATGGAATAAAATTTGGCAGGTGGAGGTACCAAACAGGATCCGTCTACTCATGTGGCGTGCTGGAAATGATTCATTACCCTTAAGAGTGAACCTTTTTTGTCGTAAGCTATTAATAGAGAGCTCGTGCCTCCATTGCAACACGGGTCCTGAGGATGCACTACATGCCCTCTGGACATGCCCTTAGTTAGCCACGGTGTGGCAGGTCAACTTTGCTGATTTAATAGAAGACACCAACTCGGTTTCTAGCTTTCTAGAAGTTATTAAGCTCGCTCAACAGGATTGGTCATTCTTTCCTCTGTTTACTTGGACGTCATCCTTGATTTGGATGCGTAGGAACAAGTTGCACATGCAAGAAGACACGGCTCCTTTAGACCAGATTAGTTCCTTGGCTCATGAAGCTCTCCAGGAATACAATCAACTTCGGCCTACGCATGAGAAGATCCCTAGAACAGCCAGATCTGTAAGGTGGCGCCCTCCATCATCAGGTATGCTCAAAATCAACTTCGACGGCGCACTTTCTACTAAAGAAAATATTGCTGGTTTGGGTATTATAATCCGTAATGAAAACGGATTAGCTATGGCTGCTCTGTCACAACAGATTCCGCTACCTGCTTCGGTAGAGATGGTGGAAGTGCTAGCAGCGCGTCGAGCTCTCTGGTTTGCAAGGGAGTTGGGTTTCACAATTTAATTGTTGAAGGTGACTTAGAAATCATTATTAATTCCATCAATGGTAACATTATGGCTCAATCTGAGTTTGGGCATATTCTACATGACATTAAGTTCCTTTGTTCTTTTTTTAGTTGTATTTCTTTTCGGCATGTTAGGAGGTAAGGTAACTGTCTGGCCCACAAACTTGCTAGAAGAGCCATGTCTAATCCTTTAGATGTTTGGATGGAGTCTGTTCCTCCAGACACGGTTGATGTCTACAATTTTGATCTTCAATTCATTTCTTAATAATATTCCCTACTTAGGGGTTTCTCAAAAAAAAAAAGTCCTCTGTCAATCACCTCAGATATTTTCATCTGTTGACTGATGGAAATGACCAAAATAACACACGTTAATTGATTTAGGGACTAAAAGTGGTGAAATTAAAATGTAGGGACCAAAATGCAAAAGAAATAAAATTTAGGGACTAAAAGTGCATTTACGCCAAAATTAAATGACAAAATGGATGTCGTAAGTACATATATTGATTTTTCTGAAATTAAAAAAAAAAAAAAAAAAAAAAAAAAAAAAACATATATTGAGTGTTAAGTGATGGTAGTCTATTAAAATTTCAACATTATTATGGTTATTTTTCTTTTAATGTTCTTTGATTTTTTTTTTAAGACTTTGTTGTACAATTATGATCTTAAGCTTTAACGTTGAATCACCAACAATTTTCCATGTCTTCTCATTCACCAAAATAACAACAAAGCCAAGAGTTGTAAAGCTTAGTTGGCACTTTTTCATGCACAGAGTGTTTGGAGTATAAGAGAAAATAGTTCAAACTGCAAAGTTAGAAGCATATTGTAACTATCTATAAATAAATAACAAAAATGAATACCTTTATTTCTAGTTATACAGCGTACTCCTTCCATTTCTCACATCATAATAACCTATAGCTAGCCCAGGCTGCAACAATTCCATTGAAATAAACCAAGCAACAGATAAAAATATTTTGAGAATAAAAGCTATGTATTTTCATTCAAGCATAATAATAATGATATACCATCTCTTATGATGCATCATAATCTCTATACGATAAGACTTCCAAATTTCAAAAACAATTATACAAAGGGTGAATATTTGATAATATTCCGCGATTGCTTCCTTAAAGATCTACAATAGTAATGGTGGCTAACAAGGACAAATTTTGGTAACATTTGAGTAATTTATTTAAGGATATTGTGATTGCTTCCTTAGAATACCCCAGTAGTAATGCTAACATATGATACGAGTACTCGTGACCAACCTAGATTCCTCAATTTTAGCCAATACACCTCCCCCATAAGCTATTGGACCGACTGATCACAAACCATGAGTGTGTCTTAAAGTAGTTGGAATCGAGTATTTTTAAGTCCATTCAAAAACATATTAACAATTTCATCAAAGAGTGTGAATATAACATACATGAAGCTCCTTATGCAATACATTTTCACAGAATGGTGATAATCAACTACGAGATTCTTCATATAAGCATGAAAAAATGGATTGGACCAAAATAAAGCTAATACAGAGATTCTTGGAAAAGTTGAAAGAGTAAAGAGAATTTAGGCCCTATTTAGTAGAGTAGTTAAACAATACATTTTCAGTTTTTAAACAATATTACACATATTTTCACACACTTTTTCACCCACATGTATTTTAAATTTAGTCACAATGGGGGTAAGTTGGCAATATTCAACTTCAATTCTAGAACTAGATGTCTTGGCTTGCTTTGTAGCACTCTGTAAGGTGGTGGGCTGTGCTAGTGGTGTTGGGCTGCTTCCTGCGACACTAGGCCCAAGTTTTCTGGATAAGAGAGTTGGGACCGGTCCAGCTGCAACTCAAGTTAGTCCGGCTTGTACGCAAACTAGACCAAGAACGTGCTTACAGTAGGCAGAACTGTTTCAGACAAGTTGTGGCAGATAGACACAATAATAAAATAAATAAAATATCTGGCCACTCAGTGAGAAATGACCAAACAACCCTTGAACACAATTACAGCAACAATAATAATCATTTTTACGGAAGGGAAAGAGTAGAACAAAAGTGAACAAGTATTTAATACGTATGGGTTAATCAAAATGTTAGGAAATCAACTAAAGTCCAGTCCGCAGGAGCAAAGCCAGAGGGGAAAGAACGTTCCTTCTCAACGCAATTAATCTCTCAGGAAGAGTCCTGCCGTGGAGATTAACTACCTTGAGGGAAATGGACCTAAGTGGTTTATGCACAGAGAGTCCTTGTGGTTTTCACAGAGAGCAGGACTTCATGAGGGAGAAAGGGAATCAATCTACCGGTGCATGCCTGCCGTTCTAATTCTCACTTTGTTTTCTTTCTTTCTTTCCCACTTGTTTCTTTTTCTATTTCTTGGTTTCTCTTTTCAAATTCCTATTTCTTAGTCAAGGTTCATGTTGTTCCTCTGTCCCCCTGTTCACGGCAAAACCCTCTTTTTTATAGTGTCTGCCATGACCGGATTTTACTGTTTTAGCCCTTAACCTCATTTGTCTGGTCTAAGTGTACTGGCCGACCATCACTGTTCCGTCTGTGTGCCACCCTCCCATCACCAGATAAAGAAGAGTATTTTGTTTTCTTGTCTACCGTGGCACTCTTTCCTACTACAGTCTGGGTTCTTTCTCTCTCTCTATCCCTCATGGCATGCACCTAGTGGTTCCAACTCAGCTTGCCTCTTTTGGGTAGTAAGTCATCCTAGCAGGACACCTCCCCGAAAGAGCCTGAGCCGGAACCTCAAAAATAGATTTTTTCCATCTCCCCACCACCAAACCATGCCCTCTGAATCTCTGACCTTCAACCTCACCATGCTCTGTATTAGCTGGGTATAGGCTGGTGGTGTCTGGGCCTTTCGCGTGCCTTCCTTCCATATGTGTCCAAAATCTGTCTGCTGCCCATTTGTTTGCTGTGGTCTGGAGGCTTGTCTACATAGTTTGTCGTCCGTTTTCTTTGACCTTTTATGTGGACTGCTTTTTGATTTCCCGCTCCTCTTAGGAGTTGGGCCTTATTTGATGATGGACCTTATATTTCTTTAGCCCACTTCTTGATTTCCCTTACTTTCTGCCATATTATTCTGTTATTTCTGCTGTAATGACTCAATCCTGCTAGGCCTCTTAAGGCCAGCCGTTTACTCTTTCCCCCAATGGCTTGGTATGACCACTAGTTTTTTCTTACTTATGGGCTCCTGTGTCCCTTTTGTCTTTATCTTGGACATCCTTGGCCCACTTGCTTTCTTTGGGCTTCCTTGGTCCTTTTACTAGTTCTGCATTCCCATGGGCTTTTACTAATTTCATTGGGCTTCCCCAGCCCAATTACCTTATTCTCATACTTGGGGTCCATGGACTTGCCGTAAACCCCTTACTTTCTTAGTTTGCATTACTTTGGGCCTGCGGCAGCCCTTTCTTACTTTTCTACATCATACACTGCCCATGGGATGCTATTTCTCTTTTTTCAGGCTTCTTTAAACCCGTTTGCCTCCTCAATACCCATTTGTTTATTTCATGGGCCTATAATCCATTATTCCTACCGCTTGGGTCTAATGGTTTTGTTATTTGCTTGCCAATTCTTTACTGCCCTTGTTATTGGGCCTTTCTTCTTCCTACCTGGATTCTTACAAATGGCCCTCAACATTTAGCCCCATGAACATATGAAAAGTTTATACGGTTCATATGTGAATGAAAAGACGTTTTTGTCCTCTCTCCTCTTTCTTTTCCTTCGCGGGCCTTTTTAAGCAGTGGACCCCTCCTTATGTATATTATATATTTTTTTTTCTCCTGCCGTGAACAGGGTTGTCTCTTTGAATTTCCCAGTTTACAGTTATTCTTTAAGCATAGCCGTCGTTTCATTAATTTCATCCCATTCTGATGGCTGACCTGTCGCCTTCCTTCGTGCCGTTATTAATGATCTGGGTATTTAAAGAAGAGTCATTTTGCACTTTAAACACAAACTTTTTCTTTTCCAGGAACACATTCTCTCTGTCTCCCTTTCTTTACTGTCTTTTTCTTTTCAAACACTTATACCCATCTTCTCCGGTCAAACCCTCTCACCATGGTACCAGTGAAAAGTCAAGGCTCTTCCCGCCATAAAGGGAAAGAAATCGCTTCCAACCATCCCGCCGTACCTAACGTAGGCAAGGAGGCAAAGTACTCTAAGTCGGAGCACTCTGCTGGGGAAGAGACGCAGCACGACCCCAATAGTGAATGCGCCGCTCTGATCGATCCATGGTACGAAGTCCACCCTTACTTCCCAAAGATTCCCGGTGACTATGTGCCGCCACCGCCCGATCGCATATGGCTCGCCCTTGGTCGGCGAAACCCCAACGTCTCTTGGGCTCCGTTAGCATCCTCAATCCCTGATCTAGCCATTCGCCAAGGCATCTCACTTCCCGTGCCCATCCATTTCGAATTTGGGTTAGGTGCTGCCCTGGGTTGGAGAGAATGGGTAGATAATGAGTTATTTGATGTGGGTTTCATGGGGTTGTTGCAATGAGTAGGAGTCCAGAAAGCCATCGTCTCATCTCGCTGCCTATCAAACTTCCGAGACCTCTATAACCTTCGACACCTGGTCCGACAGTGGTGTACCACCACCCACACCTTCTTTTTCTTGTGCAGCGAACTCACCATCGCCCTTGAAGACGTGGCCAATCAGTTGCTCCTGCCTATTCTTGGTGATTCTGATCCTGCCACTCTTGAATTTTCTCCGGAAGAAGAGGCCATTGAGGCCGAACTGAAGAAGAGGATGGCCAGGAATGCCAAACTGTCATACTGGGTTAGTTCTTCTTCTAAGTTCTCTGTAGCTGCCCGTCGCGCGGCTTTTGTTGCATTTTGGCTTTGTAAATTTGTTTTTGGGTCCCACCCCCATTATGCCATAAAGCTTTTATACTTTCGTTTAGCCATCAAAATATCTGCTAGGGTGAGCCTGCCGTTAGCTCTCATGTTCTTGGGGCATCTATATGTCCAACTAGACATCCTGCGGAGTGACGAAAGTCAGGCGGGATCTTGTCATATAGTTACCTCTTCCGTCCACTATACTATTCTGTAGCAGTTTTTATTTGAGCATTGTGCCCAATATTTGACAAAGTGTAGACCTATTCGTTTTGCTAGAGATAAGTACCAATCATGTCCGAGGGTAATCACTGATTTCTGTGGTAGATTTGAGTCTGATTTTTTGCTGGCTTTCTGTTGGTCTGGCTTGAAGCCTATTGGTTATTCTGTTGTTAAGTCTTTTGATGAGGGTGTTGGTTTTTCTTGGAGGGCTTATAGAAATTTAGGTGCAAATTATACATGCATAGATTCTGCCATGGGTTTGTTTGTCGATACTGTTGGGACTACTACTCCCTTGACTGATTTTGACGAGACAGGGATCACTTATCTGGTGGCCACTAACGCCGAATGGCTGCCTTACTTGGCCGATGAAGGCATCAAATTCGATCACTACCTTGCTAACCGAGTAAGAAGACAGTTTGGGTTAGATCAGGATATTCTCAATATTTCCTTCCTCATGGAGTCTCCTACTTCGGTTCGTCCCTTTCTACAGCATACTGCCTTTAAATTCTGGAGGCAGTGTTTCAGTGCAGTTACAGTTCCTGGTTCACTAAGGGAAGGCCTCTGCACTCCTCCCATGCATGGTTATTAGCAAGTGGTGATGACTACATTTGAGAATGAGCTAGTGGATAGCTTTGGCTTCTCTCTTATTCCCCCTGATGGGCTCAGTATGGTCATTTCGGTTAACTCTCGCTTGCTTCTTCCTTCCAAGTTTGCTTTGGCATATGCTAGAAAACAGAACCGGTCAGCCATCTTTGAATGGGATGAAGAGAAAAAAGGATGGTACTGGCACGCTAGCGATTATCCTCCCAGTTGGGAGAAAAAGGTTAAAGTGACAAACATTTCTGCACCAAGTAAGAAAGCTCCTGTCAAGCTTAAATCTACCAATAAATCCAAGTCAACCACTCCACTGCCACCTACAGGTGCTTCCCTTGCCAGTACAACCCAAGGCAATAAAAGGAAGACATCTCCTCATCCCGCGTCTGCTGCTGAGCGAAAGGTAAGTTATCTTTTTTTTAAGAAAAATACCTCTTAACTTTCTTGCGGCTAACCTTGTTAACTTCCTCCCCCTCTTTTTTTTAGTCTAAATATAAGGAGGACTCATCAGTTACCCGTCCTATTCTACTTGATGAGCCCGAATTTGAGGTACGTCTTTTTTCTTCTCTTCTTTTTTTTTCTTTTTCGCACGTGCTCCCTTTGCCATATGTCTTTTGTTTGTCTCATATAGTTAATAGTTCTTTTAGTCTTCACATTCGTACTTATATTACCCTTCTATTTTTTTTTAGGAGGAGCCCGAGTCTTTCTCTATATATCGCCCTACTGTCGAGGAGATTTTCGCCTCCATGGGTATACCTATGGAGGGCTTTTTTGATGAGGCCGATGTGGCATTCGCAACACCTACTCCCTCTACTGCTGCACATAAGGTTCCTACTAAAGCTTCCACCCCTTCCGCCGAGCTGGTACCTAAAGAAGAAGGTACTCATACTGAAGGGGTTGGTGAGACTACACCTTTTTCCGTCGAGACACATGTTCCTCCAGAGAGAGCCATTTCTCCTGCTGCCATTTAAACCAAGACCGCTTCCTCTGTTCTGCCACTTGTTATTTCCACCAGTGACCCATTTGCGGCTCTCTCCCGGGCTGCAAAGGATGGTGCTTCTTTGGTTGTTACTCATTCCTTCATTCCTGGTTCTGCTACACGTGGTCCTAACTCAGACTTATCCTCTGAGGGGTCCGATGACATTCTTGAGGATCTTGATGATGCGCCTATCTTGAAGAAGAGAGTTTTTGATTCTAACGAAGAGAAAAGTGCTCCACCTGAGCCTGATTTTATGGATATATGTCTTCTCTTCTTTTCTGTTAAGTTCACTTTTCTTTTTTCTTCTTATATGTATTTGCATTTCATCTGTATGCCTATCTCGCTGCTTGCAGAGACTTTTGAGGGGCTTGGAGTCGCAGCAAGCGTAGGAATGCCTGCTCCTGCCATACTTGTAGCGCTCATTTCTGCCACACTTTCTGCACCTGTTTCTGTCGTATCCACTACACCTGTTTCTGTCGTACCCACAATACTTGTTTCTGTCGTACCTGCAGCCCCCATTGCTGGCCCCAGTAAGTTTCCTTTCCCCTTTATCTTCTCCTTGATTTTTTTTTTTGTAAGTCTTTTCTTCCCAGACCATGGCTTCTCATTTTGCCTTGCGTTTTTCTTAATAGGTCCGCTTCCCACTGCCCCTTCTCAGTTTGAGGTGGGCAGCAGTTCTGCCACCATCCCAGACCCTGCGAATGATGCTGCAGCCTTCTTCGCCTGCTTTGATCAGCCAGAGTTTAATGACCTTGGCCCTGCAGACTTCTGGGCTTCTGGTCCTCCTTACGTGGATTTTTATGGCTTCCGAGTTCCCGAGGATTATGTTTCCCACTTGGTGATGATCTACAACAGCCGTGGTGACTTTATGCAAGGATTCGGTCTTGGCAGCTTTGCCAGGGAGCACTTCTTGAAGATGTTGGGATGCGTGCTGAATGACATTGAGCACAGCTTTGTTGACACAGTCTCTACCGAGAGGATCCTACAGTGGAAGGCAGCGATTCAGGAGCTTATCAGCGTGGGTTTTGCTATGGGGTTTGTTATAGATCACCTCTGTGAGGTTGCCCAAACCCTTTTTATGAGGAGAGTTCAGCCAGCTGTTGATGCCATAGATGCCCAGATCGAGATTCTGAAGAAGGAGGTGGCGGACTTGGAGGGTCGTCGCGAGCACCTTCTTTCTAGCGTTGGTGGGCCTAGCCATTTTGGAGATCAGACTCTCATTTCCGGACTCCATTGATGATGATGCAGTTCCCTTCCCATTTTTTTTTCTGCTTTCCTTCTTTTATTACTTCGTTCAGAAC
The DNA here is from genome assembly GCF_001633185.2 of Quercus lobata. Taxonomy (NCBI): domain Eukaryota; kingdom Viridiplantae; phylum Streptophyta; class Magnoliopsida; order Fagales; family Fagaceae; genus Quercus; species Quercus lobata. The sequence goes on along the minus strand of NC_044910.1, from coordinate 30,273,506 downwards.
ACTTATATGTTTCCTATAGCACTTATTTGGCATGTGTTTGCCACAGTTTGGGTTTGTAATTATGGTGCTATACTTTGCTACTACTTTTACTGTTACTATGACATAGCGCTAATACTTCATACTTTTTCATTACATATTTATGAAAGAACGTTACAATTTTTTGTTTTGTGACATAATCACTTGAAGAAAAAAAAAAAGTAAAGGAAACATAAAAGCTTTTAGCAAGACAAAAGAAAGGGACAACCACATAACTCTTTTCCAAAGGCATAATAACGTTTCAGCCACTTCCCATTAATGGGATCCATTAAGTGTCTATCATCCATTTGAGTTAGACGGTAATCCCTACTTTGATGTGCTTCCCTTATCACAAGAGGTCCTTCCCACTTCGGTGCAAACTTAGATGGTCTTACCATGCCTCACCTGACATAGTCCACCACCTTTAGCACAAGTTGTCCTTCTGCAAACACTCTTTCCTTGGTTATCCTACCATAGGTTTTAGTCATCTTTTGTTTCTATCTGCGGCTGCATTCCTAGGCCTTTTCTCTCTTTTCATCAAGCCCTTCTAGATCTTCGCACCTTTCTACCGCAAAGACTTCTCTCTCCTTTTCTATTTCTCGCATCTGCATGACTTTCAGGGACGGAGTCATTATTTCTGTTAGGCTTACTACCTCGGTTCTGTAGACTAAGGAAAAAGGTGAGAAGCTTGTGGCTGACTTTGGTGATTTTCTATAAGCCCAAAGAGCGTTTGGCAGGTGTGTCGCCCATCCTTCTGTATACTCTTGGCTCATCTTACTAATAATTTTTATAAGAGTTTTGTTTGTTGCTTCTGCTTGCCCATTCCCTTGAAGGTAGTAAGGCAATGACCGGTGGTGCTTGACTTGGTAGAATTCTAGCACCTTTCTTACATCACTGTTGACAAATGGTGTGTCATTGTCACTGATGATCCTGTGGGGCACCCCAAACTTTACAATTATATTTTCTTTGATAAAATTTGTCACTGCTCCTCCTGTGGCTTTACAGAGTGGTACTTCCTCTACCCACTTAGTAAAATACTCTGTAACCATTAATATCCATATATATCCACGTGATGGTGGGTTAACTGGTCCTACTAAATCTAGCTCTCAAGTCTGGAAAGGCCATGGGTGACCGTGCTATGTAAATTTTGCGGATGGGTATGAATCAAGTTGGCTTGTACTTGACAACTGTGGCACTTTTTCACAAATTCTGCCGTATCTCTTTTCATGGTAGGCCAGTAGTAGTCCATCTGCAGTAGGCATCTGTAAAGCTTTTTCTTCCCCTGGTGTTCCCCACATTCCCCAGAATGTACTTCTTTTATCATTTCTTTTGCTTCTTCAGGGCCCAAGCACCTCAAAAGGTTCCCATCGTATCCTTTTTTGAAAAGGACCATGTTATGCAAAAAGTAACATGTTGCCAACCTCTTAAGCTTGTCTCTTTCACTGTACTTTTGTGGCAGGATGCCTTCTATTAGATACTGTATGAAAGGGCTTCTCTAGTCTTCGCTGATGAATACAGCGTAACATTCCTCTCTGTTTGCCGCAAGCTGGTAGGTCCCACACTGGGTTTGGACTTGATCTACATCTTTACCCATAATTGGCCAATAGAAGCCTACCATTGGAAGTCTACGGTAAAGGCTGACCTCCCCTCCGGACTCACAAGTCTTGTCGTGTACTTCTTTTAATTTTCTCTAGGCCTCCTCCTGCCCCATGCATTTGGATAAGACCCCACCTAGCATCCTGGGGTACAACTCCTCTCTCACCAAGGCGTAGTTTTTTAGTATTTTTAATTCTGCGGCATCTTTTCCCTTTATCAAGACTTCCCTTATAGGGATTCGCCAATCCCTTTCGCCCTGTTCCTCCCAGAACCTTTCCTTCAACACCTCAATTATAGATTCTTCCCTTTTGCTGACTTCTATCCCAGTGCTATCCCCTTTGAAAATTATTTGCGACCCCAGTGCGGCTAATGCGTCCGCAAACCGATTTTCGTTTCTTGGAGCATGCTCTAGCTCGAAGGTTGAGAATTTTTCTTCCATCCTCTGGGCCATCGCTCTGTATGAGGTTAGGCTGGGCTCTTTTAAGGAAAAGCTTCCCTTGGCCTGGCAGACAACCAGGTTTGAATCTCCCAATACTCTCAAATGTTTGACTCCCATTTTGAGATCCATGGCTAACCCAGTTAGGTAGGTTTCGTATTTCGCCGTGTTGTTTGAACATGGGAATTCCAACTTGAACGATAGTACCACTACCTTGTCTTCTTCATGATACAAGACTACTCCCACCCCTCCAAACTGGGTAGTAGAAGACCCATCAAATTACATTACTCATTGTTCTCTAACCTCTTCCGCCACGGCTACTTCCCCTGGAACTTCATCATCCAGCGGGAATTCTTCCTCTCCCTGAAACTGTGCCAATAGATTCGCTATAGCCTGACTTTTCATCACCTTAGGTGTCCCCATTCTCAAGTCGTACTGTGACAATTGTAACAACCACTGGGATATTCTACCAGAGAGGATCGGTTGCTGTAACAAAACTTTGATGGCATGGGACTTAGTCATCAGCCATACTTTGTAGGCCAAGAAATAATGACGCAACCTCTACGAAGCATATACAATGGCCAGGCATGCTCTCTCCACCCTTGGATAATGAGTTTCTGCATCTTTTAAGGCACGGCTAATGTAGTACACTAGCTGCTCAACGCCACCTCCATCCTCCTGGGCGATTAGTGCACCAATGGCATACGAGTTGGTGGCCAAGTAAAGTAGCAATGGTTTTTTGTGAATAGGGACCTACACTGTGGGGAGATTCATCATTATTTACTGTAGCCTTTTGAAAGCCGTCTACTGTGCTTCCCCCACTCAAAACTTTGCCCCTTCTTGAGCAACTTGGTGAAAGCAAAAGTGATTGATGCCAACCCAAGAATGAATCTTCGGATGTATGAGACTTTTCCTAAGAAACTTTTTAACTCTTTCACCGTGATCGGAGGTCTCATAGTTGCTATAGCCGTGGCTTTGGCCGGGTCCACATCTACCCCTCTGCTGTGAACCAGGAAACCCAAGAATTTCCCAGAGGACACCCTAAATGCGCACTTGAGGGGGTTCATCCTTAGCTTAAAGGCTCTGCATCTTTCGAATGCCCTTTTCAACATGTGGAAATGTTCTTCCCTCCTCTTTGATTTAACCACTATGTCATCCACATAGTCCTCTAGTTCCTGGTGCATCATGTCGTGAAATATGACCGTCATTTGATAAGTTGCGCCTGCATTTTTTAACCCGAAGGGCATCACAGTGTAGTAGAAATTGCCCATAGGTGTTCTGAAAGCAGTTTTCTCTGCGTCCTTTGGTGCCATCCTGATCTGATTGTATTCGCTGAACCCATCCATGAACGAAAACATGGCGCTTCCTATCGTAGAATCTATTAGTAAATCCATGTTTGGCAATGAGAACTTGTCCTTTGGACAGGCTTTGTTGAGATTTCTAAAGTTTACACAACATCTTATCTAGTCGTTCTTCTTCTTTACTGGTACTATATTGGATAGCCAATGAGGATGTTGAATGGGCTTGATGAATCCTGCGGCTAGCAGTTTCTGTACTTCTTTGACTATCTACCCTTCTATTTCTGTGTGAAATATCCTGGCAGGCTGGGCCACCAGCTTGGCCTCTGGGTCTACATTTAATGTATGCGCAACTAGCCCAAGGTCTAATCCTGGCATTTCACTGTAGTCCCTTGCGAAAACAACTTTGAACTCTTTCAACAGTAGTATCAGTTCTGACTTATCTTCTTCTGTCAAACTTGCACTAATTGCTATAGGCCTTGGTTCTTGTGAACCAGACCCTAGGTGAACTTCTTCCAATTCTTCTTCTGCCACAACCTGTGCATCTTTTTCTACCACAACTTTCTCATCCTTTTCTTCTCCTTTTCCCAAATTTTCTTGAGCAACACAACACGCCAAACTCCCATGCTGCCATTCTTGGGTTGGGCCTGCTTGCATCTCACTTTGGGCCCCACGCGCCTTCATAACTTGTACACAATCCTACCATCAAGACCTCAGACCCTAATGCATTGAGGTGTGTTATCTGATTCTGCGGCAAGCGCTTCTTTTCTCTTCTTCTTTCGTGCTAGCAACTCTCTTAGATCGGGTTTTGGGTCACTTTGAACATCTTCTCACTTAGGCATAAAGGTACCTCGTGGCTTTGAAACTGAGCTTTCCCCAGATGGAGCCCATTGGTCGTAAAACATGGTTTCCACTAGGTGAGCTTCTGCTTGCTCAAATGGCAAGAGGTTTGCAGCTATACGTATCATCCTGCCATTCAATCTTCCTTTCATACACTGGTGATAGATGGATGGGACCAATTGGTGTTTGTGCAACCAAGGCCTTCCCAAAAGCACATGATAGGATAATTCTGTTCTAACTACATGGAAACGAGCCAAAAAAGCTATAGGACCTACTTTCAACCATAACTGGATGTGGCTTGCGGTGTACTCGTCTCTTTTGTCGAACCTTGTTACTTCCATCGGGCATCCTTGGATCTTTCTTTCTGAAGTTCCTGCCGCTTGCAAGGTGCTCAACGTAATGAGGTTTACGGAAGCACCTATATCTACCAAGGCCCTCTAGATGGGGATTTGGTTTATGAATGCTGCCAAATAAAGAGGCCTCCTGTGATCTGGGTGTCCCACCTCCATATCCTCATTGCTAAACGTGATCTCGGTTGATTCCTGTAGGAGGGCTCTGTCTTCTGGTATTTCTGCTGATAAGCACTCTACCCTTGCCCTGAAGGCGATACTCACCAAAGCCTCTATGGCTATCTTTCTTTCCTTTGTTGTGAGTCCCAACTGGTCAAACAAATTTTTGAATTTGGCACTTTGCTGTAAAGTGGTAATCGCCACGGTAGGTAGGGCCAGGTTCTCCTCCTCGTCCTCCCCCGGGTCTGCGCATATTACCACTACTGCTATACCCTTTCCCTTGTGGTTCGGAAGTGGGTTTCCTTGGACTTCCTGCTGGGTTAACTCCAGCATGCCTTCTTTAATCCTGCGGTGCACCAATCTGTGGAGCGCCCAGCATTCTGCAGTGGGATGTTATACATAGTTGTGCAGGCGGCAGAAGTAAGGATCTCTTCTTTCTTCCTCCGTGGGTTCTCTGGAAACCTGGTTGGGTTTAAAGATTCTGTCTGCTATCCATTTGTCTAGCAGCACATCCAGCTCCTTAGGAGTACATGATATGGGTGGGGGCATATCATATTCCCTCCCTTCAATTTTCCTTCTCCGTTCTCCAGTGGACACCGCTATAGCCTACGGGGCGTTTCTTTTGTCTGAGCTTGGTTTTACGGCCTGGACCATCTTCTTGGCTTTATGCAATAGCTGTGCAAACTGGGAAATTTCTAGATTTTCTAGGACTGCTCTGAATTCCCAAATCATGTTAGTTATACACATTTCTGCCAAGGTTCTTTCTTCACAATGGTCATAGCAGTCAAGTGCTATGTCCCTGAATCTCTTGATGTATTCTATCAAATCTTCGTCATTCCTTTGTTTGGTTGCTTGCAGGGTTGCAAGAGTTACTGTTTTCTCTCCGTGGAAGTACTTAGTGCAAAATACATCCACCATGTCATCCCAAGTTGGGATCGATCCTGGTTTTAGGCCGATGTACTAGGTGTATGCCCAGTCACATAATGACTTTGAAAATTCTCAGAGACATAAGTCTTCGTTTGTGGCGTAAGGGCCAAGGGTATCAATAAACTTGCTCACGTGCTCAACTGCACTTCCTTTCCTACCATCGTATTGTGTAAAGGCCCTTGGCTCATACCTTTCGGGGTATGGTTTGCTGAGTACTTTTAGTGGGTAAGAAGGCCTTCGTGCGTAAAACCTCTCCTTAGGTGTTCTGGCTCTCTCTTGTTCTAGGAGAGCTGCTACTTCAGCCATAGTAATGAAACGCTGTTCTGCGTTCTGTGGGACACCTCCTGCTAGTGTCTATTCTCTGTCTGCCGCATGCTCTGGGTCATGTTGGCTTCCTTTCTCCTTCGTCTTGTTTGCTTTTAGTTGACGAATTTCTTCCATCATTTGTTGCTGCGAGTGCTATAGTGATTGCAATACTTCAATAAAAGTACTAACATTGTCCGTGGGAATTCTTGGCTGCGGCTGAGGATCAGCCCCCATTCTATTGGCCTGGACTCTTCTTGCGAGGGTATGGCACTCATATTTCGTGTCATTTTGGACTTTGGTGGCATTTTTTATGAGGGGTTCTGTTTTTTTTTTTCACCCCTATCTGCTTCCCAACTCCCCAGTGAAGTCACCAATTGTAAGGTGGTTGGCTGTGCTAGCGGTGTTGGGTTGCTTCCTACGGCACTAGGCCCAAGTTTTCTAGATAAGGGAGTTGGGACTGGTCCAGCTGCAACTCAAGTTGGTCCGGCTTGTGCGCAAACTAGGCCAGGTTTGCCAAGAACGTGTTTATGACAGGCAGAACTGTTTTAGACAAGTTGTGGCAGACAAACATAATAGTAATAAAATAAATAAAATATCTGGCCACTCAGTGGGAAATGACCAAACAACCTTTGAACACAATTACAGCAGCAATAATAATCATTTTTACGGAAGGGAAAGAGCAGAACAAAAGTGAACAAGTATTAATATGTATGGGTTAATAAAAATGTTAGGAAATCAACTAAAGTCCAGTCTGTAGGAGCAAAGCCAGAGAGGAAAGAACGTTCCTTCTCAACGCAATTAATCTCTCAAGAAGAGTCCTGCCGTGGAGATTAATTGCCCTGAGGGAAACGGACCTGAGTGGTTTATGCACAGAGGCTCCTTATGGTTTTCATAGAGAGCAGGACTTCATAAGGGAGAGAGGGAATCAATCTACCGGTGCATGCATGCCTGCCGTTCTAATTCTCACTTTGTTTTCTTTCTTTCTTTCCCACTCGTTTCTTTTTCTATTTCTTGGTTTCTCTTTTCAAATTCCTATTTCTTAGTCAAGGTTCATGTTGTTCCTCTGTCCCCCTATTCACAGCAAGACCCTCTTTTTTATAGTGCCTGCCATGACCAGATTTTTCTGTTTTAGCCCTTAACCTCTTTTGTCTAGTCTGGGTGTACTGGCCGACCATCACTGTTCCATCTGTGTGCCACCCCCCCATCACCAAACAAAGAAGAGTATTTTGTTTGCTTGTCTGCCGTGGCACCCTTTCCTACTACGGTATGGGTTCTTTCTTTCTCCCTATCCCTCATGGTATGCACCTAGTGGTTCCAACCCAACTTGCCTCTTTTAGGTAGTAAGTCATCCCTGCAGGACACCTCCCCGAAAGAGCCTGAGCTGGAACCTCAAAAATAAATTTTTCCCCTCTCCCTACTACCAAACAATGCCCTCTGAATCTCTGACCCCCGACCTTATAATGCTGTGTATTGGCTAGGTACAGGCTGGTGGTGCCTGGGCCTTGCGCGTGCCTTCCTTCCATACGTGTCCAAAATCTGCCTACTGCCCATTCGTCTGCCATAGTCTGGAGGCTTGCCTGCATAGCTTACCGTCCGTTTTCTTTGACCTTTTATGTGGGCTGCTTTTTGATTTCCCACTCCTCTTAGGAGTTAGGCCTTATTTGATGATGGACCTTATATTTCTTTGGCCCACTTCTTGATTTCCCTTATTTTTTGTCATATTGTTCTGTTATTCCTGCTGTAATAACTCAATCCTACTAGACCTCGTAAGACCAGCCGTTTACTCTTTCCCGTAGTGGCTTGGTATGGCCACTGGTTTTTTCTTACTTATGGGCATTCTTGGCCCACTTGCTTTCTTTGGACTTCCTTAGCCCTTTTACTAGTTCTGCATTCCCATAGGCTCTTACTAACTTCATTGTACTTTCCCGGCCCAATTACCTTATTCTCATTCTTGGGGTCCATGGGCCTGCCATAAACCCCTTACTTTCTTAGTTTGCATTACTTTGGGCCTGCGACGGCCCTTTCTCACTTTTCTACATCATACACTGCCCATGGGATGCTATTTCTCTCTTTTCGGGCTTCTTTAAGCCCACTTGCCTCCTCAAGACCCATTTTTTTATTTCATGGGCCTATAATCCATTATTCTTGCCACTTGGGCCTAATGGTTTTGCTATCTGTTTGCTAATTCTTTGCTGCCCTTGTTATTGGGCCTTTCTTCTTCCTACCTGGATTCTCACAAATGGCCCTCAACACACTTTATACAATAGAAAATAACCTAAAATAGATGCAATAGTTGCATGTAGAAAATCAATCAATTGGACACATGACATAATTAACATCGAAATCTATGCCTTAAGGCAAAGAGGACTCAATTTAAAAAGAATACCACATAATATTAAAATTTCATCAAAAATAGTCTTAAAAGTACCAAAATAAATCAAACGAACACCTTTAAATCTAAAACTAGCCTCTGAGCACACGCTCAAGTGTATGCTCAGAAACTCTTCTATTTTTTTGGGAAAATGTTAATAATCTCCATCCATTATAATTCAGGATTATTACATTTTTCAATCACAAAAATACCTAGGGGTGTAATGAGTTTTATGCATTTGTGGGTGAAATAAGTTTTTTGTATAATAATTCTTGATACCCCTAAGTATTTTTTTGATAGGAAAATATAGTAATCCCAAATTATAATGAATGAAAACTATTAACCTTTTCGAGAAAAAAAAAGTATGTTTTTAGACCCCTTCAAACACAATTGGATTAACCTAGTTAATTAGCCAAGTTATTACTTAGTCCAAATTACAGATCTAGGTTATCACAATCAAACAATCATACCATGCAAAGCAGCGGAAATATAAATAACACAATGATATGATGACCTAAGAAATCACATTGGTAAAAACCTGGGGAGGATTTAACCTAGTTATCCTCAAGGTAAACCTGAATCCACTATGAAAGAATCAAAGTTTTACAATAGGACTTAGACCACTAACATCCTATTGCTACCCACTAGTAGAAACTTACTGACACGACCATGTGCAAACTCCGAGACCACAGACTCCTTCTTTCTTGGATTTTCCAGCAAGTACAAGCACACCCGCTTGTGTTTCTCTAAACTTCTTAGTACAGCAACTGAATGATCATCAAGCTCTCAATCAAATCTCCTTCTTGATAATCCTAAGCATGTGTGAAGGTAATCACCTCTAGATCTCACAAGAGATTCACACATACATCAACATAAAGCAACCTCAAAAACGTGGCTAGGATTTGCCTTTTATACCTAGGGGAAAACATAAAACCCTACACGTTTTAATAGGCTTGGGCTGAGTTGGAAAAATCTGTAGAAAAAACATTCTGCCCAAGATTCGATCAATCGAGCCAGGCCGAAAGTCACTAATACTTCTGCAGCCACTCGATTCCAACTTTATATACAACACACACACTTTGAGCAAGTCTAAACAAGACTAACAACTGTTTTGATCATGGTTTGCCAACATTACACATTAGTGTTCTAAATACATTAGTTCCTAAGTCTTTAGAACCTAACAAAATAGAAGAGCTTCTGAGCACACGCGTGCTTAAAGGCTAGTATTTTTTTTTTTTTGGGGATTGATTTAGAGTCTATTATTCCATATCTATCACTTGTATTTGGCAATTCTGTTAATATTATAATCAATTTTCATTCATCATCATTCAAAATTACTAAATTTTCCGAAAGCAAATCTTACTTTATATAACTAACAACTACTTTTCATATATTGTAAGAGAAATATGGAGATTATGAGACCCTTTGTCTACAATCTATATGTATGTTTGCAAGCTATTGCAAATCAGATTATTCAAGTAGGGTGTAGTATGGTGTCTCCAAGAGAAAAATGACATTTTATCAGTTATGAATCTTATGATACCACTCTACAATCAGTACTCACTCTCTTTATTAGCATTTTATCATTTATGATACCATTATTATGAAATCAGTACTTACCCTCTTGCCATTTTCTTCTCCTTTTCCTTAGCAAATCACAAATACTGAATTTCTTACATTATCAACCCCTTAAATGATCAAATAAAATGAAGACCTACTCAATTTCTTGCCTCAACACTATATAATAAAAATTAAACACCCAAAAGAAGAAACAAGCACAAAAAAGAAGATAAAGAAGAAACTGAAAATCCAATAATAACCAAATATAAACACATATTCCAAAAAAAAAAAAAAAAAACTATGATTAAAAAGAAACATATAGAAAAAAAATTACCATGAAGTACTATGTATGGAGTGTGAAAGTGGGAAAGTCATGAAGACCAAGATGGCAATGGAGGCAATCATTGGTAAAGGAAAGGCCATGAAATTAATGGGTTTTTTCTTATAGAGAAGAGAAAAATAAGATCCACGGGATTAAATTATAATGACTCTAGGAACCTATAGGTATTTTTGTGATTGAAAAATGTAGTAATCTCTGTCGGGGGCGAAAAAGTTTTCCTTTCGACAAATGAGATTTACATTGAGTTGGAGACCTAAATCGAAACTCGACGATGGGCTTGAAGCATGGCCTAAAGGCTATCGGTGAAGTTTTTGAAAAGTTTACCATCTTTTTGTACCTTGGGCCTAGGATGGGACTGACAAGGGTTATGAGGTGGCCCAAAAACACTTCCTACAGCAGACACATCAGCACAATAAAAAGCATACTGCAATAAAGAAATAACCCATCTGTAAAATATTTCAGCAGTTAAGTATCCCAGTGGTAAAGTATTCTAGTGGTAAAATGAAATAGAGCAGAATAAATCTCCAGCCGTTAGATATTCATAGATTAAGGAAAGTATATACATCTTCAAACTCATCATCTGTGGACTCTAGAGAAGAGCCTTCTAATACAACAATATGAGGGAAAAACTCTATAGTAATAGTCACGTCATAAAGTTCAATAGTAAATGAATAAACAAATACCATAGGTTCCATTATGGCAAGTAATGAGAAAACTTAGTGTGAGATGAACGGAGAGAGAGAGATTCCAGCTAGCGTAGCAAGGTCATTATGATGCCAAGGCATGCTCGTGGATATAGTATATGTAGTGAATAGAGAGGGTCATTTTGAGTAGTATGAGTAATGAGTGAGAGTGTATAGTAAAACTGCTGGAGCTTTCTGCTGGGGATAGATAAGTGTTTATAGGTAGAGATATGAGGAGTATTTTTGAGCTAGAAGCTACAGAACTTAGTTTCTAAGCTTGAAGCTAAGAACTCAGTGACTCAAAACTTTGCCAGAGCTTAGAGAAGGCTAAACAGAGAAGTTAAGGTAGAACTTTTTTCTATTAGTGTGTCTCCTAGTCTATACTGGTCTTCATTGAAGTGTTAATGGAGAGTTCCATTTATAGTTGAGTTTGAGGGAGTAATTAGCAAATAATCTCTACTTAATCATCCTCAATCTTCAGAAAATTCTTAGAGAATCATTCTTAGGATTTTGGTCAAGAGTGGTAAGCTTAACTTTTAGAATGTTCTTGCTGTTTTGGATAATAACAGTTGGGATTCTGACTTGGTATTAAATGCTGATTGGCCTCAGCTGATGGGATTAAAGCATGTATTAGGCTAATGATCTTGGTTTTGCTGCTACTAGAATCAGAGCTCCCTAGGGCAGGTTGCATCACCCCATGCCAAGTGTCAACCTTGGAGCCCTTTGCTGGAAACTTTGTTGGAGATCCCCTTGGTGCCCTCCAAACCACATTTCCCTAAGTTTCCCCATTTGGGTTCATGTGCTTGGTCCATAAACCAGAATATACACGTTTTTGGCAAGATAATGAGTTGATTTCAAGTTGTTCCAGAAGCTTTCATGGCCTAGTTATGGCTGCACTTAGTTCTTAATCGAATGGGTTGAAGAAGAAAGGGAAGACAGCTAGTTGAAGTTTTCCTAGCTTTATATTATGTCATCCCAGCTTTATGTTACATGAGAAATAATGGAATGAACTTAGCAAGGAAGGGTTTAACCCCTGCTGGACACGTGTCTTTTTCTGATTTAACTAGTCAAGCTGGAACTGATGGTGATGGGCTCCAGCTATCATGTTGTACTGAAACTTGACTTGACAGCTCACGTGAGTTTCAGCTGCTGGGATTAAAGCATGTGTTAGGCTAATGATCTTGGTTTTGCTGCTGCTAGAATCAGAGCTCCCTAGGGCAGGTTGCATCAACCCAAGCCAGGTGTCATCCTTGGAGCCCTTTGCTGGGAACTCTGCTAGAGATCCTTTTAGTGTCCTCCAAACCACATTTCCCTAAGTTTTCCCATTTAAATTTATGTGCTTGGTCCATGAACCAGAAAGTACATGTTTTTGGCAAGATAATGAACTGATTTCAAGTTGTTCTAGAAGCTTGCATGGCCTAGTTATGGCTGCACTTAGTTCTTGACCGAATGGGTTGGAGAAGAAAGGGAAGACAGCTGGCTGAAGTTTTCCCAGCTTTATATTATGTCATCCCAGCTTTATGTCACATGAGAAATGATGGAAATGAACTTAGCAAGGAAGGGTTTAACCCCTGCTGGACACGTGTCCTTTTCTAATCTAACTAATCAAGTTGGAACTGATGGTGATGGGCTCTAGTTATCAGGTTGTACTGAAACTTGACTAGACAGCTCATGTGAGCTTCAGCTGCTAGGATTTTCGTGTGAGCTGGGCTGGCTCAGCTGGGCCTTGTAGTTGAGCTTCTTTGGACTTGTCCATCCCTATAAGATGAATAGTTTTGCAATGGGTGATAAACATGGGCTTTTGTAGTTAGTTGATTATGGAAAAAATAAGCATAGTTCCCATAAGTTTTGTAAAAGAAATATTTTTGAGAGATGAATAATTTATATTTCCCATGAGTTAGGGACTTTAGTATATGAAGATATATTTTTGCCAAGAAATAGTTTTGGGCTTTTGAGCATAATGTAATTGTTTTTGTCAAAATAATATTTGGGCTTTTGTAAATAGGTGCCAAAGTATTATTGGGCTTTATGAGTAGTTGCCAAAAATAATTTTTGGGCTTTGTAAAATAGGTGCCAAAATAATATTGGGCTTTGTAAAATAGGTGCCAAAATAACATTTGGGTTTTGTAAAATAGGTGTCAAAGTATTATTGGGTTTTATGAGTAGTTACCAAAAATAATATTTGGGCTTTGTAAATAGATGCCAAAATAGCATTTGGGCTTTATAAAATAGGTGCCAAAATAATATTAGGCTTTGTAAAATAGGTGCCTAAATAACATTTGGGTTTTGTAAGATTTTGTAAAAATATTGCCATGTAGCAACGAGTTTTAAGAGGTGCCGTGTAACAACGGGCTTTGGAGGTGCCGTGTAGCATTGGGCACTCTATATTTATATTTTTAGAAAAAACATGTTAGTCTAGAAAAAACATGTTAGTCAAAGCAATAAAAAACAACCTATGAGTGATTGTCTCATATGAAAACAAGTACATATTTATATTTGTTAGTCTCATATGAAAACGACATATTTATAGTTGCTAATGTACTAAAATGAAAGTATAATGCATTTCAATGTAGGAAAGGAAATGTCACAACACAAAGTAAGCCATCACCCCAATGTCAAGTAGCACAGACAAGTGGAGTACATCAAAGTCAACCGGTACCACCTCAAGTTATTATTTTTTTGATAAGTAACAACAAAATTGCCATCATTGTTTCTACTAGATTGATATTTTTGCGCATTTTCTCAGGTTGGAGTGTAGCCAAAACAATGGCTGTTGCAAGACATCTAAAAGAATTACAAAGTTTTATATGAATGCATAAGAGCACAAAAGAATAAGATTGCTTGTGAATCAATGTGCAGAAGTGAAGGCTCTTATGGAGATAAATGTGTATTTTGAAGTGGATGGAACACTTAGATATTTTTTGTTATTTTTAAAACAATTTGAGGGTTACCATTGTTTGGAACAATTTTTTGTTATTGTCTAACACTGTTTGAGGATTACTACTATTTGGAACATTTTGAATGGTGGAATTTAATGATGTTTGTTGAAACCTTGTCAAATGATGCAGTTGGCTAGTCTCTCTTTTAAAATTATTTTGCTATGTTGTTGAACACAAAATCAACATAACACTCTAAAAAAGGCAAAGTAGTGGACCTTTTGGAGACTTTAGTGCCTGTTTGTTTCAACATTTTCAACCCAAAAAGCCCGTTTTGAAGAAAGCTGAACCACAAAACCCGTTTGGTTAGGTATAAAATGCAACTTTTTGGAAAAAGTTGCATTTTGGGTTTATGAAGAGAACGCGCAAAGTGAAAAAGGAGCTCAGATGTGCATTTTGGAAAAAGCCCGTGCGCGTTGATTTATACTTGTTGGACTCACAAGGCAATTACCAAATTACCCTTCAATAAACTTTGCCCTTTTCTCTTCTCCCTCATATTCTTGCTCCTTTGTTACAAACCAACATCGGTCAAGAAAGTATCAACCAAATACAAACATAGAACCACCCAACTATCACCGGTCTACCACCACAACCCATTTCAACATTTGATAATCCAAACACAAAATCAACAAAATCAAACCAAAAATAACTCAAAATTAACACAAATCAACTCAAACCCCATTGGAAAACCCATCCTAAACCCAACTCAAAATCAACCCAAAACAAAATCAACTTAAAATCAAACCCAAAATCCACAGAAAATCAACTCAAAATTAAACCATTAACTGAAAACCCATAACCCAAACCCAAAATCAAAATCAAATACAAACCCAATGGTGGCAGAGACTTAAGGGATCTGAGAATTAAGGAGAGAGATGAGGGATTTCCTTATATTTCAATCATCTTCATCTTCATCTTCATCTTCATCATCATCATCATTTTCTTCTCTCTTCCTTGTAGCTTTCAAAAAAAAAAAAAAAAAAAAGGCTCTACAGCAACTGGAACGTTCTGGAGGAAGTGAAAGGGAAAAGGGGAAAGAATGAACAAAAAGAGAAAAGTGGAATGTTCTGGAGGAAGTGGTAGGGAAAAAGAGGAAAGAAGGAAAAAGGAAAAGAAAAAAGAGAAGAGTACGTGTGTGGAGGAGAAAAAAAGAGGGAAAAAAAGAAGGAAATACGGATGGAAAAAAGAGAGTAAAGAAATAAGGGAAAAATAAAATAAAGAATGAGAAATAAAATTGAGAAATGCTACCACAATATTTTCACAATAAATCTTAAGTGGTGGGTTATTATTAGTTAATATTGGTGAGAAAAAAATAATTTTTTTAGAAACTTTGAAAGTTCTTTTAAGAATAATTTTTTAGGAAGTATTTTCACAATACTTTCACAATACTTTATATCTATATTGTCCTTTTTGGTAATTTACCACTCAAATCGCCACTTTTATAAGTGCTAGCCAAACACTCAGATTTTTCAAAAATCACTTTTTAACAGCTTTTACCAAACACTCAGTTTTTTGAATAAACACTTTTTCATTATGCACTTTTTGAAAACTCCACTTTTTAAAAAAGCCCAGTTTCAAAAAGCTGAATCAAACTCACCCTTAGTACTGAATCTTATGTGTAGCCATTGTGCTATGCTTTTGCATAAGTTAACATCACCCTAATTAACATTAAGCTAGGTACAATAACATTGATGTGAAAAATTTTCCATTAGCTATGATAGATTAAATGCAGGTGGAGACAATGGCACCAGACTACCAGTGAAGCTACTCCATCTGCCAACTCCATGTCAATAACATTACATGATTTAAGTATTTAAGTTTGTCGCCTCACACTTTTCCATCCTCCAATTGACAATAAGAATATTTTTACATTGTATAACAAAATTAATTTGTTATTGATTTATTTATTGAAAATAATAATAATCCAGTAGACAATACATAATTGATTTGAGATGAACCAGATAAATGACCAACACTTTATTTAGAAGACATTATTATTAAACCTTCTCACTTGTAAAATTCCTAAGAAGAACAACTTTAAAAATCCATATCTTCAAGCCTTGTAAACTACTCTAGAATATTTTTGTTGTCTTCTTCTTCTATAAACATCTTCCTCCATAGCCTGATAGCAACAATCTTAGCTTAGTTGCATGACATATACCAATCCGGGTATCCATGTCCTTCCTCTCCACTTCAAGCTGTAAAGTCGTGGAAGCATAATTAAAATAAAGGTTAACAAAGTACTAGACAAGAGTTACAAGACATATTACCTTGGGGGAATTTCTCACCAAACTTCATTTGGCTTTAGCTCCTTGTAGATGCCCATTAGGTTAAGTTAATTTTTAGCCTCTTCCATTTCTTGTTCTTCAATTTATTGATTATTTCCAGGAGCTCTTTCGTGTAATCAATGGTGTCTCTGAGAATAGATGTTCTGTCCATCTGCTAACATTCACATTATTCTATTTAATCTTAAACCATCATTGCTTTGATACTATTGCTCACTTTAAGCTAATTAATACTCACATAAGCTAAAGCAATGACCAACTTGTATTAAGTTGTATGCACTTAGTCACAAAAGTGTCCAACGTGACACGAACACAAACACAAAAAATTCAAACATTTTTTTTTTTGAGGAATCAAAAAATTCATACATGGCCATACATTTTGCGCTTAACTAGGTTGTAGAGAGGAAAAATCGTAATACCTAAGATGGGTTAGCCGGAGATGGGAGGAGGAAGAACCAGCAAGGCTGTGCAAGCAACGTGAAGGAGGAGGCCACCGTGGCAATGGCTATTGCTTGGAGAAAGCGTGAAGGAAGTGGTCACTATTTTTAGCAGAGTGAGGCAGCATCACAGTGGCATCTAGGGCTAGGCCACCTTCTTTCTCTCTCGTGCATCTCAGAATCAGATGGGGGAATGGTTGAATGGGGTTTTGATTTGGAACCTGTATTAATTTTGTAATCAGGGTTAGTTTGTTTCTTACGTGTAAGATCATTTTTGTTAATCTTTTCATTAAGAAAATGCCATATCACTAAAAACTTGACTAATCACTTTTCTATTGCCACCTAGGCAATATTACTAACGATATATAATAGAAGCACTAATACTATTCATTTTTAAAACTTAAGGGACAAATAGTGCGCACTTGAAACTTGAGGGAGTAACTGTGCTCACAAGGTAAACTTCAGGAACCAACAATATAGTTTCGTCTAAAAAGAAATATATAGGGAAGAAAATTACCATGAGTACTATGTATGGAGTGTGAAAGTGGGAAAGTCATGAAGACCAAGATGGTGATGGAGGCAATCATTGGTAAATGAAAAGCCATGAAATTAATGGGTTTTTCTTAAAGAGAAGAGAAAAATAAGATCCAAGGGAATAAATTATAATGACTCTAGGAACCCCTAGGTATTTTTGTGATTGGAAAATGTAGTAATCTCAAATTACAATGAATGAAAACTATTAACCTTCTAAAAAAAAAAAAAAAATAGAAGAACTGTGAAAATCAGGAATCGGGATGAAAATTGGTTTTTTAAGCCTAAAGAACCGGATTTTTTGTTAATTCTGTGAACCCCTAAAACTGGGGTTGGACCGCACGAACCGGTGAGAACCGTGCGGTCCAACGCCTTAGCAATTTATAAAAAAAAAAAAAAAAAAAAACTCAACGCAATTTTATTCTACTTGATTAAATTATCCATCTCTTACAAAGAATAAAAAAAATTATAATTAAAATCCTTCAAACATATTCAACTTTATTTCAAAAATTAATCATAAATTTTAATGTTTTCATGGTTATTATTTTATTTTATTAACTTTCTTATTTAATTATTAAATATATGCTTGAAAATCATTAAATTTCCCTCACATATATAAACATATTTTCAATTTTGCTAGTTTTATAAATTTAATATCTATATTTAGGCTTTAATTAATTATTTTATGATGTCATCACGGTTCAACCCTGGTTCGACCTCAGTTTGACCTCAAAAGCCTTGAACCTCTCTCTTTTATGGTTCAATGAACGGTCCGGTTCTGAAAACCTTGCTGAATACATGCGTGCTCAAAGGCTAGTATTTTTTTTGTTGGATGGATTCAGAGGCTATTATTTTGTAATTATCACTAGTATTTGGCAATTCTGTTAATATTATAATCAATTTTCATTCATCATCATTCAAGCTGAATTGGCACCTCCTCATGTACAAAGTGCTTGTGGGTCTAAAGGGAAAAGGGTTCGATCTGCGGGGTTAGCAGCATGTTGTGATTATTTTTCAAAAAAAAAAAACTACTTTTCATAAATTTTAAGAGAAATATGGAGATTATGGGACCCTTTGTCCACAATCT
This sequence comes from Quercus lobata, assembly GCF_001633185.2. Taxonomy (NCBI): domain Eukaryota; kingdom Viridiplantae; phylum Streptophyta; class Magnoliopsida; order Fagales; family Fagaceae; genus Quercus; species Quercus lobata. Next base: position 30,255,349 of record NC_044910.1, on the reverse strand, counting down.
ATATGTATGTTTGGAAGCTGTTGCAAATCAGATTATTCTTTTTTTTTTTTTTTTTGGTCAGCAAAATCAGATTATTCAAATAGGGTGTAGTGTGGTGTATCCAAGAGAAAAATGACATTTTATCAATTATGAATCTTATGATACCACTCTACAATCAGTACTCACTCTCTTTATTAGCATTTTATCGTTTATGATACCATCATTATGAAATCAATACTTTCCCTCTTACCATTTTCTTTTCCTTTTCCTTAGCAAATCACAAATACTGAATTTCTTACATTATCAACCCCCTAAATGATCAAATAAAATGAAGACCTACTCAATTTCTTACCTCGACACTATATAATATAAATTAAACACCCAAAAGAAGAAACAAACACAAATAAGAAGATAAAGAAGAAATTGAAAATCCAATAATACCCAAATACAACACACATATTCAACCCCCCCCCCCCCAAAAAAAAAAACTATGATTAAAAAGAAATGTATAGAAAATAAAAAAAAATTACCATGAAGTACTATGTATGGATTGTGAAAGTGGGAAAGTCATGAAGACCAAGATGGTGATGGAGGCAATTATTGGTAAAGGAAAAGCCATGAAATTAATGGGTTTTTCTTAAAGAGAAGTGAAAAATAAGATCCAAGGGAATAAATTATAATGACTCTAGGAACTTTTGGACGAATTTTTTAATTTTTGTTTTTGGTTTTATGGTATGCTTGGTTTGGTAATTGGTAATTTGGTATTTGGCTTTACTGTTGCTGTTGCTATAGCATTTGAGTGTCAAGCTTTTTTTTTTTTTTTTAATCAACAAAACAATTTGTGTTTCTATAGTGTAGAACAGCAAATACGCCAATTTTAATATAGAACAGTGTTTCAAAGTTCGAACATCTAAAGAGAATTAGAGAAAAAGCTTTTTAGAATTATAAATTTGTATAAAATAAAGACACACGTACAAACATGCGAGCAAGAAAACATTTATAAAAAGAAAAGAAAAGAATGAGTACTAAGAAAATTATGTACCTCCGCTTATGTCTCAATGAAAAAGAGAGGCAACTGGCTTATCACTAAGAGAAAAATAAGAATAAACGTTAGTGCCTAAATTTAAGGATATGGAAGGAGAAGTTATAGCAATGGTTTTATAGTAAGAGTCTTTTTTTTTCCCCAAATAAAGAAGAGATTTGAAAGAAGAAAAAAAGTGAGAAAATTATTATTATTGATATATGATTGGATAGCAAAATTTGTTATCTCTAGTTCGTCCATAGGGGTCTTCCGTGAGCCAAAGGCAAAACATTCAGGAAGGTCGTATATGGACAAAGGAGTCGTCCATAGGCAAAGCGCACGAACGACCACATGACACTTAGGAAATTCTCAAGAATGGATTTACTCACATGTCTTGAGAATTCGAACCACGGAATTCTAGAGTTAGTAGGAACCAAACCTATATTCATCGCCACAAATTCCTCACCAATGCTTAACTTCCCTCAGCGGTTGTAACTTCTATAGCCGTTGAGGAAGTTATGTCAGAATTTATTAATTTCCTCAAATTCGAGGGAAGTTACTAAATCCATAACCATTCCAAGGTTCTATATATAAAGACCATCCGGTATCAAATAAAGGCAAGTTTTTTCTAACATTACTCCCCAGAAGTTGGAACTTGATTTTCGAGAGAGAAACTGACTTATTCATTGAAGAGGACTTGGCCGGTTCACCCCGGTCGCCTTTTTGATAAGTGTGTTCATCCTTGCAAGCCTTCGCTACAACCATAAGCCCATTGAAGTCGAAGCATTCAGCCTACTGATCCTGTGCAACATCAATATATTTTTACCAGGATGTCCTTTAATTTTGTCTCTGTTTAAATCCAGGGGTTTAGGGGTATTTTTGAACCATGAAAATGAGGAACCTAAACAGGAGAAACCCTTTGTTCAGATACAAATTTTTAGGCCCTAAATTCATTAGCCCACTCGCTAAAATACTCATACAAGCCCATAAACTATTTTGGGCGCCCACAAATATTTCCAACATATTACCCAAATATTTCCCACATACTACCTGACTTCAGCTCTCACAAATATTTCTTATACAAGCCCCATAAATTATTTTGGGCCCTCACAAATATTTTCTGTGTTACCCAACTTGGTCCTACACAAATACCTGTCATACTATTACAAAAAATGGGCCATAAAATTATGTCATCTCTATAAAAGCCCAAACTCATTTACCTTGTGGGCAAAACCCAAAAAGCCCAACTTATAAAGTCCATTACTACACAGCACCCTTACTAAGTCTATTACTACATGGCACTCTTACAAAACCTGTTGCTACACGACAATATTTTTTACAAAATCTCAAAATATTATTAAAAAGCCTAAATACTATTTTGGCAACTATTTACAAAAAGCCCAAATATTATTTTGGCAAATATTTACAAAAATCCCAAATACTATTTAGGCAATTATTTACAAAAAACCCAAATCTTATTTTGGCAACTATTTACAAAAAGCCCAAATACTATTTTGGCAACTATTTACAAAAGCCTAATATTATTTTGACAACTATTTACAAAAAGCCCAAATACTCTTTTGGCACCTTCTATAAAAAAAACCCAAAACTATTGGGCAAACAATTATTCTACCAAAGCTCAAATAATATTTGGCAAAAAAATTATGTTATGCTCAAAGATCAAAACTATTCATTGGCAAAAACATATTTTGATATACTAAATTCCTTAACTCATGGGAAACATAAATTGCTTATGACATATTACCCATATTTCAAAACTATTTCTTCTACAAAATTTATAGGAACTATGCTTATTTCTTCCATAAGAAACTATAACTATAAAAGCCAATGTATATTACCCATGACGAAACTATTCATTTTGTAGCGATGAACAAGCCCAAAGAAGCCTAACAACAAGGCCCAGCCGAGACAGCCCAACCCATGTGCTAATCTCAGCAACCAAATCTCACTTGAGTAACTAAAGTGGTTAGACTAGCCACTAGTTAAGTGTCAGCACAACTAAGTTGATAGTTAGGGCCCACTACCATCATTTTCAACTTGTCAAATCAGATTAGAAGGGGACACATGTCCAGCTGAGCTTACACCCTTCCTTAGCAAGTTGATTTTCATGATTACTGATGTGACATAAAGCTGTGCTGACAATACATAAAGCTGTGAAGCTAAAGCCAACCATGCTTTCTCTCTTTTCCAACACAATCGGTCAAGGAATAAGGGGCAGCCATGAATAGACCATGGAAGCTTCTAGAATTACTTATAAACAGCTCATTACCATGCCAAATATGTACATTTTTTGGTTCATGAACCAAGCACATGAACCCTAATAGGGAAACTTAGGGAACTGTGGTTTAGAGGGCACTAAGGAGATCTCCAACAGAGTTTCCAACAGAGAGCTCAAAGATTGACACCTGGCTTGGGGTAACACAATCTGCCCTAGGAAGCTCTGATACTAGCAACAGACAACCAAGATTATTAACCTAATACATGCTCTAATCTCATTAGTTGAGGACAATCAACATTTAATGCTAAATCAGAACCTCCAGTTGCTGTTACGAAAAACAACAAGAACACCTTAAAGCTGAACTTACCATTCTTGGCCAAATCCTAGGAACGATTTTCTAAGGATTTAATGAAGATTGAGACTGATTTTGGCAGAGATTATTTGCTGAAAACCCCCTTAAACTCAACTATAAATAGAGCTCTCCACCAACACCTCAAGACACACCAATAGAGAAGAACTCTCTTACAAACTTCCATATTTTCCTCTCTCTCTCTCTCTCTCTAATTTTCTTTAAGCACTTATTGAGGTTCTGAGCTCTTAGTTTCAAAATTAGAAACAAAGTTCTTCCCCCCCCCCCCCCCAGCTCACAAATACCCGTCACACCTCTACTCATAAGCTTTCATCCATCCTCAACAGAAAGTCCCAGCAGCTTTACTAAATACCCTCTCTCTACCTACTTATACTATTAAAATGACCCTCACTACTCATTACATATACCATATCCATGAACATACTCTAGCATAATAATGATCTTGTTGCACTAGCTGGAATCTCTCTCTTTCTCCCTTTATCTCACACTAAGCTCTCTCCATTACTTGTTATAATGGAACCCATAGTGTTTGTTTATTAATTTACAATTGAAGGTTATAATGTAATTGTTACTATAGAGTTTTCCCTCATGTTCTTGTATTGGAGGACTTATTCTCACTAGAACCTATGGATGATGATTTTAGAGATGTAGACACTCTTCTTAATTTATGAAATAATTAATAGCTGGAGGTTTATTCTGTTCTGTCTCATTTTACTGCTGGAATATTTTACCGCCGGAATCTTTTACCACTGGGCTATTTCTTTATTGCAGTAGGCTTTTCTATTGTGCCGACATGTCTACTGTAGGAAACGTTTTGGGCCATCCCATAATTCTTGCTAGTCCTAACCTAGGCCCAAGGCATAATATAAGGCAAATTTCTCAAAAGCTTCACTAATAGCCTTTGGGCCGTGCTTTAAGCCCATGTCGAGTTTTAGTTTAGGCCCCTAACCTAACACAAATCTCATTTGTCGGAAGGAAAACTTTTCCGCCCCCAACACCTCTTAAATAGTAGTATAGATAATAGTACTTTCTCCAAAAAAGAAATCTAAAATAATAATAAGGGTTATGACAGGGTTTAATGGCCTTTCCTTAAAGGTATGATGACCAAGATGGGTTTCCCAGTAGTATGGATTGATTGGGTCATGAGTTGTGTCACCACAACTTCTTTTGATGTTCGTATCAATGGTAAAGCTTATGGTAATACCATCCTATCTAGGGGGCTTTGTCAAGGGGATCCCCTATCGCCTTATTTATTTCTTTTATGTGCAGAAAGTTTCACATCTTTATTAGCAAAGGTAGAGGAGGATGGGCGGCTCCATGGTGTTTGGTATGTAGAAGAGCTCCTAGTATATCCCATCTATTATTTACTGATGACTCTTTACTGTTTTGCCAAGCGAATCAACAAGAAGTCCAAGTCATTAATGATACTTTACAGCAATATGCAGTGGCTTCAAGTCAATGTATCAATTTTGAGAAGTCTTTAGTTTTCTTCAGTAGCAATACAACAATTGAATAGAAAAATTGGATAAAGAGTACCTTGGGAGTTAAAGAGCTGTACCGGTTCGATACCTAATTGGGGCTTTCGACATTGGTTGGAAAGTCAAAATACCAAACCTTCTTTTTTATTAAGGAAATGGTTTGGAAAAAAAATCCAATGATGGAAATAAAAATTACCATCTAGAGCTGGAAAATAAGTGTTAATAAAAGCGGTGGCACATTCCATTCCTACATATATGATGGGTGTCTTTCAACTACCAATTAAGTTTTGTGATGAACTTAATTCTATGTGTGCAAGATTTTTTTTTGGGGGGGGGGGGGGGGGAGGCAAATTGGTGAAGAGAGGAAGATCCATTGGAAAAGTTGGGATATACTGACAAAATCTAAGGAGGGTGGACTCGATTTTCGTGATTTATGGAATTTCAATTTAGCTATGTTGGCAAAGAAAGGTTGGAGATTATTACAAAATGATGAGTCTCTTATTTATAGATGTTTTAAAGCAAAGTATTTCCCAAGGGGTAATTTTTTGGAGGCTTTTGACGTTCCAAATAGCTCTTTTATGTGGAAAAGCTTAGTGGCAGCACAACCAATCATGAGGAAAGGGTGCTGCTAAAGGGTGGGAAACGGCTCTTCTATTCGAGTTGCAGGACAAGTGGATTCCGAATCATCCAACAAACATGGTGATTGTTCCACCAGCACAAGAGGAATGGGAATGCCAAGTGTCATATTTGATTGATTGGAGAATTCATTGGTGGGATCGTGAATTGATTGAATCGAATTTTCACTAGAATGATGCATAAGCCATTCTTTGGATCCCTCTAAGTAGAAGACATGTTTATGATTTGGTCTTATGGTTGCACAATAAAAATGGGGTTTACTCGGTGTACATAACACCACTAAGGCATGGGAGAATGCATATGTGGTTGAATCTGGACCTTACATGTGGAACGGCGGTGAGCAAAAGAAGAGGAAGTGTTGGCTAAGGGATCTTGTTCTTGGTCTGTGCTAAAGGCGTGACTACCTTAGGAAGGAAGTAAGATATGCACTTGACATGGTACTCAAGCACTCACAAAAAGAGAGATAGTGACTTTCTAAGGTCAGAAGCTATGAGGACATCTCTAATTGGTTGAATGCATGTTGGACCACCTCAGAGACACGTGTATCAATCACAATACTCCTGATGTCCCTCTCAATTTCCAAGACTTGTTTCCTAAGTAGTGGCAAAGTTACCTACCCACGAGTCCCAATGCCACGTTGGCGCAATTCCTATCCTCTAGTTAGCAGATAACATCACAGTTGTGAAAAGGTCCAAAATAAAGAAATAATGTCTTGACACTTGTCTTTGTACTCAACCATATTCCTCAGATTATAAGAGGGACATGCAACTGTAGTTTTAGGCAAGAACCCAAATAGGTATTTTAGAGAAGACAGTAGAAAGTTAAGATGGTAGGAAGCAAGAACACCTGTATTGTATAAGAGTGACCTATTTTCATACATAATACAATCTGAGTAGAGCAAGAACATTCTATTCTTGCTCAAACCATGGTTTTTTTTATCCCTTTTTTAGGGTTTTCCATGTACATCTCATGTCCTTTTATGTTCTTACTATCACTTTCTTCTTCTTTTTCAAGTGTCATGTCAAAGCTAGCATCTTTTCAAGTTTTTTCATGTAAATGTATTGTTAGATAACTTATTTTATTTCCCTACATAAGCTCAATTCTAACTTGCATGTACACTCAATGAAGTCAGGTTATCACATAGCGAGATTGATCTCAAGGGAAGAAAATGGGATGGGAGAGAGCTCGGAACCAATGGCAGGAGGTCAGGTTTGGAGAAAATTGTGGAAGCTTCATGTGCCAAATAAGATAAAGGTCTTTGGTTTGAGAGTTTGCCAAGATATCTTGCCAACATGAGAGAACTTGGTCAAAAGAAGGGTCATGGAAGATGGGAATTGTAGTATATGTCAACAAGTTCCTGAATCAGTTGTTCACAGGCTATGGGAATGTGGTGCGGCACAAGATGTTTGGGCTAGATGTCCGACTCAAATAGAGAAGTGTGCAAGTGGTCAGGACGATATATTGCAGCTGTTTATAACTATGTTGAACAAGCTGTCCACTGAGGAGTTTGAACTTTTTCTAGTCCAAAGTTGGCTAATTTGGAACCAAAGAAATACAGTTGTCCATGGAGGTAAGTTACAAGACCCGAATCAACTAAATATAAGAGCAAGGGACTACTTAGAGGAGTATAAGGAGGCTCAAAACCATCTTGCCATTCCGGCACATGCAAAGCCTAGACAGTCGTGGAGGCCACCCTCTGGGTCTGTTTACAAATTAAATTTTGATGCTGCTATATTTACACCGATGGGTGCATCAGGTTGTGGTGCAGTGGTTCGAAATGAGACGGGTTTAGTGATGGTTGCTTTATCGGCTAAAGGATCTCCAGTAATGGATAGCGAGGAGGCAGAGGCAATGGCATGTCGGAAAGCAATGGAGTTTGTGGTGGAGGCAAGCTTCTCAAAGATTATTCTTGAGGGAGACAATGTAAATGTTATGAAAGCAATTTCATCCCCATCTATCAATTTGTCTTGGTTGGGTTTGATATAAGAAAATATTCGATGTTCTACTCTGTTAGTTGTATTCATCATAGTGTAAACTTTGTAGCCCATTCTCTGGCTCGCTATGCTTGCCAAATAGATGATGATGTAGTATGGTTAGAAGAATCACCACTATCTTCCTTAGAGGCATTGTATTTAGATTCTAGTTTTTTAAATATTGAATGAATGAGGTTTGTTTTCGGCTTAAAAAAAAAAAAATAGTAAGGGTTAAGTTGGGTTACTCGGGTTGAAAGCCTTTACCAGGCGAAAATGGGTAATTACCCATAAAAATCTAACTATTCAGTTAGTTAGCCCGGTTTGGAAACAATTTGAAATTCTAGCAACTCGAGCCTCAGAGGCTCGATGTTGGGCCTCTAAATCGAGCCTCTAAGGCTCGGTTTACGTGCTTTTAAATAGTTTGATGTGGCAAGGTGTTTACGTGGAACTCGAGTCTCTGAGACTCGGTTTACTTAAAGTGAAACCGAATGTCAAAGACTCGAGTTTTAAACACGTACTACTTGTGTGGGCTTTAAACTCGAGTTTCTGAGACTCGGTTTACTAAAAGTGAAACCGAGTCTTAGAGACTCGAGTTTCAAAGTACTATTCACCCTACACTGGTCATGTCTGGTTGTCTGGTCATGTCAAGCTATCTTTGTTGCTTTGTGCTCTGTGCTAGTCTATATATATTAGCTGAGTACGTTGCTTGTCTGGAATGGCTTGTGCTCTGTGCTAGTCTATATATATTAGCTGAGTACGCTTCTTGTCTGGTCATGTCAACAGTCTTTGTTGCTTGTGCTTGTACACTATTAATTGAGTACATTGCTGAAGGACATGTCAAATGCTTTGTCTGTTTTGAGACATATTCAGAAAATATATTAGCCGTCTCTCAGACTATGTTGAACCAATTTTGTCTGTTTAGGAACGTACTCAATGAATATTAGACTAACAATAAAAAACTCTCACACTACTCTCAGATGCAGAGAATATTTTGACTAAACATAACTCTCACACCTTCAACAACTTGAATCACAAAACCTCAACAACTCTCATCATACCTTCAGTAAATTCAATCACAGAACCTCTCTTAAGAACTCTCACAGAAACTCAAACTCTCATACATATTTAGTAGCAAAACATTGCTCCTCTCACTCTCATACAATCTTAGCAGTACATTTGCACATCATTATGTCAAGTAAGGGTCTCCTCACTCTCTAATTAGTTGTTTAGTGTATATAGCTGCTTTAAAAAGTGTTGCTTGCATTGTTTAGTGTATATGCCATTTCCTAATAAAATATTTGTTTGTATTAGGCAAATATATTTGTTTTCTGATAAGATATTTGTTTGTATTAAAATATGTATATTTGTTTCCTTATAAAAAATACGTATATATATTTATATTTATATTTATACAACTATATAATTAAATATTTATATATACGTATTTTTATTTATATATTTATAAAACTATATAATTAAATAATTAAATATTTATATAAATATATTTATATTTATATATTTATACAACTATATATATAAATACTTATACAACTATATATATAAATACTTATATAAATATATAAATATTTAATTATATAGTTGTATAAATAGGCTAAATATAAATATATTTATATAAATATATATATATATATATATATTAATATTAGAGAAAGATACAGGAATCCACTAATAATCCATCCACATAGAAATATGGAGTACACATGCATAGGTTCCAAATATGGAGGGAGATTTTCTTCTTTTTCTCTCTTATTCAATCTTGCACACAAATTCTTCTACCCAATAATGGATATGTGAACCTGGCGGCTGGCTACTTCGGCCATTGTGGACAAATGTTTAAAAATTTAAAAACTTAGGCATATAGTTCGAAAGCTGTTAAAAGATGCTGAGTCTATCAAAATATGACAAGTTGATGATTTTTTGTTCATAGCTTTTTCTCCATCTATATATAATGAATTTTGCAGTGAAAATTATTTCATTGAAAAGTAGGCATATAGGACTTCGAAACGAATATAATTTGATTCAATGGTGATTTTAAATAAGTGAAATGCGACTGTTTGAAATTGGCACAACTATATTATCTTCAATATTTTCACTTGAGTAAAATGTTCTTGTTCCTATGCAAATTTTTAGGTTGTGAATTCTCATTTGTAGAAAATGAAAAAAACGTATACAAGGCACAATAACAACAACTTTTTCATCAGAGAGGGTAGTCACGAAATGAAGATATTGAAGCCTTTCTCTTATTTAATTTAGAAACAAAAAATAAAATAAAATAAAAAACTTGGGAAAAAAAATAAAAAAACTCATCTATGTGCTGTGATCCAAAAAAACAAGTTATTAGAATTCTTGACAACACCTTAAGCTTTAAACCTTTAGAAGTTAAATCCCTAGAGTTGTTTTTCCTTTCAAGATTTAGTGTTTTACCTTAGTTACCAAATCTTGTGCTGCATAATTAGGCTTTATCATTATTGCTTTAGAATTTGAAGTTATCTGCTTCCTTTCTCCATAATTTGGATGAAATTTGAGTTTCTATATCAGATCTGGTATATTTGATTGTATATTAATGCCTTGATTTTGAAATTACATGATATGTCTAATTTGATTGATCATGATTATATTCACATTAGTGTTTTTTTTTTTTTTTTTTGTCTGATGAACCCTGCTCTATGTTATTTCATCAATAGTAGTGTAATAGGGTATGGCATTAATTTAAAATTACTTGAATGATGTTGTTACATAATTGCACTCATTCATTTGCACATCCTCATGACTTTTGTTATTTGGTTTGATATTTTTATTTATATTTTTGTTAGAGTTGAGTTTCAATTTTGTAATGGGGGTGAGTTTTGTCTTTAGTTTTTTTATTTGTTTGAGTATGAAATTATAATGATTGAGTGTGTTTGTATGTGATGTGGGGTGAGTATATGCAATTGTTACACTTTTAGAAGTTGTGATTCTTGTACTTTGAGTAGATAGAAAAGGTTTCGTAATTGATGTTAAATGAAAGATATCAAATATGTCACTAACATAAATTTACTTGGCTCTCTAATAGGTTCACAATCTTTGAAGAATATTGACATAAATGTATACTTCGGTGGACCCCTTTACAATCTTGAAGGGATTGACAGATTCCCATTTAGAGGGGAGGGTATCGAATGCTACTACATGATGCTACGTCGTAAGTTGAAGACGTTGACTGATTTGAAGAGGAAAATAATGGACGAATTGAAATTGAACCCTGCTTGGTATGACATCAAGATTATTTATCGTTACCCACAAGAAGTTCTTCATGAACGGATAAATTACGGGTATATGGCGATTAAAGAAGATAAACATGTAAAGATGATGTTTAATAGGATCCAGAAAATGCTCCAAGTAAATGCTGCTGAGTTGTATGTAAGTTTGGAGGCGAGTGCAGACAACAGTACTGAGGTGGTGCAAGAAACATCTACGGCTTTACAATTTACAGCCCTAGATGATGGATGCACTACAATGGGAGGGTATGCAATGGGAGGTTATACGCTCCCATCTCAAGATTATGTTGCGAATACTGGTGAAACCCTCTACTCTCAAGAGACACATTTAGAGGAGGAAGACGAAGACGAAGATCATGCTGCGAATGATGGTGAAAATAATGATGATATGGATCAGTACGAAGAGAGGATTGAGCAAGGTGACTTTGAGAACGATGTGGATGAGCATGAAGTCGTTCCTAATTTTGAAGAGGAAAATATGGAGTACCATGATGAAGGTGATGCAGATGATGATGATATTGGTGTCCAGCATGATACAGATACGACCACTGGCTACAGACCTCCTGCGAACTCATTCTACGCAAATACTTGGGAAGATATGGTTGATCCTTCACGTCTTCAGATACCATTTCTTTGTACTTGGCAAGATGGGATGCATTTTTGTAAAAGGTTGACTTTTGCAAATAAAGCTGCGGTAAAGCGTGCATTGATAATATACGCAGTAAAGGATAATAGAAATTTCTCCATCCAAAGGTCGAGCACAACTCAATTGTGCGCCGCATGCGTTGACGACAACTGCAAGTGGTACGTTGGGGCATACATGAAGCCTAAATTCAATGGTCTGTGGATGGTCACGTCTTATGTGGGTCCACACAGTTGTATACCCTTTGGGCTGCGAACAGACAGTAGAATGATGGATTCTAATTTTGTTGCATCAGAAATTGTGGGAAGATTGCGAAAAAAGCACACTGCTACTATTGATGAGCTTTGGGAGATCATACGTACTAAGTATGATCATGAGCTTTCTTACTATAAAGTATGGGACGCAAAACAAAAGGCAATTGCTAAGATTTTTGGGGATTGGGAGGAGTCTTACCAAAGGTTGCGAAAGTTGTTGTTGGCATACTTGGATCAGGATTCGGGTACCCAGTATAGCTATCACACCATACCTAAGCCATTAGAAGGTACTACGTTACTGCGCTATGTATATTAGGCATTCGCTCTATGCATTGCTGCATTCCAGTATTGCAGGCCAGTGATCAGTATTGATGGAACTCATTTATATGGTAAATACAAAGCGGTATTGATGATTGCAATGGCAACCGATGCTAATCAAAAGGTTTTGCCTATCGCCTTTGCTATTGTGGACAAGGAGTCAGGGCCTAGTTGGGGGTGGTTTTTAGAGTGTCTCAGGACTTCGATAGAGTGTGTTATACCTAACAAGGACATTTGCATTATTTCTGACCGACATAAAGGTATCAAATGGGCCATTCGAGAGTGGCCTAGAGGGCAAGACGGAAGAGAACAGGTATATCATCGATATTGCCTTCGACATGTTGCTAGCAACTTCAACACACACTTTGATAACCCGACTCTAAAGACATTGACCTTGAAAGCTGGATATGCGACTCATGATGCTAAATTTGTGTCCATAATGCAAACCATTAAGGAGGCCGAGATTAATTTACTGAGGGGTGTAGACCCTACTGATCACCGGATTACACGTTATATGCCATACACATATCTAATGAGTGAGGATCTAGACAAATGGACCCAATCACATGATGGTGGAAGATGTTACGGGGCAATGACAACCAATATCTCTGAGTGCTTTAATGGGGTTCTTAAAGGTGCCCGCGGTTTGCCCATTGCTGCAATGGTTGAGTTCATTTTTTTAAACTTGTTGCATATTTCCACAATCGACATAAACAAATTACTTCTGATCTCTCTCGAGGTAAGGTGTGGAGTGATTATGCAATGGAGATCTATAACAAAAATGAGCAGAAAATTGCAGGACACACTCTGAGGAATTATAATCATGCAGAGAGTATATATCAAGTGGTTACCCAGTATAACGACCATAGAGCTGGAGGGGAAAATCACAGTCATGATGTGCGCATATTTGATAGAACCTGTGGTTGTGGAAAGTGGCAAAACTTGAAGATCCCTTGTTCACATGCAATTAAAGTTCTTAAAGGTCTGCATCTCGATGCGCCCAGCTATATTGACCCATGTTACAGTCTGAACAATGCCATTCTCACATATTCACATAATTTTGTGGTGCCAAAGTCAGAGTCATTATGGACAGACGTTCGCGGACCACGGTGGGTGCCTGACCCACAATTGTTGCGGGCTAAAGGTCGTCCTACGATGTCAAGAATAAGGAATGAAATGGATGGGGTACTGCGAGAATGGGGAAGCCGGAGGGAAGATCCGGAGTTGAGGGAGATTCAACCGAGACAACGATGTAGAGTGTGTCATCAAGAGGGGCATAACCGCAGATGCTGTCCCAATTGTATTCTAAGTGACTATCACAGCATATCAGCCCATTTCCAACCCAAATTTTACATACCAAAAGAATTCTAAAAATCCCATAATTTTCCAGATTTAAGCGTCAATATATTGACCAACTATACCACAAATTCAGTGTCAATATTTGACTCTTAAGTCATGTTATAGAGAATCCAAGTCAGTGTTGTCACACTGTATTCTGCTGCAAGTCAGTCCTAGTTAGGAAAACCTAGTGAGATTTCACTGAAATTAAGTTCTTGGGGTTTAACTTTCTACACTATAAATTTCATTCATTCATTTGGTACAAATGCTGAGTTATGCAAGCTCTAATTCCTAAAGAAACATAATTCTGAAAGAAACATAGACTAAGCAACAGAATTTTTATTTCCAAATTTTCAACATACCTCTCTTGACTTAAACTAGTGGTCTCATAGGAGCTTTGAGGTTGTTCTATGCTGTCCTAGCCTCCGCATAGACCAGAAACTCAAACTTGTGCCACGTTCCAGCTTGAGTGATACATGACAAATCAGTTTACCTATGGTGTTTTACACTACAAGAGTGAAACAAACTAGACCATCAGCCTAAGAGCCTCGCCAACACTAACGCACTGAGATATGCTGATTTTGTAATTGTGATCTGGGATACCTCTCATGGGGTTTCTATAGCCTCCATCTCATTAATAGTGAGCAAAGAGGCATAGAGTAACAGCCCAAGGCATTACTCCTTTGAGTAACGCCTAGGACTTACTCCAGGGAGTTCCACAGAGAGACATGCCTACTTTGGGCAGCCCTTTATATCCCTTTTAGTTTCTAACAAATCCAAATGTGCACAATTATTTTCTTAAAAAGTCATACCTAAGTGCACAAAACTTCCACTTTTGCAAGGTCTAGGAGAGGTCATGCTAGGCAATCATACCCACATTTGTTTTTGGAGAGGCTGATTCTCGAATTTGAACCCGTGACCTGTGATGTTTGGTGGAAGGCCCTTGCCGTCGCACCAAGACCCAAATTTTAAAATGCCATACCCAATGTACAAAGCTCCCACTTGTGTGGGGTCTGGGAGAGGTCATTGTAGGCAGCCTTACCTAGTTACTATTCTAATCCATAATGAATTTGGAAGTTAGGTCTTAAAAAAGATTTCTTCCTGTAATCAAAATGTCAACTTCTGCCATTCAATACATGCATTTGAGAAATACTATCTGCCAATTTTACCACATTTAAATCCCATTACGATCCTCCCCAAAATTATTGGCTCCCAAGATAGGGAGCACAGAGATATAGACAAAGTGAATACCAATTGAGAACCAAGCCTGGTCATTGGTTGGCTGCCTCTAGCTCTCATTATCTCTCTCTTTCTAGTCACTTGAAATGATAAAACCCTATTTCCCTATTACCCAGCTTTTAATGTTAGTCCTCACCCCCCCCCCCTCCTCTTCCCCCTAGGATGGGTCTTGCAATAGTGTAAATCATTAAAATTCCCTGAAAATCTTCTAATCTTTGCTAAGGCTGAAAGAAACCAAGCTATAGCTATCAAATACTGCATAGAGAAATTTCAATTATGGTCGAGTCATTCTGTTAATGCGAAGAAATCAAATGTGATTTTTATCAAAAATGTAAATTCCTCAAAAGCCACAGAGATTTGCTCCCATCTTTAACACCAAAAAAGCACCTTTCCACTCAAAATACCTTGGCCTTCCCCTATGTCACAACAAGTCAAGCAGCCACACTCTCAATGAAGTTGAGGAAAAGATTAAGTGTCAAATCTAGAGATCGAAGGACAAGTGCTATCCCAAATATCAAGGGATTGTTTAACAAGGCCAATAGTAGTAGCCTCACCAATTTATATTATGCCTTCTCTCAATTTTTCAAAAATCTGTTTGCTCTAAAATGAATGGGTTGCTTTGATATTTTTGGTGGGGTAGGCCTCTATACCTCAAACCTTGGGATTTCCTTGTGTAAATCTAAAGTGGGAGACTTGGTGTTTTGCCGTATGGAAGATAATGGGGAAGAAACACCATGGGTGAAAATGCTCTAATGTAAATACTTGAGAGGCAAATCCTTCAGAGCAACTAAAGTAGCCTCCAAGAGCTCATGGCAGTGGAAATTAATTCCAAGAGGTAAAGACCTACACCTTGGCTGTAAGGCGTGGGAAAACCCATCAATACCAATCCTTCCCAAACTCTATCTACAAGCAAAGCATTCCCGATTCCCCAATCCTGTCCAGATCAATAGGGTCTTGGACTTAATCACTACAATTCCAATCCAGTGTAATAAGGAACTTATTAGGGCTGATTTTTAAGAAGATTAAGCACCAAATATCCTCATAATCCACTTGTCACAAGATCAGCAACCAGATTAGGTAATTTGGACCCTACACACATTGGCGGAGTCTCACAGCTAAATTGGCTTGCTGATTCAACCAACAACACCATCCTAGATATACTAAACTCTTATCCAATTTCGAATAGAAGAAATTATGAAGCAGTTAGATTCATGGACATTTGAAAAGGCTGATCTAGAAGATTGAATGGAATGTGCTCCCTAGTTGAGCTATGTTAACTCAAGATTCGAGATAGATGACAAATCATGCTTGCTCTGTAATTATGGAGCAGTTCTCATGAACATTTTTAAACTTTAATCCAGAAGATTGCATGCAATGTGCTTCCAATCTTCAATATATTTTTGCAGTACTTGCCTTGTACAGTATCCATAATACAAGAAATATTGGACCGTAACTTTCAGGACTAGTAACTATTGGTAGTGCCACTAGCTCTATGCAACCACCATTACATATCTATCACTAATAGAACGTAATCATTGTCCTAAAATCATAGTCATGAAGGTGAAGTACTGTATATTACAGTAATATACAGTTTAGATACCTGCATGCTAGTCACCTATGCATGATATATAAGAGGCAAAATGCAATATCATGTTTTTGGTTTAGGAAATAATTACAAAGTTATAGTTTCTGACATTCTTTATAATTTTATTGTGGTATAACTAGTCATCATGAAATTACTTGTAAAAGTTTCAGTTTTTCAATACAAACAACAGAGGAATTATTACAAAGTTATTGCCGCCTTCTTAGTCTTATGTCACATAATGAAAATAATACTCAGTGCCAAACAATGTACCTAACTTTTAGGACAAAAACTTGCACACAAACTCACTAAAACGAGTAATTCATTACCTTCACAAACATATCCTTAGCAAATTATATCCCAATCCAGATTTCAAGGGAGCTTCCAATATAGCAAAATGGGTATGTGCAAACTATTGCTTAGTTATAATCAGTTAAGAAAGACACATGGACTCTGGATGTGTAGGAATTCTATGAGATCAATAGCAGAAACAGTGACGAATCAGATGAAAAAAGAATAAAATTGCGTACAACATTCACTGATGAAAAAAGAAAATGTTGAAAATAAAATTTGATATTCCAAAATGGTTTCATAAGTAAAAATAACCACAATTCGTTGACTTCTTAAATGTTCGCAATAATTAGAAAATGGTTAAATTCAGCCAGGATTAACCACCAAACTATCAATTGCCATCAAACATTCAGCAAGAATGACAACATGCTTAAGAAAAGCATATTGTATAAGGAAATTCTAAATCAAAAAACACCTAAAGTTTATAACACCATCCAACAGGAGGAATTCACAAGGGAGTACTCACATACTGAAGATATCATACCACAAACAACAACAACTTAAAATACCAATTTATAGCAAGTGGAGTACACAGTTTTTATTTATTTTGCTGGATATGTAGTTAATTAAGTAATCAGTACAACAACCATTAAAAACTAATGGTAAAACAAGAATATTTTACCTCTATTACAAATTCAGTACAGAAACCAAAATAGAAAAAAAAAAAAAATGAACTGATTACATTGCAAAATGCATAAGGGACTCACCTTTTTTTCTTCTTTTTCTTTCAGATACCGCGTAGACTGGAGACTGAGTTACAACAGAGGGCGAGTGAGAGAGTAGAGAGGGTGACAGGGACGTGCGACAGTGGGTCGGTGAGGGAGAGAGTGAGAGGGTGACTGAGCGGTGAGGCTGAGAGGGTGAGTGGGTTGGGGCCGACGTCGGCGACGGTGACGCTGAGAGAGTGAGAGAAGGAGAGGGTGAGTGAGAGTGGGTCGGTGAGGCTGAGACTGAGAGAAGGGTTTGAGAGAGTGAGAGGTCAGACCGGTGAGGCTGAGAGGGTCAGTGGGTGAGTGGGTCGGCGTCGGTGACGGTGACAGTGACGCTGAGAGAGTGAGAGAAGGAGAGGGTGAGTGAGAGTGGGTCGGAGACTGAGAGAGGGGTTTGACTGATGAGGGAGAGTTAGATTGGAGAGAGCGTTAAATTCAAAAAATTCCTATTAGAAATCGAGTGTCTGAGACTCGATTTCCATGTCTACTCCACGTGGAAATCGAGTCTCAGACACTCGATTTCCACGTATACTCCAGCGTGTTTTTTGCCATGTCAAAGCACGTAAACCGAGCCTTAGAGGCTCGATTTAGAGGTCCAAAATCGAGCCTCTGAGGCTCGAGTTGCTAGAATTCCAAATTGTTTTCAAACCGGACCAACTAACTGAATAGTTAGATTTTTATGGGTAATTACCCATTTTCGCCCCTTTACCAACCCAAACATGAATCGAACTAAAAAAGAAAAAGAAAAAGAACCGAACCGAAGTTACAAAAGCAGTGAATACGTGCGAAAAGAACCCATCGATGTCTGTTAAACGTGGGGCCTGGGGTGGGTGGCTAAAGGCACATTGCACGGTGAGTGTGAGGGGGAAGTGGGGGTATATCTGTAAATAGCATGCTTGACTTATGCTTTCAGATATTCCTTCCTTCGATTCGATACCCGGTTGTATGTAATGGGTGATCTAGACTTTACCCTTCTTGTTAATGGAAAAGGAATTGAAGTGGACACGTCTCATCAATTGAACTCTACGAACGCTGACGCAACGCAAGCAGTGCCGTCTCGACTCACTTTCCTCTTCCATTTCAAAAACAAAAGCAGTTGTCCCCGTTCCAGTTCCCATTGGTTAATGGGAACATTGAATGATCGATCAATTCTTTTTTAGTATTTATTTAGAGTTCAAATTCTCCAGATAGAAAAAGAAAAAGAAAAAAAACAATGGCTTCTACAGATGGTCTGGTCCCAATAACCAGGGCTTATCTCGCTTCTTATTACGACAAATACCCATTTTCACCTCTCTCTGATGACGTCTCTCGCATTTCCTCTCAGATTCGTTCTTCCGCTAACGATTTGCTCAACCACCTTCCTCCCACTCAAGGTTTCATCCTCTCTCTCTCTCTCTCCTTTTTATCTATTAATTAATAACACTATAGATCGATCATTTTATGTGACAGAATTTTGATTTCCTAACATTTTTTTTTTGTGTGATTCAGAATTTCAGATCTACCCCGTCAATTACTTATACTAGTATTATGATGATGCCAATTGTGTTATTATTTTACGTCTCTCTCTAGCCTCCTAGTTGCTTAAAAAACTTGCAACATTGTTTTATGCCTATCTGACATGAATTTCAAAGCCGAAAAAGAGTAACAAAAGTATGCCTATAGTAGCTGCATTTCTTATTTTTTGGTTTGTTGAATTATGATCCTCAGCCACTTCACATGGTTTGTCATTGTAATTTTAGATGAAAGCTTGTTGGTACATGAAGCAGACCGTGAGCCTCCCCATAAAATCGATGAGAACATGTGGAAGAATCGAGAACATATGGAAGAGACGCTTTTTTTACTTGAAACTTCTAATTGGCCAGCAGTGGTAAGATACATATCGTTGTTATGGCAGTATTTCATTCTTCATCCCATGTGCTTGTTCTATTGGCTTGAGCACATTTTTATCTTGCGCTTCTGATCTGATTGCAGCTTCAGCAGCAGTCCACACCGGATGATGTTGAGTTTGCGACTGTTTTCAGTCAGCTCAAAGATAAAATTCAAAACACTTTGAAGATTTTGGAGTTTTTCCAACATAAGAATTCTGATCGTGTGTTCGATACTGGTTACATTCTCTCTCTCTCTCTCTCTCTCTCCATTTATCTAGCACTCTTTTGTTTGTTGGCTATGTCAGTTACTTTTACTTATTAATTCTTTGGGGATTTTTTGGTATTATTTCACGCATTTGAGTGCTTTTCAAGCTCCACCAGACACTACTTCTAACAAGTTACTTAGAGACATATATGATCCATAGTATTTTTTATAAGTAATGATATTTCATTAAAAAAAGAAACCTGTGAAGATCACAATGAATTTTAAAGAACCACAAAGAATAAGTTATCATGTACAAAAGTATAGAAAATATTCAAAATCAACAATAGATTTACTATTGGTAAAACACCACACGCAGGAACTATCGAACAAAGCATCGATTTTTGCAATCGAGTCACCGAACTTTCAACATATTCAACACTATGGCGATTTTGTTCCCTTCACAAAGTCCACATCATTCATAAAGGAACTAGATTCCGAATATCTAGAAGAACGTTTCCCAAATCAATTCCTCCAACCAAAGAAGATATTTATGATCTTATTCAGTAGCACTAATTGAATCCTGAAAGATCTAAAAACATAATTTTTTTGCAATTCATGAGCTACAAAGCAATGTACGAATGGGTGATCCATTGTCTCTCTGCTGCACTGACACATACAACACCATCCCACTAAAGTAAAACCTCGCTTCATGAAATTGTCACAAGTAAGAATCTTACCCCAAGTTGCTGTCCATTCAAAAGATGATCCATCTTTGGAGCCTTAACATGCCAAATACTCTTCGTTGGGAAAGAAACTGCACTGATACCACGTAAGACAACCTAGAATGAGTATTTTGGTTAATGTGTTTGTATTAAGTCTTAGGTTTACTTATCAAAGAAAGAATGACCAAACATCAAACTTACTATAGCTATTCAATCTCAAACTCAATCTATAACAACTCTCTCCCCTATTTATATTCGAGTAAAGAAGACTTAGAAAGGAAGTTACTGACTCTAATTCTCAATCATTAAAGTCTCTATGAAGTCTAACATCCTAGCTCCACACGGTCATCATCAAAAGGGTGTTACTTGGAAGGTGTGCTGCATTGCCTGATGTGGTGTATTTGGAGAGAGTGGAATGCCCAAATCTTTGAGAATTCCAAAGATCTTTGCCTGATCTTAAATTATTTTTCTTGGATTGGATGTTAGTTGTGGGTTGTCATTCTTTGTGTTCGATTTGTGGTTTGATAGATCATTGTAATTTGAGTGATTGACTGTGTTGTCCCCATTTGTATACATCCTTTATACTTGGGTGACTCTTTTGGTATTCAATAAAATTATTACTTATCAAAAAAAATCCTAGCTCCACACCTCCCCCTTTATCTGACCAATTAATGTTAAGTGAATTGCTGTTAGCATTTCTTATTGATTTGTTTGTAATTGTTTGAAGTACAGTGTTCATCATCATGAACATGGCGTACTTATTCAGTAAAACTTATATTACCTAAAAAAAAAAAATTAATGTTAAGTGAATTGATGCTTTGCTATCTAATGGGCTTAACAACTCTAGGAACAACTCCTTTAGAGGATGAGTCTCACACCATTTTTTGTGCTAAACCCATACACGATTACCATCACCGACATCAAAGGACACATAACCATCTTGTTCTAATACTTTTCCCATAGGCTACAACAATGGGTTCCTTTAACAGGTTTCAAAATACATCCCCCCCCCCCCCCACCTTTACATGATTCCTTATCATACTTCGTAACTATTATTTGCCTCCATAAATTTTCTTTTTTTTTTCCTAAAGTGTGATTACCATTTTCCCATTAAGGCTTATTTTTTAATAATTAAATTGTTATTGCAAGCGCCCGCGGGGGGGGGGGGGGGTGTTTCGAACCCTAGTTCTCCTCATAAAGGAAAGCAGTTGATCCCATTGAGCAACAAGGCTCTTGGATCCCTAATAAGGCCTGATTAAAGGTTCCTAACTTCTTTAGACCTTTTTTTGGTACTAGATGAAAAGGATAACACAAGAGTTTAGTCATGGACATTGTTAATACAAGACTGAAAACAATTCATACCTGTCCAGGTGCAGCCTAGTGGTTGGAGGCTTGGGATGAGCTGTAGAGTCATACATCCTGGGTTCGTTCCCCACTAGGAGTTCCCCTGGATTACCTGATACATGATTCTAGCAAGTGGGGTCGTGTATATGTGGTTTATTCTCCATGAAGGTGGATCCAAAGGGCCCTGCCATGGTAGGGTTCCACATCATCCCATAAAAAAAAAAAAAAAAAAAAAGGCAAAAGCAATTCATATAGCACTTAGTAGCAAATGTGGCTATAGTCTTGGTTTAAGTGAGAATCACTCCAGGTATGACTTTGACGTTGATTTGGATTCCTCAATGCTGGAGGTTCTTTAAGTCTTCAAACATTATTGATATTTGCCAAGGGATTTTGTTATGACGCTTCCAAAAGTTTTCTATTTCCTTGCTTCCTACTAGTAGGATGATTCTATGAAATCCTTGCTCTATTGCCTTAACAAATGCTTCCCTAGCAGCTATGACTCTTGTTACTTTGCTGTTCTTATAGTTAGTGCTGTGTCAATCTATAATTTTTTCCACCTTCTTCGGATATTCCAACAGAAGCTATTCCACTCCACCTCTCTTCCTTTCTCCACGCTATATCTGGTATGAGTAAAATTTGCAATTTTCTTGGCCGTGTCCGAGAGAGAGAGAGAGAAGGGGGGGGGAGGGGGGAGGGAGTGTTGTATTCCTCTTTGGACTTTGAGCATCAGCATAGGCCTTGTTGTACCTGTCAATCAAAGATTCAAAGTTGTAGATGTAAGTAGAGTTTCATGTGCATTCAGAGTTTTCCCTTCATAGGTCACTTGATTTCTTTGAAACCGGATGCTCCAAATGATTGTAAAGACCACTAGGAGACCAGAGCTGTGTCTTGGAGAGTTCTTTCTATCTAGTATCCATTTTGACAACCACATCTTCAGGGAAGATATTCTCCACATTTGAGGTCCTGATGGTTAAGTCTGAGCCTAACCATATGGCTCTTGAGAAGTAGCAATAAAGGAAAAGATGGTCAACTGTTTTACGTTCTTTGACAGAGTGAGTAGGAATCCGAATAGTTGATCCTCCCTCTTAAGCATCAATGTTAGTTAATTTTTTTTTTCCCTCTTTTGTTGTTACGTTCATCATTACTGATAATGTTTATAACTTAATTTCTAAGATTAGTATTACTAACTCTAGTTGAAGGCAAAATTGTAGGTATGATAGGAAAACATTAGGTGTTTTTAAAGCCAGTCAAGCTTAAGCTTTCAAAATTATGATTCAGGCTTTAGAGCCTCAAGGTATTCTGATGCTGGTTGAAGCTAACGAGTGATGAAATGTTGACAAAATTGTTCAAGTAGGACTGATAGGTATTAAAGTCATGACTCTAGTTTGATACAGTTTTTAGAAGGGATGATGGAAAACAGACTAGGACTGGGACTGTGACATCAGATGGGAGTTTAGCTTTTAACATGGAGTTCTCCTCTTGAAGCTGTTTTCTTACTTACAGGCAATGAAAACATCTAAAGAAATTAAATTTCTCCATATGGTACTCTTAAAATAGGAAAAAAGATTATGCTGGAGTTTATAGAGGATCATCTCAATGCTACTATAATGCTATACTATTTCAAATTATGCCCACCAAGAAATGCAATTTTTTATTTATCAGTAAAGCACAACTAGCGATACACTTAGCAGCTGATTCCTAAATTGCTTCTCGATGCATATCCTTGCTGATACTCTACTAATGTGTATTGAGAGTAGTGTCTCCAGCTACTGCTGGAACATTTTATTGATTTTTTTTTATAAGGGATTTTTGAATGTATTTGCAGTTATGACCTATATGCCTCAAGATTTTCGGGGAACACTTATTAGACAACAGCGGGAGCGCTCAGAGAGGAATAAACAAGCAGAGGTTGATGCTTTGGTAAATTCTGGTGGAAGTATACGCGATAGATATGCTCTTTTGTGGAAGCAACAGATGGAAAGGTGAGGCCCTGCGATTTTTTTTTTTTTTTGGGCAATTTTGCAAATGCTCTGAATGACCTTATGATGTAATTGTTTTTCCCCCCCAGGAGGAGACAGTTAGCTCAACTTGGTTCGGCCACGGGTGTCTACAAAACCCTTGTGAAGTACTTGGTTGGAGTTCCACAGGTTGTGTTTTTTTGGCCTTTTCCCCAAATTGAAGCCACTTATTTGGTCAGATTTGCCTAGTAGTCAACTAGTCGTAGTACTTGTTTGGGCTTGTGGCTCCAGTCCTGCTTCACTAGCAGAAGCAGGATGATTGTATACTTTACTGCCCCCTTTATGGTTCTCTCATGTAATCCTATGTACTGCTATCGCCTTTTCAAGTACTGGAGGTAGTTTAGAGCAAGTAGTTATACAGTCTAGGTCAATGACTTAAATTAAGATGCATTGGGAAAAATATTTATTCTCCTTGGACTTTATTCATGTTCATGAATCAATGGTCATATTTTAATCTTTTGATTACTCATCCTCGTGCAGGTTTTGCTAGATTTTCTTCAGCAAATTAATGATGATGATGGGTATATGCCTTTTGTTTCCGGACTAGCGTGTTATTCTTCTCCTGATTTTTGTAATTTTCCATTACGATGATGATAGATATCATTATGTAAAATGGTTTAGATGATTATGTTAAATGACACTAGAATACTGAAAATTGTTCATTACTAGGCCTATGGAAGAGCAACGGCAACGTTATGGGCCGCCTTTGTACAGTCTTACAACAATGGTTATCTCTATTCGTCTCTTTCTTTTGGTATTATGGGGGCGGTTTGATGCAGGAAATTCGTGAGTATTCTGCAATCTTTGTATCCTAGTGTTAAGTATTATTGATAGCTTCTATGATTATTAGTATATTTAATTGTTTATTTTCCCTGTGAGGGGGTGATGCTTCTTTTGTTTTTTATTTTTGGCTCAACACATCTTTGGTGTATTTGTATTGGGCAGAAAGAGGCAACAGGTAGCTGTCTTGGAAAAAGCTATTGATGTCTATACATCCGAGTTTGAAAGGTTCATCAAATTTATGGGGTATTTGCATCCTGCACTCATGTGTGATATGTGTCTAAATTTACTTCTGTTAGTTATTAATTAATAATAGCAGTGTTTTAAGACTATTTGCTTTACCTTTTAATTCTTTTTCTTTTGATAAAATTATTAGCCTATCAATGTTTGCGTTCTTAGTATGGTTTTCTGGCCTTTTTAAGTATTTGACTTTATTTATGCTTAGGATCTTGGAGTTCCAGGGATTTCTTTCTTTTAAATTTCGCGTTTAAATGACTGACTGTATGGGTTGTTCTAAATTTGGTCAATAGATTTCTTCATGTCATTAAAGCATTAGTATTTTTAGCTTCATGATGTGTTATTCTAGTATGGCCTTTTGGGCCATTATTAGTCACTTGGTCATCCTAAACATTTAAATATTCTTTCACTTGTCTGAAAAAAGCACTTTTAGAAGATGAGATATGGGCTTATCAACAATACCAATGGAGTGAGGCACATAAAACTTATGTGGCTGTGGTGATTGGGAAGGTGCAAAGCGAAGCAGAAATTCCATCCAATATTAAAGGAAAAGCAATAGATTTGAAATAGATTGCATACAAAGAGGATAGATTTTGGCTAGAATCCAACCCGTGCATGATAGTAGAGTAACAGATGTAGATTCAAAGTATAGGGCTAAAGATAACTATTTCCGAACAAGGGAAGAGGTGAATATTGTGGGAGAGAAATGAAGCAAAAAAGGCTGCATTTAAATGGGTCCCACAGGGTTTAACAAGTTGGGTTTGGACTTAGGTGAGGGGGAACCAATTGGACTTTGACTAGAAAAGAACCCAAGTAACTTTGAAATGGGTGAGAGTTCAAATCAAACAAAGGATTGGTTGAGGATCAAGGACATGTCACATGTCCACTATGAGGGTCGAGAAAATCAGTATATACTGATGACAAAGGTTGTGTCTCGTTTGTTGAAGGATCAGCATCTTGGATTATCTCATGCATTGAGTATCAGGAAACAAAAGATTGAGAGGGAGATAGGCAAGGAATTGGTCTTGTACGAGGGCCTGTCTGAGATTGTTCCACTGAATTTCCTACTTGACGCTAGCTTGGGGATAAAGGACCTTTTAAGCCCGGAAGTTTCAGCATGGGTCATGAAGCACACATAGTGTTTCAGTAAATTTCTATAGGTTTTGTTGGAGGGCTTTGAGGATGAGGCTATGAGCTTGTTTGCTGCCATTGAAAATAGGTGGAGATTAAGTTGTCAATTGTTTAGCCAATAAAATGCAACAAAAGATACAGGTAAAGAAACATAGGAACTGATAAATGTCACCAAGCCATTGAAAATAGGTGGAGATAAATTTTGTCAATTGCTTAGCCAATAAAATGCAACAAAAGATACACTACAGGTTGGCTGCTTTACGAAACCAATCATTTTTTTCTTTTCTTGATTTTCTAGATTCTTGTAATTTTTGTCCTTGAATTGTTTGACCCCTTGTACACTCCCTGTGTACTAGGGTGTTCCTTTTTTGATATCAATAAACTTATTACTATTTACCTATAAAACAAAAGATACATTACAGGTAAAAGAACGTAGGAGCTGATAAATCTCACCAATTCAGTTAATTACAAGGTAAGTAAAGGGGAATATAGGGGTAATTCAACAAGAAAAGGTAGGGGTTTGTTTTTGAAGTAATCATGCAGCTCAAATTGATATCTTGAAGGGGGGAAGAAGCTGAGGGTTGGAATTTAGATGTGGTATGTTTGCAGGGAACCATTTTGTGAGATATCTTTTTTTTTTCCCCCATTAGATAAGTGAGTCAAATTTATTAATCTATAAAAATACAAGAAAATAGAAGCAGCACCCAGTACACAGGAAGTGTACTAGCAGTGCAGGAAAATTAAAGAAAATTACAGCAATCAAGAAAGTCTATGAAACTTGGGAATGAATGAGATATATCTCGGGAGTGTGAATTGTTTACATTTGCTCTGAATTGGAGCTCCAGGGGGCGTTTTGCTATTATGGGATAAAAGAGCAATAATCAAAATAAATGAAGCAACAGATGAACATCTTTTTAATAAGTAAATTCATTAAAGAAGTTCAAAAGGATCTGCGCAAGTACACAGTATGCGTACAACATGTACACAAAAATTAAACACTAAAAGTACATTGATCAAGAAAGTCAGGCAAAATAGCAAAAGAAAATAAACCCAAAGCATTATACACTCAAACAAAGTCTTGAGGAATAAAAGCTTACCAATGAACATTCAGTTTCCTGCAGGTTCAAGAATATAGTAGATAGTTTTGTTTGGCTTTTTTCGGGTGTCTACGATCCTATGTATACTCTAAAAGAATTCACCTATGGGAGGAATTGGTAGTGGTGTACATTATAGGTAGACCCATGGTGTTTAGGCAGAGATTTCAATGTTACCAGCTTTTGGAGTGGGAGTGGATATTAGTAGGGCAACTTCAGCAATGAGGGGATTTTTTTGATTTCATTTTAGAGCTTGAGTTGGTGTGGATATTCAATTGGAAGAGGGCACTCATACACGGTCCAACAACCATGATCACCTGTCCATTAAGGATCAATGGATTCTTGCTTTCATAAAATTGGGAGGAGCATTTTAGCAGTTCAAATCAGCAAATTCTCCCTTGGTTATTATCTGACCACTTCCCTATTGTCCTTGACATCGATGACATAACAGTGGTTGAAGAGTAAGGGTTTTTGAAAAAGTTGGGAGAGTGGTGGAACAACTATCAGTTTAATGGTTCATCTAGTTTTGTATTAATCAACAAACTCAAATTATTGAAAAATGATTTGATGAAGAGGAACAAGGAGGTATTTGTAGAGGAAAGGAAGAAAAACCTAGTAGAGGTGATTTGGATATCAGAAAATGTAGAGGAATAGCGGCAGTGGTCATTCAATGAGAGAATGAGAAGGGAGAGCATTAGATTGGAATTGGAAAAGGTTATGCTCATAGAAGAGACACGCTAGAGGCAAAATATCCAGGTTTATGGTTAAGGGAAAGAGATAAAATACGACTTTTTATGGTGTTTTGTCTGTTTGGGGGAAGGAGATAAAAATATGCTAGAGGCAAAATTGGAATTGTGACTGTGCATGATCTGGTGTTTTGTCTGTTTGGAGTGCACTGGCTAATATGGAAGAAGTTGGTGGAGTTGTTGAGTGTTGGAAGGAGGGCTTTGCTAACCATCATTCTGTTGATGTATGGGGAGCCATGCCTCATTGTGTTATGTGGACCATTTGGAGGGAGAGAGATCTTTGGACTTTTGATGGGATTGAGCAATCGTCAGCTAAAATTGTATCTTTTGCCATCCATGTTTGATTGGTTGTGTGCTTTAAGTCGCCAATCTTTTTCTACCTTAGAGGAAACCTTTATTTTATTTAATTTTTAATTTTTAAATTTAATTAATTTTTCCACCTTATAGGAATTCTTGGATTTATGCAGTTTTAGTTGAAGATTTGTTGTATCCTTAGTAAACTGCCTGTGTACCTGGGGATAGTTTTCTTTTAATTTTCAGTAAAGCATTATTACTAATTAAAAAGAAGAAGAAGATGATTCTTGCAAAGTTAGATAAGCCATATTTTTTTTTTATTGGGCACAATTGTTTCTTTGACTGTGTTATTGCTAGGTTTAGCTAGTTATGTATTAATTGCATTTATGTTTTTATCAGTGAGGTCTTTGCAAATTCTCCCTTCTTAGTATCAGCAGAGGTTGCCGGTGCATTAGAAGCAGGGTAAGTTCTTCAAGCTTTCAGGTTACATGTGTGCTGGTACCAGCTTGCAATCTAAAGTCGTGTTATTTTGTTCTGTTCAGGAAAGGCGATGACTACAAAGAGATAAGTGTTCCAGCTGGAAGAACTCATGAGGTTTGTTTTCAAATTGTGAACTCTTTTATGAAGAGGTTATGTAGAAAGATATTTACGGTTCCTTTTTATATATTTGAGGTACTAACCTTTTGAGAGAGTCAATATATATAGCCCCTCAAGTTGCTCATGATTGAGCACCGGAAGGGTTGGAGTTCAATAATTTTTAGTCCACAACATTATGAATTGAAAATTTTATTTCATATCCACAAAACATTAAAATATTAGTAGAAATCACGAGCCATAATGTACACAAGTTTTATTCAATAAAGTTTTCTATCACCTGTCAATACAAAACACTAGTTCTCAAATAGAATATTAGTCAATACACTACATTAGCTCTTGAATAGAATAAAAATAACAAATAAGAATTGGTATGACAAATGATGTGGACACATTCCTTTGAAGGATTTGTACCCCGATCTGTTTGCATTCTGCGGATGGGGAGGTTTTAGTCTTTACTGTGTTGGATTATCTACAAGGTGGTTGGGAGTTAGAATTTGCAGTTCCACAGAGATTTTCATTATTGGGAGTTGGAGTTTGTGTATTTGTTTTATTATCATATTTATTCTTAGGTGCCTAGGGGGGAGGGGGGTGATAATTGACAAGATGAGATAGTTTTTGACTAGAAGTGCCGCAAATCATCTTTTGCTCCATTGTGATATTGCTAATATTTTGTGGAGTGAAGTTTTTAAAATGTTTAGGATTCAATGGGTGATGCATTCGACAATTGTAACTCTATTATTTGGTTGGAGAAAATGGTTTGGGAAACATACCTCTGATGTGTGGAATCTAGTGCCTGCCTATTTGATGTAGTTAATATGGAAGGAATGGAATAGTCGTGTTTTTTGAGGATGTGGAGATATCTCTTGATCAGTTGGAGCCCTTGTTGTTTCAAACCTTGTTGAGTCCCTATATTCTCTTTGGATATTTTGTAATTTTAAGGTACTTTGTGTTTATCACCATGAAGATGAAGCTTTCTTTGATTGAGTAAAATTCATTATTACTTACTTAAAAAAAAATCCCTGAGAGAAAGAAAAGTGCAGAGGAGAGAGAGAATCAGAGAAAATAAAAAAAAGCTAGCCAAGGGTCGCCATTGCTGGTCAAAGATGAGTTGTGATGGGCTGCTGATGCTAGCCAGTCACTGATCTAAGGTTGGAAATTTTTGGCCCATGAGAGAGAGAGAGAGCTTGAAGCTGAGAAGAAAAAATCTGATGTGTGTCTAACCTTAGATCGGTGGTGCAAATCTGTCTTTTTTTGCATGCCTGTGTCTGATCCAAGTCTGCATATTGGCTTGGACATGGACAGGTCACTAGATTTCGCCTTTATGTGCTTCCCTCCTCGGCAAATTTCTCCTCATTGTCACCAACTTTAGCTTCCTATGGAAATGGCACTAAATCTAGAATGTGTTTAGGCTTGAGTTGGGATCAAGTGGTCTCAACATTCCACTAATCATGCCAAAACCGTATTCTAAAACCTTTAGAACTTTCCTTTCCTCTTTTGTTGCACCAAGTTAGATCAGTTTGTATGTGTATATTGGAAGATGGCTGGGTTGGGCTCTGTGACCTTCCTTATATCATCTCTATGTTATTCCATGTCTCTTATTTAATTACATATGCTGTTTCCTAATCTATGGCATTTTATACTATCACTCCCTTTATAGGTTTCTTTGATAGTGGACTCGGTGAACTCATATATTGCTTGGGATTTCTCTTTGGTGCAAGGCAAGATGAACATGGTATTTTTTTCTTAAATGTTGATTGTCGTGTTTACTTGATTCTATCATCTTCCTTCTTTTTGTTAATTGTGATATGCTATTTGAACTTAGTATCTTTTCCTGTTACTTTCTCTCGATTCTTAAAATTGTAGAGCAGAAGGGGTGCACACAGTGCATGCTTCTTATATCTTGTTATCTTTGCATCTCTTTTAGTCACCTCACTGCAGTTACTATGTTGAGTTTGATTGGTTATGGAGATTATTCAAGAGACTGGTGGATGAATTGAGAGGTCTAGATTGTATGAATCTACCTAGTTTTATTCTATTGGGAAGAAGTGCTGTACCATTTCATTTTTTTGAAGAATATATGGTACACCAAAATGTTGAGTTGGCTTAATGAAATTAGATAGATCTTATCAAATGAAAAAAAGAAAAAAGAAATGAGATAGATCTTGAATATATTAGCTTGTACTAAGTTTGAAGATAACACTAACTAAGTGTCTTAAATCAAAATTGTTAATATAATATAGAGTTGGAAAATTAATTGGGTCAATTGTACTTCTAGATTGTTGTGTCTCAAATCTCAATGTATGCCAGCATGATCATTTAAACAAAATTATACAATTAACAACACCCACGTTGAGGAAATTGTTAACTATCTCTCTGCTCTTTATTATGTATATAAATTTCTAATTTTATTTGCTAGTTTTGAGACACCTAATCCAACCTCATCCCAATTTTTTTTACCACTAAAATGTATACCCCCCAGGGTACTTTGTGCAATTTCTTTTTCCTTTTTCTTTGATTATTGTCATACTTGGACCCAAACCTAATTCCTCTCGATGCTGACTTCTCTTCCTTCTTCATCATAATCTCTCATTGCATTCTAGAATCTAGATGTCAAAATCAAGTTGGTATTTAAGCAATAAACGGTCTTGAACAAATAGCATAATTGTTGTATGTTGTAGGGACATAAAGTTGAATGATAATGTTGTTACTTTTAGGTTCTTAATTAAGATCATTGTAGATGCAGAAATTTTCATTTGACAAATGCACATGCATGCATGTGTGTGTACTGAAAGGAGGGTTGTAGGACTACATGATGCAAGAAGTTGTAATCCTTTTAGAAAATGGATGGGCATTTGCATTGTTCATGTCTTACAAAGTGACTTATTCATCAAAAGCTAAAATACTAACAAGAAGCTACCTGACATTATGCCCTTTGAGAGAAAAAAAGAAAAGAAAAAGAAGATAAAGTTTTCTCAATGAGTTGACTGGTATTCTTGTGGTATGGTCTATTTGTTATCTCTTCTTCTTTTTGAATAGTAAAAGGCAAAGAGGGGTGCAACCCATGTACACAGGATTTTTTGTAATCTATTCCGTAAAAAACTAATCAAGTCATCCATGCAAATGGTGTGGTTGTGGTTTGAGCATAGTGTGTACGTGTGTGGATATCCTGTTAAATTAATGCCTCTGCCGGATTTCTTTTGTATTCCCATATCTTAGAGTCAGTTACTAGAAAGGTAGTTTTAGCATGTGACAAAATTACAAGTCAGAATAATAGTTTTGATCCACATTTTATACTTCCAAAATAACCCTATTATCTAATTGGAGGTGACTTAATAAAAATTCATAATAATGAGAATACAAAGTAAATTGAATAATCTAAACCCACCCCCCCCCCCCTCTCCAAAAAAAAGGACCAGTGTACCTCCAATTTCACTTCGTAGATTTAGTTTTTAATTAAGAGATAAACCAATTAAGATTGAGAGAGAGCCTCTGAGCACATGCATAGAGTGTGTGCAAGGAGGCAGCTAGTACTAATTATTATTATTTTGATAGGTAATAATACTTTTATTGAAAACACTGAACATCATGTTCATGATAGTGAACACTCTGATGAAGGAGCAAATACAACCAAATCAAGAGCAAAAAGAAAGAGAGTAAAAAATCAGAAATTGAAATACAGCTTGTACAACCCCAAATAAGAGTCCACAGAAACAAAGAACTGAAAAGAAGAGTCTTTAAGAGGTCCAAAGGTCTCTCATTCTCTTCAAAAATGCGAGTATTACACTCTTGCCAAACAATCCACATTAAACATGCTGGGACCATATTCCATATTGTTGATAAGTGCTTATCAAACCAATTTCTCTAGGCAAAGAGAAGAGAGCTAACTAACTTTGGCATTACCCACTGAATCCCAAACACTTCGAAAGTTGCACACCATAAGGCATGAGAAAACTTTCAATGAAGTAGTGATGATCCAGATTCCCCATCACAAAAGTATAAGCAGCATCTATTAACGAGGGACTGACCTCTCTTAATAGAATTATCAATGGTGAGTATCCCATACCTAGTTGCTGTCCATAAAAAGAAAGACACCCGTTTAGGCACCTTTACACACCAAGTACTGATTAACCAGTGTACAAATTGTAATTATGAATTTGAAAGTGATTTCTTATATCCACTTAAGCAGACGACACAAGCATGTTATATAAACACTTTTTTTTTTTTTTTTTTGGTATGTACCACATACCTAATCTGAACCTTTCATCCATTATTATAAAACATGTATTAAATAACGCAATATCCTATGTATGATTAAGATTAGGTAGGTATGGGTCATACCAAAAAAATAGAAGTCTACTGCCTATATTTGACCTGGATTTATGGCATTATAAATTATTGATTGAGGAATTTTTGCTGATATTGGTGCTTTGAGGGAACAAAGGAAGGTGCTCTCTCTCTCTCTAAATTTTAGTGTTGTCTTTATGTCAGCATTTTGTTTAATTGTTTTTGTCCTGCATTGCTGAGTATTATCCATGTATTGGATTTTGATGTAGTAAAGACGTTAATATCAGTATCTGATTGTTAATTGTTGATGTGGTCAACGTAATATGGCTTGTTTATAAAAAATGTTTGACATTACAGTTATCAGATCATTCCCATCATTGTTGATTTTTATGTTGTTGTTTTCAGGATATCGGATTTAGTGTGGAGTTTACAAATTCTTCTGGAGAAAAAAGTGTAAGTTGAACTGTTGAACTATCATAGCTTGTTAATTAATATACCATGTTGTGAATAAATTTTCCTACTCCCACTCCTATAGTATATTTTGTTTTGTTCCTCTCCCTTCTTTTTTCTTTTCTTTCTTTTTAACTGTAATTATTTACTTATCGTATTTTACATTGTGTCATTGATGAATGTCCAACAGTTGATATTACCTTACCGGCGCTATGAGTCTGACCAAGTGAGTTTACCCTTTCGCTATGCATCTTAGTCTTAACATGGCTTAGAATATAATGATAGTAATTCTCTCCAAATTCATATTCTTGCAGGGAAACTTCTGCACGTGTATGGTGGGAAACTATAAATTGAGTTGGGACAACTCATATTCAACCTTTTTTAAGAAGGTAAGCAGGCCTGTTTTACTGCTTCCCTAATAGGAGTTGCTTTGCTTTAGGATATTTTCTGTGTACTGGAGCATTGTCCTCTTTTTAACGAAACGATCATATACCTATAAAAAAAATGTATGCTGCTTCCATAGATTTTTTTGGTCTCCCCACTTGAGTTGCTACTTCGTATCATACGTAGCTATGAAGCTTTGGGTATTACGAAGTAGTGATAATACACATTTTCTTACCATTTAGTTCACTGAAAGATGTATTTTCCATTAAAGCATAAATTTTGCTTTCCATTTTTGACAACTCTAAGCTTTACCTGGCCCTAACACGCTTCTAGTTGTTGACACCATTCCTGCAATATACCACTGGGATTCATTTCATTTTGCACTGATCGTAGGAAAGTTCATTTGAGTTATTTTGACATCTAATTCTACCACCTGCGTTAAGAGCATTAAAAAAAAAAACCTTTTTCTTCCTGCTCAATTTTTTGGCAGTTCTTCTCTTAAGTTAGTTGTCAAGGTTTAAAAATAAACATAAAACTCACTTTTTTGAGTTCCCCCCCACCCCCCCACACACACACACACACACAAACACACACACATATTTCATGGTTCGGAATGAATATTATAAATCTGAAAGTATATATAATTCCATTTCAACTAAAATTTTAAAAGACATGGCACCGTATACATGGTTAAATACAATAAATAAAACAAAGAGTGTAGAGTCGCAATATATTTCTCAATAAATTTCACAACTGTTTGTCTAAGGTGGTAAATTGTTAGTGGTGGATAATAAAGTAGTGTTAGTGAGGGGGCATATGAGAATTTGTAATAACCTGCCAACTTAGCAATTGTGAAATTTGTTGTGTTTATAGCATTTCTCTAAATTAAATCTTCCTCTGGGATAACCTTTAGCTGTTTTCACTCCAAAAGCTTGAGTCCATTTGAGTTGGAGGAATGTTCGCAAATGGGTTTTGGCATATACTTGATGTCAGGAGTTTTTGACATTTATTTAATTTTATCTTGATAGTTTATTTATTATTCTGTTACATAGATGCTTCGCTACAAGGTGGATTGCATACCTCCAGTCGTAGAGCCAGTGCAGTCTGTAACTGAAGAGTGAGGATGAGTGGATCTCTCCTTGGATGTATTATTACCCTTCATTAATGATGCTTAATGATTTCTGTCATTCATCTGTATTATTTTTTATTTAAAATACCTCTTTTCATTGCATCTCCTGAGGATTGTTCTTACTCAGTTCCATCATCAGGATTTGCTACAATTGTTTCAGCGAAGAATCTTGTAATGTTTGTATATTATCGGGTAAGCTGACAAAGTTGATTCTTAAATACTAAACGATGATGTCATGTTCTAAGAGCACCCAAGAAATAACTATTTACTGTGGCGCTATACAATTTTTTATGCAGCACAAAATGTTGGTTTTATATATTTGTTATAGAATACGACTTTAGGTTTCCAGATAGATTTTGATCAATAGTTATTCATTACAAAAGGAAAAAAAAAAAAAAAATTTTAGGTCTGGTCTAAGGCATGGTAGCTTGCTCGCCATGTATTTTATTAGGCTTGTCAGGTTGGCACGGACCTGTAAATTAATGCCTGAGAAATCGCTCTTAATCCTGTTAGTGTCTCTCATTATCATACAGATGTTTGAAGACATTGATACTTGTTGATTGCCATGTCCTGAAGATGAGGTGGTATCTTGTGTCGCTGTTAAATACAACATTCCTCTTAGATAGATGGAGGTTGATACCATGCCATGTGGTCTTCTTCTACGCAAGGAGGATGTAGCTGTAGTACATGACACCACTTTCCCTGAATACACTGCTACTCATCGAGTGCTGTGGCATATTGTTTTGTATTTTTTTGCATTGATTTTCATTGCTTTGTTAAGTTAAACCCTCAAAACAACACTTTTCCTCCGAAGTCACAATCCTTACTGTAACAACGGCATTTTTTTGGCTACTGAACTTGGTAACGAGAAGGCCTTATATTAAGATGGTGAAGACCTACAAATTTCTCACGTCTGTTGAGTCTAGTGGACAGTCGTGATCAATTTCCAGCAAAATACACCCGTGGTTAAACATCAATAAGTTACAATAAACAAAGTTAAAGACTACAAACGTAGTAATTCAGCAGGGAAAAAAATAAGGACTACAAACATTAAGATAAATGCCCTGCAAATATAAAATTTTAGTAGTGTTTAATTTTACAGGTCAAGTAAAGTTATACGCACGTTTGGCAGAGTCAAGAGTGTTGGACAGGAGCATGGCAATTGTCATGGGCCCAACTCCTCCAGGCACAGGGGTAATTAAGGATGCTACCCTCAATGCTTCTTCATAGAAAACATCTCCTCTGAGACGGTAACCGTGCTCACAGCTAGGGTCCTGCCCAATTCATAATCCTATCTTTAAATCTGAAAAATATTGTTTTAACTTATGGCAAACGCACCCCTATAATAGGATGGCATAATCATTACCAACAAACCCGCAATCAAATGGCACCTTTACTAAGGATGGGTTTAAAGAGATGGAGAGAGCTACTCCAGTTGAGTAAAAGTGTAAAACCACAGGCCTACATGGCAACCGATGGAAAAAGAAATAAAACAACATCAACAACAAAGCCTCGGTCCCAAATTCTTGGCTGTGTTTTAATTTTTCTACTTCTCCTCCCTTTTTGTGATCTATTGGTTGCCACGTAGGCCTGTGGTTTTACTCAACTAGAGTAGACTTCATATCCATTTTGCACAAAATGCCACTAGTCTGGCAATGATAGACAGAAGTGACCAAAAATAGGCAAAATAAATGAGAAGTCTGATGGTTACCTCAATTGGATTTGTCCCCACATCTATAACAATTGCACCAGGCTTTAGCCAATTGCCACGAACCAGGTTAGGCACTCCTGCAGCTGCAATCACAATGTCAGCTTCACAGGTGATCTGTTCTGGATTCTTGGTAAATGCATGTATGATGCTGACAGTCGCATGATGCCTCTGCAAAACAAATTGAACACTACTTAAAATCTAGGAGGAGAACCACTGTATGCAGTAAATTGTTAAAAAATGGGTGTCACCTGCAATAGTAAGGATGTAGGCAATCCAACTATGTTACTTCTTCCAATCACCACAGCTCTCTTCCCCATGATTTCCACACCAGACCTGATCAATAACTCAATGCAACCTTTTGGAGTGCATGGAATGAACAAAGGCTCCCTTCCTCTTAGGGCAAGATTTCCCATATTTAGTGGATGAAAGCCATCCACATCTTTTTCTAGGCTCAGCACATCCAAAATTTTTGCCTCATCCAAATGCTGTCCCAGACATATTGTTGTAAGTTATCCATACAACACCAGCAAGTTCTGAAATCATGTATATAGACCTCAAATACTTAGTTGCTAATAATGTACAGCTACAAGCTAACGATACCCACCAAGTATCCAGACATTGTATATGATTTCAAATCTGATCAGGCCCCATCAAAGATTAGAAATTTTTAGCATATAATCCACGAATATTGGGTCTTGATGATCATTTACTACATTTTCAAGGGATAAAGGAGATCTTTTAAAATTGCAACCATATGATATCACTAGTCCAAAATCACTGCCAATTGGGTTCACAATAGGGCAGATTCTATGGTAGATTCAGATGAGAAGGAAAACACAAAATTCTAGCCAAAGCATTCTTAAACATGCTCATAAAATGCTTAGACTTCACCATTAGGTCTACAAATCCCATAAACAGGGAAGCTAGGAATGGACAATCTTCTAAAAATTTGAGATATTCACATTGTTAACATTCAGATCAGCTAAAGGTCAAGGTTAAGAAGTTATGACAGTTTAAGAAATTACTTGTGGAAGAGGAAGTTGCACAAGAATACCATGAACTGATGGATCCTCGTTGAATCTTGACAAAGCATTAAGAACTTCGTCTTCTTTACAATGGTCAGGCAGTTCAGTCATCATTGACTTGATTCCAGCTTCTTCA
The DNA here is from genome assembly GCF_001633185.2 of Quercus lobata. NCBI lineage: Eukaryota > Viridiplantae > Streptophyta > Magnoliopsida > Fagales > Fagaceae > Quercus > Quercus lobata. The sequence goes on along the minus strand of NC_044910.1, from coordinate 30,217,788 downwards.
CAAGCTTTTATCTTGTTGCGGACATAAGTTTGTGAGTCCCTTCTTTGGCCCACCATAATGACAGCCAATCCAGGAACCTTTCCAATGGATTCCTTCATCCTCTTGACCTCAAAAGCTATTCTTGACATAATTTCCTCTGCCATTGACTTTCCATCAATTATTGCAGCATTCTGCTCATTGGCTGTGGTGAATGTCATGTATCAAACCACAGATCTTAAGCATACAAAGAAGAAGGATAACAAGAACCCTCAGAATAAAGATTGCAAAAATAGAGAGGAAATCCAAATGATCAAATTTAGAAATCAAACCAAGCTCGGTAGCAGTCCAGAACCTAGGACTGACTGAAAATGATAAACAGGATGTGAATAATATCCCATACCAATAGAATGGGGAATCAGACAACAGATTTATTTATTTTGGCTCAATAAGGTCATTCGGTGAAGAAGATATAATAGGCAAGAAAAAAGATTGTTAGAACCCCAGATTCAATCAACCTTAAATTGAATCCAACAGGTTTTAACGAAAATATGATACAAGTAAACCACTTTGTGAATAAAATCAATGAACTCAAGAACAAGCTCAAAGATAGCCAGCACCAAACATGTAGTTACTGCTACATCTATAGCATGATTAGACAGGAAATATCTTTTTTGCAACTCCAAATAAAGTCCTTTTCTTTAACCTAATTAACCCCTAAAACCCAATACTGCCTAGTCACATAAAATTATAGGGACTTTACTACATAACCAACTAGCGAAGAGAGAGAGAGACCTAAAAAAAAAAGGAGAAGCATGTCAATGTAGAACTAGAAAAACAGACATTATTGAAGCTGTCGCTGATGACAATGACCAAAATAAATAGCGCTCATTCCTTTTTTGGAGAAGTAAAGAACCTCATTAAAAAATAGATGTGAAGATGCAACAAAAAAACAAGGCACACAGGTAGTGTGCTATAGTATTAGCAAAAAAGTCTAAACTAACTAAAAGTGAAGGTAAAAAAATCAAGTAAATCATGCAAAATATTAAAGGTAGAAACACTTGAAGCATATGCCCACTCAAACAGAGTTTAAAAGAAAAAAGCTTCAAATTGTGAATTGATCTTTCATTCTCTTCAAAAGTATGTGCATTTCTTTCCCTCCAAATACCCCACATTAGACAATGAGGGATCATACTCCAAATCACCACAGCTCAGTGTTTGTTGAACTTACCTGAACATCTAGCTAGAACTCCACTACACCACGTGGCATGACCTAATGAACCCCATATAATGAATACATCATATTTCATAACTCTCGAGCTACAGGGCAATGTAGGAGTAAGTGATCAATGGCTTCCCATTCTGCTTACATATACAACACCAATCCACAACAACCACTTGCCACCTCCACAAATTATCAACAGTTAAAAATTTTCCTCAATGCTGTTGTCCAAATGAAGAAAATCACCTTTGTAGTCACTTTCAGATATAAAACAAATTATATTTTCTCTTTTGATTGGTAACTTACACAAGCAGTGAGTTCACCTGCTGAGTATTTTTTTGGGAGACAGATACCATTTGAGCTAGAACTCATTCATTGGCAACATTCTGTGTGAAACTAGTCACAAATTTGCTTCAAAGCTCAACATTGAGATTCTGTGCAATAGAAGTGATAGAGTTATATCAAATACAACCAGTGTTGTTATAAGAGTGCTTAAAGCTCAAAGCTTGGAGCCCCAAGGTTTGAGAGCTTCACATGGCCAAAAAAAAGGCTCATTTGATGAAGCGCGCTTTAGGCACACTTTTTTGGCGCTTTTTGAAGAAGCTCAAAGCATGCCTAGGTGCGCCTTTTTATTTTATTGCTAAAAAAGATACGAATCATCAAAATTAATTGCTTGATCATGAAGAATGACACGGACCAATGATTTACTATACAAACACTATTCTTAAGGTGTATTACACAAACATTTACTTATTTACATGTCAAAAGATACGAACAAAATTAATTTACTATTCTTGTGCTCTTTGGTCTCTAATTTTTAGATGTTGATTGAACCATATACACCATTCAATCGTAACCATCATGATTATGTATTTTTATGAAACACGAGAATTATATAAAATGTTATGTTTAAACTTTCTACAACTTGATTATTTTGATATTGTCCATTGATAATTGTTTTCAATCAACTATATACAAGTTTTAAGAATTGAAATAACTTAAGTAAAATTTGAACTTACAAACATTATACAATTGTTCTTACCTTTTTTTTTTGAGAAACCAATTGTTCTTACCTAATAGGTAAAATATACAAATTTTGAGTAGTTATATTATTTTATTAAATGTTACATATATTTCTATTATAGGTTAATAGATATTATATTTGAAATATATGTGATTTACTTCAATCAAGTGCATGCTTGCGCTTTGTGTCTAGGCTCCAAGAGGCCTATGCGCTTTAGTGCGCTTGACACTTTTACCAAAATTGAATATGATAATTTCTACAAAACAAAAAAGTAACATTTTCAATCAAAATACAAAAAAAAAAAAAAAAATTTGTTTCCAGGGCAGTTCATAAGACCAGACTGCCAAAAGTCATTTACATTGAATCTGATACATGACTATCAACTTTGATGCTATACCACAATGCTGAAATCAGAGCAACCAAATTGATGGGTAAAAGAAGTACTTACAGCATTTATGAGCGGAAGGAAAGTCATGGGGGTTGGGATTAGAAGCCCAAATATCAGGGAGGTCTAATGAGACAAGAGATGGAGATATCAGAATTGGGCAGTTTTCATCCTTTAAGGCATGAACAGCCCTTGCTGCTATTGATGGCATTCTCATTCCTCCTACTCTCTTCTTCTGCCATGCCAATGCCACTGCCACCCTTAGCATCTTTCTCTTCCTTTTCCTAGTACTACATCATTTCAACATAGTACAAGCAACTGCTATACTGAATTTTTGTGTCAAGTTTTGGCACCGAGGAACAAAACAATCACAGATAAAGAAAAGAAAAAATATGTGAAATTTAAAGTAACCACCTTAATTGCATACATAACTTAAATGTTGAACTGGATCTTTTGAATATTGATTTTATCAAAATCGAAAGAAGCAACAAAAGTCTACCACAATAATAATAGTTTAATTAAATTAGCAACAGAAATGAGATTGACCTGACAAAGAGAACAAGAAATTTGGCGAGAGCTTGAGGAATGAGAAGATATAATACCAGCCCAGTATGTGGGCGATTGCAGTCTGCAACAACAAAGAAAAAAAATGAAGCAGCAGCAGCCGGCAACTAAAAGCTATGCACAAGCTCAAGCTCTCGAAGGATCAGGTTGCAATGCAAGCGTGTGGAACACTTCTTCAGCTTCACTACTATACTGGATTAGGCCCTTTCACTAATTAGCTTCATTCTATTCATTTGGGCCACTCGCTCACTTGTTTAGCCCAAAAATACACCTATTCTCCCTTTTATAGGAAAATTTTGATAGTTACAATAGGTGGGTTTTGAACTTGTTATACAATGTTAGTTTTCTTTTTTCTTTTTATATAGGCCCACAATCTGCTTATTACATTATTATTTGACATTGTTTCATAATTCTCTTATATGATTAAAATCACAATTCAACATGTCATGTATCATAATTGTTCAACCATTTATACCAAAAAATATATGTTTGGTTTAATTAGATTTATCAATTAAAATTTCATATTCTTTTAGGTATATCATATCAAACACTATTTTAATTTCTAAGTGCTAAGAGCCTTGTAATTCAACTAATTGACATTTTTTAATTTTTTCAATAAAAACATTTAGAGTTCAAATCCCCCTCAATTATTATAACTATCCAAAAAACACTATTCTAAGTAAAGCTACATTACTTTTTATACATGTGACGTAATTAATTGATTTCATCAGGCTAAATAATCAAATTAGGATTCAATTTTTCAGTAGATTTGCCAAGTGAATAGCTTCCTATAGGCTCATTGTAAAATCCTCTCGTTTCTTTTGAAGCAACGAGAGGGTTTTACAATGAGCCTATAGCTATAGGACCAGGGCCTCCAAATCTTCAAAATGTTCATTTTAATTGTAGTAATTAGTAAAAATTTAATAGATGAGGTGTTTTTTTAGTTGCCCAAAATAAATGAGTGTTAAAAATAAAAATATTTATCCATTTACCTTTCATCTTACACTTAATGTTGAACCCTATTTTCCCCCATTAAAATGCATTTCATTATGATTCCTATATTTGGGCCTCTATCAAAAAAAAAAAAAAAAAAAAAAATTTATATTTCCATTGAGGTAGTTGGATTGCAAGAGGATCCCAAGAAAGAGTTCATTTTTAGAGTATTCTAGCTAAAAAAAAATTTGTGGGTTTTTAAAAATTTATAAGATTTGTGAGAGTGCCCTTTTTAGGATACTCAGGCCCAAGGATCCCAGGCCCAAATGAAAAAAAAAAGGGATTTGGTGGATCGGGCCTTGACTCACCGCAGCTAACGAGCTGTTTAAGAATCAAGTAGGTACAGAGAATACTCCTGACAATATAAAAAAATGACAAACAAGGATATCGTAGAATGCCCAAAAATGTTAGCAACGTAAATTCAGAACAAAGACAGGATTAGCAAAAAACGATAAAGAAAAAGGTGCAGTGGGGATCCTGGAAGTTATGAGGCAGTATTTCATTAACAAGTTATCTGTTTGATTACAGAAAGCTCACTAGGACGTGATACAAGGTCCAATCAAGCTCAAAAATTGCAGTCTTGAATGGCTATTTCAGCCTTCAAAACTTGCAAAGTTTAATTCCTGTTGAATCCGAGTATGTGCAATAGTGGCCTTTACAGGATATCAGGAAGAAGTATTTCGTTCTTCCCTTAGTATTTTCTTTCTGGATGGATTTTTCTGATGGTTCTTCCTAGAGAGTTTCTTCTTTTTTTTGTGTGTTTTCTTTCCTTTTTTCTTGCTGCTTTCTTCACGACCCGTCCCCTCCTTTTATAATGGAGTTTTTCTGGGTGTCCCGGGTTCCCCTGTTTTGTTCTTTTGCAAACAGAGCATGTTCTGTCTCTGTCGCCTCGGTAAGTCCCTTTGCCGTTTTTTCTCACTCTTTCCTTCTCTTGGTTCTGATTCCTTCGAAAGCTTCTGGTTGGCCATCCTCTTTGGGACGTGCTGAGGTATGCCCTTCTCGGTATCCTCATTTCTGGCGTATTCCTTTCTTTCCTATTTGGGCGGAATCCTGTTCTGCCATTTTTGAAAGTCATTCGTTGCCATTCTTTCTTCCCTGTCCTGGTTTCCCGAGGCCCCTTTTGCTGTCTGTGCCATGAAAGGTCGCTTGCGTTTCTTGTTCTTTTCTTTTCCTGTCTTCTTTCTACCGATCTGTCTCAGTCTTCTCTTTTTTATTTTTTTATTTGTGCTTGAAGGGATTTGAGGATCCTTGTTTCTTTTTATTTTGCCGTGGTCTCTTTTTGGGATGATTCTTCCTCTTCTGGGCTTCAGGATCCTCTGGGCCTTCCTTTTGCCTCCCATGGGTCATCCGTGCCTATTACTTTTGGGCTTAGCCTGAGATTTTTCTTTTGGGCTTGACTTGTTCTTTTGTTTTTGGGCTTATTTCTTTATGACCTATTTTAGACCTCAACAAGATTATAACAGTATATTCTACCAAATGATTTTTGTTATATTTTAAATCACTATTCATAAAATTTTGCGAACACTTACATGCTACCATTGAATGAAAGAAATGATCACCAAGAGCATGTTGCTCAATTGGCCCATCTAGTTATTTTCAATAGAAATGTTCAAAGGTTAAATTCTCATTCTCCCCATTAAAAGTATCAATTAAAAATAAAATACTAATCCATTTGATTAGGATGTTTACCGCCCAGCGGCCCAGGGGACAACGCTAGCATGAAACTGACAGTAACGAGTGGGCACTAGTTTAGAATGTATTTTTTTGGTGACCTGAAAAACAAGTTGACACTTTTGAGAAGAAGAGGCGAAAAAATCATTACATCATATGCAAAATAATTTGGGAGAGAAGATAAGAGTGAAGAGTCCTAGTAATGAATTTATTAGATACATGAAAATGCATTGATGAATAATTGCAAAAATGATTGGAATCATGTACTTACAAACAAAAAGATCCAACCAATCAGGTGTCACTCAAATCAATCAATCAAACATATGTAAAAAGCTCTCCAAATTCATGTGTTATAACTTACAACTTATATATGATATGATATGGGAGAGACAGAGTGGGGCGGATCTGGATCTGGGAGTTTGGCGTAATGAGATTGGGATTACACGCATTCATGATTCTTCTTTACAGGAGTTCGTAGTAATGGTTTTGGCCTATGCTGTTAGCCTCTTCCACTTTTCTCTGTTAATTTAGATTGACACCGTTGTTTTGTTACATGCAAGCTCCAACGTTTGGTACTACCTATTCCGTCTTTTTCCTATCAAATACAAATGATCGCTTGTGCATCAATTTTTTTTAACTTAATCTGAATTTTTGTTCCATGTGACCTTGCCCCCAAATTTCAACTGCCCCAACATCAACATGCTCACTTGGCCATGCCTGTCTCTTCCCTCCTTTTCACACCTGTCTCTCTCTTTCTAATCTCCATAATTAATTGTGAAAATTTTCTGCTCAAAAAAAAAAAAAAAAATGGTGAAAATTTCCCACATAATAAAGATATTTGGCAAACATCAAAAACTCATTCACTCTTAATATATAAATAAACTCAACTAAAAAGAAAAAAAAGATCAATTTTGAATCAAAAGGGTTTTATTTGATATTCAATATGTTGTCTAGTTTCAGTTAATAGTAATGCTAATTCACAATATTCTTATAACAAATCCTACATGGTCCAATAACACCAATTTTTTACTCACCAATGATAGTCACCTAGAATGAATTTGTTTTTAAAATGTTGTTAAAGTACCGTGGATCAAACATTTCTCTTTGGTTAATAATAAGCAGTTTATCTAATAGATTTCAAATTTAAAAAGTGCGTCAATGCATGCGTGGTTTGCTTAAAACAACAAGAACACTACCCTCAAGTCTCAACCCGGCCATTAGATTCTCCCAATAGGGTGGGTGAGTTACCCTACAAAGACCAAAAGGTCCAAAATCCTGTGCTATCGCCATCTTGACAATGACAAAGCAATTAAACATGCAACTTCAAATCTAAATCTCAATACTATAAGATGGGTTTAACTTACCTCCACTATTTTTTTAAACTAGAATCTTCTTTTATTTTAATGAGAAACTGTCACATCACCTACTAACTAAATAAAACGTGAAGATCAAAACACAGTACTGCTTATGTATTTCTTAGAATCTTAAGCACAAATTCTGGACGAATATTAATGTTCTCCACATTTAAAAAAACAGGGAGGATGGAAAATAAGATGGAAAATGATATTTTTCACTGTTTGGTTGAGAGGAGGAACGGGAGAGAACAGTAGTGGGGCCCACAAATTTTCTCTACTCCCACTTCAAAATACAATCTCTCCAAATTTGAGAGAAAATTGAAGTGAAAAGTGGAAAATATATATATATATATATATATACAAAATTACCCCACCTCTTTTAATGTTTTGGATATTTTTTTTCTTCTTTTGACTTTTTATTTGTAACGCTGTTTTTTGTTTTTAGTTTTTGTTTTCTTTTTCCTTTTTTCTTTCTTTGGTTTTGTCAGGTGGTGGTTTCTTCTTCTTTTCCTTCTTTTATTTTTTTTTTCTTAATTTTTTTTATTATTTTAAAAAAAAACTTTTGGATGATTTTTTATGCTATTTTTTGAAATGTCCACTTTCATTTATACACAAATTTTTTAAAAAGTATAATGTATTACTTTTTGTTTTATTTAAAAGGGATATGATGGTAAATTTATATAAACCTTATTTCCAACTAAACTAAAAAGTTTTTCATCTCTCCACTTTTCCACCCTCTCAACCAAACATAAACGATGAAAACTAAAAATTTGTCTATCCTCCTACTTTTCTATCCCCCTCTATTTTCTATCCTCTCACTTTTTCATTATTCCATCCAAACGGACCCTGAAAAGATATAAATTATACTAATACCACATAATAGGGTACAACCTTGTACCACAACTCACCACATGGCAAGTTGTGAATGACAAAAGTGTGTCTGTGGATCATGTGGGAACACACCTTTGCCAACCACAACTCACCATGTGGCAAGTTGTGGCACAAAATTGTGCCCAATTATGTGGTACTAACATAATTCAAGAGATATACACCCCCTCCTACCTAAGTGACTTTCAAACCAAAAAAAAAAATTTATGAAATGAAAATTCTCAGGAGGGGCACTTACCTACAAAAGGCAAACTGATTTCTTTTTTCTAAACATGCAAAGCTTGAACAACTATATTCAGCAAAACAATTATGCGATTTTCTGTGTGGCAAACGAAATTTTTCTATAGTTGAATATTTCCTAAATTTTTTTCGTTTGATGAATGATGATCACAGAAAGCAAAATTTAAAAAAAAAAAAAAAATTCTTAATCAGTAGAAAATTGTTTTTTTTTTTAATTATGGTTTTTGTGTGTATTTTTTATGTAGCTAAAATTTTTTAGTAAAAAAGAAAAGCTTTTCTTTATCAGTAGAAAATTAAAGGCAAACTAAGATATGATAAGAGATTAAGAGTCTTCAAGACAAATTTCTCTTTTATTTTTATTCTAGATTGGTTTTTTGATCTTTTATATATATATATATATATATATATATATGTTTGCGCGCACGCTCGCTAGTGTTTCTTTTCTTCTCTTTTTTCATTCTATATTTGATGAGATGGTAATAGATGAAGTACACATTTAAAAAAAAAAAAAAAAAAAAATCTTCATCAATTCTTTTTGAATGGTACCAAATATTTGGTAACAAACTAACGATCAAACGATTGACAATATACCAACTTTATTTATAGTGATTGCACTTATACTTAACCTTTTTGTTTTAATTATAACTAGAAGCTGAAAATTTTTAGTCATAAATGTTGTCAAAATTAAAATTAGTTTTAATTACAAAAGAGAAGATGTTTTTTTTAAAGGACTATTTAATTTTTTTTTTTACATAAAAGGTAAATTACTGTAAATTCAATACATAATCAATAATAGACTATTCCTAGAATTTAAAAGAATGCTAAAGTTCGTTTTAATAAATGACTAATTAAAAATTTATTAAAAATAATTATTTTGTGTCATTTTTCTTTGGTATGTATTGTCAATAGGGTAATAGTTTTATTTTGTATATAGTATACTAGTATATGCAATGCAAAATTTTAATAAAAAAATATTTGTAAATAAAAACATGTATTTTAAGTATTAAATATATATTATAAATTAAATAAAAAAATATTTCAAATGTATCTTAATAATTAATAAAAAAATAATTGATACACCTATAACTTCTAAGACTAAGCTTTTATTATATTTTGAGAAGAAATGATAGTAGACTTTATTCATTTTATATCATAGTATACAATGAGAAAAAGAAAAAATGTCAATAATGACCTTCCCATTCTCTTTTGCAACACTAGCAAGAGTTAGAACAAGACAATTACATCTTAAAAGAAACAGTAACCTAAGGATACACTAACAAATAGATTGTTTATAAGTCAAAGTAATATCCTTCAGATCTAGCCACTTCCAAAGAACATATCCTATCTAAAAAGAAGTGACTATTTATCAGCCAAAGGTCTAGTAGAAACTAGTTGATCTTATCGACCTCCATGATCTTTAGCAGCCAAAGGTCCGGTATGTGATTTAATCTTTTAATTCTCCTTATATTTTTTATTCTTAATTTAAAAAAAAAAGTTTCATATTTTAGCCCCTCAATGATCTTGATTGAGTAATTTCTATCTCTATTTCTCCACCTATTTTGTAGTTGGATGATCCTGATTTAGAGATAAGGCTTTCTGTGATTTTTTATCGTTATCATTAGATCTAGTAAAAGAAACCAAGTACTTGTGTAAACTGAGATGTGGATGTACTTTGCCTAAAAAAAAGGATAAAAGAAAAAAGAAAAAAGACCCAGTTAGTGTGTGTTTGTATTGAGCTTTTGCGTCTACGTTTTGCGTTTCCTGTGTTTCAGTTTTTTTTTTTTGTTTTTTTTTTTTTTTTTTTTTTTAGCCGCACTTGTTGACTTTTTGTCCGTGAACAGTGCATTCTTGCACTGTTCACGGACCCACAAATTTCACTTTTTATCAACTTTTTCATTAAAAATGGGTCCTACGGTACTATTCACACATTTAAAAATTATTTTGCTACAGTGTTTTAAGTTTTCAGTTTTCAGTTTCAGCAAAATAAGTTCTATCCAAACAGACCCTTAATATGTGCTCTTATTTTAGAAAAGTTTTTATGAAAAATTGAAAAAATTATCTAAACAATTAATTATTTTTTTATTTTTTTATAAAAAATTTTCTAAAATAGAACGTAAATCCCAAATACAAAACTGCGACATCAGGACAAATACATACCGCACTTCACTTGGCTCACCGGACACGTCACAATTCATAACACTGATAATGAAGAAGTCCTCCATTCTCATTCTGTAGCTAAAATAAATGATACGAGCATATATTATATATAAAAAAGAAGAAAGAGTTTTACTAATATATGCTCAGTAAGTTATTTTTGAAAATTTTTTATCAAGAATTAAAAAAATTATCAAAAAAATTTAACAATTTTTTCAATTCTCAATAAAATTTTTTTTAAAATAAATTATTATGATATGTCCTATAAACATACATTATCCTGATCTAAAAGAAAATCCAGAAAAAGGGATGAGCTCATGAGAGAGTTAGGGGGGCGGGGGGACCATTTGGACACGAGGAAGGTTTGCAGAAGAGTGGAAAAAAAGAGTTAGAAGTTAGAACAATCAGGCAGATATATAAGATTTTGCTGAAAAGGATTTATGCGGTCGAGATCTTCCTGATCTCGATGGATCGGACCTATTTTGGGAGGAGCAGTCCAGTGTCTCTCTCTCACGTGTTTACTTGACAGACTTCTCTCTCTGTATAGGGAAAAAAAAGTTGAAAAGACTTCTAACTTTCTACACGCCAAACTTCTACACTGTATCCTTATTGTTTTCGTACTCCTAAAATTAAAAAAATACTGTAAATAATAAAAACTTTCAACTCAACTTTTTTCTTGAAAAGTGTGCTCTTTATTATTTTGTTTCTTTTTCCGGTTCCCTGCGAGTTTCAGTCTCCAATGTGACCTGTCCATCTCACTTTTTCTAGTTCAGTAGTATTTTTTATTGCAATATCTTTACCCCTAAGGTTGTGCTGGAGTCAAACAAAGTCCAAAGACCTATTAAAAATAAAAATATAAAAAACATAGTAATATTGAAGGTGAAAAAGTTGACAGGTAATGATGCATATGAAAGCAAAATGTCAAACGCTACGTTTCAATTTTGGGGAACTGAGAGAATTGACAGCCCTATCTCCTCCTCCTCCTCTACCCCTACCTCGATCACAGCACTACCCCGATTTCTTTTCTGTCTTCTTCTTAGCCTCCACCACTCTCGTTTGTCTTGCTATTTATTTTACTTCCCAGCTTTTTAATGCTATTCCACCCTATCTTTTTTTCTTTTTTTGACTGATTCCACCCTATCTATTAAAACTTAAAAAGTAGTGACTAGCTAGTGACTAGTGAGAGAGCTTTATAACATAAATGAGCACCGTTATTACAAAAAAGAAAAACAAAATTGACAACATGTTTTAGACCCACTTTTTTATTTACTAGCATATTAACAATATGTCAATATACGTAGATCTACGCAGACGAGACGATCCAATTAATGGCATTCTAAAGTCAAGCTAAAGCTTTAAATATTTGCTTTGGTTACTTTTGAAGCCGAGTCATGTGATATGAGGAAAAATTTATACCACAGCAGCTAAGCTTAGGAAATTTTAGTTGGACCGAGGGTTATTGGACAAATCGCACAATTTTTTTTTTGTTGTTAAATAACACAAACCCTTTCAAAGATGATAATATTCTACGACAAAGAAGTACAGAACTATTATATGTCTTGCACTTTGCTTATAACGAAGCAAAGGGAAGATATTATTATAATTTTTATTTTTATTTTGGAGAAACAAAGAGAAGATATTATTTTGTTGTAAGGGGCCACGTCTCGGAATTAGCACGAGATGTTTTTCGCTATATGCTTCCAAATGTAAATTAAAACGTTTGTGTGGGAAATGAAATCGATAGTGACCTTTATGAAGCGAACACAAAAAATTTCGCTTGAATTACGCATCGTTTTCTTCAAGCAAAAAAGTTCCGGGTAGGCATAGCCTTTTTTCAGACCCTATTTTGTTTATTGGCCCACAGCTTCACCCCATCCAAAACACGGTGCTTTTCAAATGGCAGTCGCCAAGAATGAATTGATCTTTACATAATTTTCAATTTATTTTTCCATGTTCTTTGACGATTGACGACATTGTAAACGCGAATTGTTGAATAATACTCCGTACGACGCCTTTCATTTTGATGAACTTCTTTATATGCCTTTCTTTTTTGGGGTGATAACTGACCAGCTATGCCATTCTAGTCGAAGAATAGCAGACTTGGAGAATATCTCATATATCCATGTAAAAATAAAAAGGAAACAGGTTGATCATTTTACCTTCAGCATGTTAGTCTTATGACACGAATTACATTTTCACTGACCAACTTCTTCTTTTTTTTACAGCAACCAAAAATTGACCCACTTCTATTGTTTACTATTTATTTGTGATAATCAGGTAGATCGACTTTGATATTTAATGTCTTCTGGTTCTGGAAGGTTCGACCTCAGTAATTTGTTTTTCCATATATTGTAAACAACCTCGCCAGAAAAGAACAAGAGGAAAAAAAAGGAAAAAGAAAAAAGAAAAGAAAAGAAAGGTGGGCGATGATAAGAAGACTTGGAATTTTATTATGTCATTTTAGTAAATTGCAACCCAATAGTTTCATCAATCAAATCGCCTCAAATTATCCTTTCTCTCTCTTTAAACACATGAGTAGTTTCACATGCTATAGATTCAAAAGGATTGACCTTTTTCATAAAAAAAAAAAAGAAAAAAGGATTGACCTTTGTCAATCTCAAACCAATTTTCTAATGAATCCATCCATTTTCTATTTGCTAAAAATGCTTAATCCAATGGTTATCCAACAGTATTTAGCAATGACTTGGGCTTTTTCAAATCAGTGTCCAAACCTAATGGTTACATACACAAAGTAATATAAGGTTTGCCAACTAAATACGTGACATCTCCCGGTCATGATCTATAGTTAAAGAGTGCCAGAAATAAGGGCTTTTTAAAAAAAAACTAGCAAACAGAATAACAGATACATTGTAAGTGTTCGATTACGGCGGGAAGGCAAGTCACACAATTATATTTACAGTAATTGGGGCCTGTTTGTTTTTTTTGTTTAAACAAGTTTTGCTCGTTTAAATAACATAACACAAATTTTTACAACATTTTTTTTATCTTTACGTAGTTTTACAGCAATTAAATAAGATTCCTGAACAATATTACTTTGCAAAACGGCCGGGAATATTGATTGCTTCATTGTTAGGACCATCATTGTAAAAGCACTAAATCGTGATTCATGCATTGTACTTTAGTTTTTATTTTTTGGGCCTAAATACTTAGATGTGTATTGGAAAATGTGTGAACAGTGTGTGCTGACAGGGGTGACAAATGAAATGGTAAATATTGTAAATTCACGGAAAGATCGGGATTGGCCATTCAAAAACGCTGGAGCTGAGGATTTTTCATTGTGATTGTTCCAAGTCTGATTGTAAAGACGTCAAACACTCAACGACGAACGAGGGAACAAAGTGGCCATTATTTTTTTATGTATTTCAAATCTCCCACAGGAATATACACAGACAGCGTTTAGCGGGGTAAATTACTCACTTCTTTCCCTATCAATCTGTATAAGTTGCATCGCTTGCAAATGCGACCCAACAAAGACATCAATCTGTGTGCACCATTTCATTGTTTCCTATTTGCCAGTTACAATAAATTCATCCACACAAAGACGCATAGCTAACTGCCATCACCACCACCACCACCACACCAGCTAGCCTCGCCTTCCCCACCCACCACCCCCGCCCCCCCCCCCCCCTACCTTTTTCTTCTCGGTTATGAAAAAAAAACAGAAGCATCCAAAAGGTAAGGTTGAAAGTTGAGACTCGAGAAAGAGAGAGAAAAAAAGAATCCCAAAGCCGCTGTCTCAATCCTCACACCGTTATCTGCTTGGATGCTCTCTGCATCTCAGGCAACACACACAAATGCTCTCTTACAAACTCCATTATTGTTAGCAAATTTATATTCCTAAAAATCTCATATACTACGAGGAAGCACTTACACCACAGAGCCTTAATTTGTCTTTCGTCAAAAAAAAAATCTCCAGGATCACCATTTTCCTCATTCGATAAGCGGCCCGTGAGTCTCAATGACTGCTTGTACTTGGCTTGATGTTGATGTCAATGGCAGTAATAATAGCAACAAAAATACAGATAACAATAGTCCCTTGACCACGAGTGCCTCCAACAACAACAACAACAACAATAGCAGCAGGATGTCAAGGTGCTACGAGGAACAACCACGTAATCATCGTCATCATCAGCTGTCTAACGGAAAGATGCTGAGAAAAAGGATGGCTTCTGAGATTGAGACGGAGGTTCAGACATCCACCACATGTACAGCCCCTGATACCAACAATAATAATGATTATACTAGGTTTTCCCGGCGAGTTGGCAGTAACACCACCGTGAATGGTAGCTCTAGCTCGTTTCAAGGTGCTGGTAATAACAATCATGTTGGTTCGGTGGACAACTTCACTGCAGCAGCTACTATACCAAATCCAAGTCAGACCAACAACTACTCCACTATGCTTCCTTCATCCACCACCAATTTGACCAGTATGACGTCAGTTGGTGGGTTTTTATCTTGTGTTACTCCTCCCAACTTAAGTCCTGCGGCCCAGCCCCAACCCCAAATAAGCACTACCCCTGCTGCTGTTTCTGTCTCTGTGTGCGGGTTCTCAGGCCTGCCCTTGTTTCCTTCCGAAAGGAGTCAAAATATTAGTAATAATACCACTACCAACATCAACGGCAACAGCAGCAGAAGCCTTCCTAATACTAATAATAATAATAATAAGGCGAGTGTTTGTGGCGTTTCCATGGAAGACGGCTCGGCGTGGATCGACGGCATCATAAAGGATCTAATCCACAGCTCCAACAACGTGTCTATTCCACAGCTCATCCAGAACGTGAGAGAGATTATTTTTCCTTGCAATCCTAATCTTGCTGCTGTCCTTGAGTACAGGCTTCGCTCCCTAACTTCAGCCGATCCCATCCCAAATTATGCGCCGGCAGCAGCGGAACTCAGGAGATCAAGGACTACTGTAGTGCAGCAACAAGCAGGCCAACAGACTCCGCTGCTTCCTGTTTCTACTTCTGAAGCTATGAATCAATTGTATCTGCACTGGGGAGTTACACCCCTTCCTACCGCTTCCCCTAACCCTACCGTCCAAGTTCAATTGCAAGAGGAGCAACAACAACAGGAACACTCTTCCCCTCCAGATACTGCAATGTTAATGCCGTCTACTACTACTACTACTAGTGCGACCACCCCAACTAATATTGTCCATTCAAGCAGAGAGAGGAAAGAAGAGATGCGTCAGCAGAAGAGAGACGAACAAGGCTTACACCTCCTCACCTTGCTCTTGCAATGCGCCGAATCTGTCTCCGCTGATAATTTTGAGGAAGCAAACAACATGCTTCTGGAGATTTCGGAACTTTCAACGCCTTTTGGTACTGCCGCGCAGCGTGTGGCTGCTTATTTCTCCGAGGCTATGTCCGCAAGACTGGTGAGCTCGTGCCTCGGAATATATGGGTCGCTGCCCAATTCAGGCCATAGTTATAGCCAAAAGATGGCTTCTGCCTTTCAAGTATTCAATGGCATCAGCCCCCTCGTCAAGTTTTCGCATTTCACAGCCAATCAGGCTATACAGGAAGCATTCGAGAGGGAGGAAAGAGTTCACATCATTGATCTAGACATCATGCAAGGTCTCCAGTGGCCTGGTCTCTTTCACATCCTTGCTTCTAGACCCCGCGGACCACCTTATGTGCGCCTCACTGGCCTAGGAACCTCCATGGATGCTCTCGAGGCTACTGGCAAGCGCTTGTCCGATTTCGCCGAGAAATTAGGCCTTCCCTTTGAGTTCATTCCTCTCGCAGATAAACCCGGCAATTTGGACCCAGAGAGGCTTAATGTCAGCAAGAGGGAAGCCGTTGCTGTTCACTGGTTGCAACATTCTCTTTACGATGTCACTGGTTCCGACACCAATATGCTGTGGCTTTTGCAGAGGTAACAACTATGACTAACGCGTTACACTACTTATGATCGAGTTCTACATATATAACTACTTTTAATTTTAAACACATCATGATGATCCCCTCTTTTTTGATTCCATCTTTGCCTTTTCGTTATTCACATCTAGTGGAAAATCTTTACATTGGATTACTGTCGTTATATTGTAGCTATTATAATCATTTAGTATTATATTTTGATCAATACTACATTTTTCCCTCTAGGGAAAAAAAAACATTTCACGTTGCTGTCTACATTGGCTGGTTGATTGCTTAAATAAGTTTTCTCCTGTTCAGATTTCCAGATAGTTATTTAGCTTGTGCTTCTAAATGTACAGGTTAACTTCGTCTTTTTGGCAGGTTTTGTGGGCTTCTTGGCTATTTTTAATAGCATAATGACCTTTTACTGCTGTAATGTTATTCCAGTAATGTTGTAGAAATACATGTAGGTAAAAAAAAAATTTAATAGCAAAATGACCTCTTAGGCTGTAATATTGTTTTAGGAATGTTGTTTTAAATGTTGTGAAAATATGTACGATGAAAAAGTGTTTTTAACAGCAAAATGACTTTTTAGGGCTGTAATGTTGTTTTATTAATGTTGTTTAAGTGTTGTGAAAATATGTATTGGATTGTTTAAATAACGAAAACTTTTGTTTAGTCTTTGTATAGATTGTGTTTTTTGTTTCATTTTCAATAAAATATATGATTAATTATATATATAGCATGATTGTACTGTACACAGTAGAATACATCTTTGAAAACCGGCTTAGAAAAGGAAATTACCAAGAGCTTATAAAGACATGTTCAAACTTAACTTATCAAAAAAAAAAAAACATGTTCAAACTTACACTACAACTTGCTAACATCCTTCTTGGCGAACACCGAAGGATGGTTTTCATTGTATTCGTGCCCATTGATTTTGACTGGTTCTGTGAAATGACATTTCAATCTATTCATATGTAGATAGTGCAATTAACTTTTTTTCTTCTTTTGGGACTAGAAGAAAATTTTGTTTTATGTTAAAATCTACACCTTTGTTGAATCTTCGCAATAGATGACCCGAGGCCCAGTTCTTTTGCTTGTAATGTAGTTATTTTCAATCAATATCATCCACACACACACACACCAAAAAAAAAAAAAAATCTACACTGTTTTTATAAAGATTGTATATATCAGATTTTGACAACGTTTATACATGGGGGAAATGAATTTAAACAGATTGGCACCAAAAGTGGTGACGGTGGTAGAGCAGGACCTGAGCCACGCAGGTTCATTCTTGGGAAGGTTTGTGGAGGCAATACACTACTACTCGGCACTGTTCGATTCACTCGGGGCAAGCTACGGAGAAGAGAGCGAGGAAAGGCACGTGGTAGAGCAGCAATTGCTATCCAGGGAGATCCGGAATGTGCTGGCTGTTGGGGGCCCATCGAGGAGTGGAGAGGTGAAGTTCCATAACTGGAGGGAGAAGCTGCAGCAGTGTGGGTTCAAGCCCCTCTCTTTGGCAGGGAATGCTGCCACCCAGGCCACCCTGCTTCTTGGTATGTTCCCTTCCGATGGTTACACCTTGGTTGAGGACAATGGCGCCCTCAAGCTTGGTTGGAAAGACCTTTGCTTGCTCACTGCTTCTGCCTGGAGACCTCCATTTCCTGCTACTACCTCTACCCATCACTATTGACTACACTTCTCTCATTCTCACTACATGCTCTGTTGTCCTTTTTTTTGTACTGAAAGAGGTAGAACTGTTGTCCTTTATTTATTTGTTACTTCCAACATTATTCAGTTAATTACTAGCTATGCTCTCCCTTGATGATTTAATAATTCAAACTGATTTCATTATTGTTAGATTAGATTAAATATTATACACTAAAAATGTATTCGTTGTCACCGTTATTTAAAATTTTAAAGGATATATATAATTTTATAATGAAATGGATCACTGGACATCTGGTCCAAGTGATACCTCATTCTACCTAGGAGTTGAAGGTGAGGAGGGGATAGCAGTCGGACAATTTCTAACCAATTAAAAAAAAAAAACTATGAAATGAGTCTCTGTATTTTTAAGTAAAATTGAGATGGTCATATTTCAAAGCAGTGGCAAAGCAATATTTCATTCTAGGGAAGTGGCAAAATTTACATATGGTAAAAACATTTATGCATATGATAAATATACCAATATAAGAAAACTCACAAAAATATATAATATTCATCATACTTCTTTTATGTTATAAGGTGTTTTTTTTTCTTCTCAGGAATAAAATATTTTAAAATTTTTCAATGTCAATATTCAACTTAATCTGGAATGATTATGTAATTTTCTAAAAAATTTATTGCTAATATTATACACATTTTTATGAAGGAAAATAAATTATTACATAAAGGATTTAAGGTTCTATTAGTTTTCTTTTTAATACACACATTTTATTTTCCTTTGTTTGTTTTAATCTTTGTTTTCCTTTTATAGATTTTTGAACCTTAGGAGATTTTATTTTTTGAATGAATTTTGAAATATAAAATAGATAATACTCCCTCCGTCTCACTTTGTTTGTCCTGTTTAAAAAGTCAAAATTTCTAAGAGAACATCTTTTATTGTCTTGTCTACCTTTTAAAAATGTATAAGTTTTCAAAACTACCCTTAAATAAATTTATCAAAAAATTGAATTAGTAAATTAATAAAGGTATAATAGGAACATTAGTAAATTAATGACTTTTATTTTTAGAAATAGGACAATATGTTGGGACATTCTAAAATAGAATAGAGGACAAACAAAGTGCGACGGAGGGAGTAGTATTTGATTTTAATTATGATATAAAAGAAATTTATTCACAGAAATATACTTAAAAGAAGTTAACCAAAAGAGAAGGAAAAAAATTTCAAATTATTATAAGGTGGTGGTCGGGAAGGAGGGAAAGTAAAAGTTAATAAGTGCTAATTTGTTTAGTTTTGGTGAATTGGGAGCATATTGCCAGAGCTATAAATGAATGAATGTATATGGAAAGCTTGAGCACAAATCAAGAAAAACTTATTGACGTTCATTTGTTTAGTAAACAAGCCTAACTCTATAACAAGTTTCGGCTTGATTATTAAATATGCCGAGTTCAAATAATTTGTTAGTAAACAAGCTTGTAAATATGAGAGCTCAATTTAACTATATGTTATAGTATATTTTTATATGTATACAGTATACTTAGGGCCGGCTCAACAATTTTGGGAGCCTTAGGCAAAAATTTTAAGTGGGTTTTTTTTTTTTTTAGTTTAAATTTGCACAAAAAAAAATTAATTTATTACATGGTTCAATAAATTAGTATCACTATAATACAAATGAGTTGATATAATATAAATCAAATTATTAATTAGTGTGATAATTTATAATAATCAATAAAGTAAGAGTTTGCATTAAAAAAAATTTGATAACTTATTAATTAGTGTGGGGCCGTGTGGGGGCCAGCTTAGCTTAGGCCTTGTGATGTGTTAGGGCTTGTGGACAAGACTACACAATGCACCTTGTGTAGTCTTGCAGTCTTGTCCTATCAAGTTGTGTGCATTGTTATTGTGCAGTATTCTGCATTTTAAGATACAATATGGTTTTTTTAATGCATTTTATTGGCCAATAAAAATACTTAAAATTTTTTTTTGTAATTAAAATATATAGGTAAATATTTTATATATATATAATTTTTTTTTTAACAAGTGGGAGCCTTTTTTTATTTGAGGGTCTTAGGCGATTCCATCAATTGCATCTATGGTTCAACCGGCCTTGCGTATACTTATCTAAAAATATATTTATATAAACTTGAAATTGGAATGTATAAATTTGCAATTAAGTTAATATGATATTAAATTATTATTTATAGTTTATTAATAATAAGGGGTGTGCAGTCAACCTACCAACTCGCCGAGTTGGGTTGCAAAATTTTTTTTGAGAGCAAGTCAGGTTGGGTTCGGGTTATAAAATTCCAAACCCGACCCAACCCACCCATATATTTAATATATATTTAAAAAATATTATATAATTAATAAATTTTTTTAAATAACTAGCTCTTCCTCCTATCCTACATAAAAACCAATATTAATGTATATTAGTTCATATGTTAATGTATAACTGAATTGAAATATTAGTTTATATATTAATGTATATTTTGTTTATAAACTCAGGTGGCAGGTGTGATATTTTTTTTTTTACTCAATTTAATAATAATAGTAATAAAAAAATTGTCCAACCCATGGGTTTAACCCAATCCATGTGGATTGGGTTGGGTTGGGTCAAAAAATTCCCTTAGCCCGACCCATGAACACCCCTAAATAATATAAATAGTTCATTCATTGTAAAAACTCATTGATTTATGAAAGGGTAAAACATTTTAACCATGATATTACCATATATAGGGGGGGAAAAGGTTAATCAATTATCTCGTGGACAAGCTCAAGTTTGCATAACAAGAAAATGAAACAAGTTCAAACATGTAATCTTGTCTGGTAATGAGTTCTTGTTCGAAATAAAATTAAATAAATAAGTTTGAACTTTTGATACTCGGCTTGGGTTGACTCGTTTATAGCCCTATCTAATACGGAAAAAGTTTGCCAAACTTGGTTGTAGCTTCAACTCTTACTAAAAAAATAACATGACTACATATTTTAAAAATGTAACTGTTGAATTGCATGTTTTTTAGGTTCTTAACATGCTTATCAAATTTCGTGTCAATCGGATGTTATTTACTATTTGATTCGTATACTAATTTTTTATGCATAATGTTAGACTAAAAACTTGAAATTTAAACATTTCATTAATAACACAACTATTAATCTTTGATTTTTGAGAAATTTTGCAAGCATAGTAGATTTAAGAATAAAATGTAATCTAATGGTGATTTGTTAAAATTCACATTTAATAAAAAGATATTGAGAGAAGTTGTAGTATTATACTATAATTAAGTTTGCAACTTTGTCTATCTATTACTCTCTCTCTCTCTAACTCCCTGATTTTGCCTATGTTTCAAAATAAAAAATTAAAAAAAAAGTTCCTTCTGAGATGATCTCATGAAATCTCTTTCTCACAACCTATATTAATCCCTCGAGTACGAGTCTTACATATGAAATACGCTTATTTCAAAGGGCTAATTTCTTCTTCACTAAAGTACTTATTATTCATCCCTCACCCCCCTTCTCCCTAACTTTATCCTCTTGTGTGCAAGCAGACAAATTATTAAGTTAATCGCTAACAATAGATTTATGCAATACATTATAAAAACCAATATTTCTCATTTCAAAACCTGAATTTCAACTCAAAATGGATTACTCCACACGTACACAAAGAGAGAACAAAAGAAAATAGCAAAATGAGAACGAAATAAATTCAAGACAAATACACTTGACCACTCTAAATTATACTTCACATTACACTTAGCACCCTAAACTTTTAGAATGCACTGTTAGCACCCTAAACTATAATCAATGTTGCGCTCTACCGTTAATTCTACCATTAACTTGGATGAAAAATCAAAGTTTAGAACGCAAAGTGTAATTGAGAATATAGTTTAGAGTGGTAAAATGTAATTTCTCATTTGTTTCTAAGGAATTGAGAAGATAGACAATTTAGTCTTTTCACATGATGCCATCCAAGATAACAGTAGAATTGATAGGGGGGGTGCAAAGTGTAACATGAGTTATAGTTTAGGGTGTTAATCATGCATTTTGAAAGTTTACGGTGCAAAGTGTAATTTAGAGTATAATTTATGGTGAAAAAATGTAATTTCTCCAAAAAAATCACACAGAGCTTACCATAAGAGCATAACATACACTATGAGAAAGGCCATAGGACGAAAATGAATCAGGAAAAAAGTTTGTCCATATTTTTTTATTTGGTAAATGAGCTAAAGCTTAGTGTCAACTATTAAGTAAGTCCTGCTCAAACAAAATAATATGCTTGTGAACAAATTTGTGAAATATATATTAATATATATTTTTATATATGCAAACATGTATAAAAAAAAATATATTTATATAAACTTTAGATTAGATTTTATTAGTTTGTATATAAGTTTATAGATATTAAATTATTATTTCTAATTTATTGATACTATATAAATATAGTCCAATTTGTATAAAAAATTATATATGAATTTTATAAGTTTATAAAAAATATCTTTCTATCTAATTTACTCAAATAATATAGTTCTACCTATAATTTTGTTATTAATTATAATTATAAATTTGTGAAGATGTAAAAAATTTAGTACGATGTTTACTATATATGGGAAAAGAAAACGTTAAACAACTAGTTTGCTAATAAGTTAGAGATTGTTTGGTAAGAAAATGAATTCTAACTATTTCATTTTACTTTGAAATTTAGAAGTTCAAATATAAAAATTAAAAGAAGTCTAAGATTGTTCATTTAATTTATTTTGAACACAATTCATGCTTGATCTCATCACTTTAACGAGATTACTTATTTAAATTGATTCATTTTCTAGTCAACAAGCTCCATCTTGTTCATGAACTATTTGATTAACTATTTTTGTCCTTCATATATAGAAAACACTACCACTAAAATTTGTCACCCATTCACAAATTTATGCAATAATAAATAACTAAATTGCAATGAAATTATTTTATTTAAGTCAATTTAATAGAGTGGCTTCTCGCTATGAATTTATAAAATCTAGATTCACCAATCTTGTATTATCAAGAATTTCATATAATTTTTGCAACAAAATATAATATTTATAGTTCTCAAATTACCAATAATAATTTGATATTTTATGAATTTGTTTAGAAAAATATAATTTCACGTTTACGTAAATATATTGTATACATCCAAACATACAATATTATGTATATTTAAATCAATCCTTATATACATAAGCTTGTTCATGTATATATTATTAAGTTTGAACAAAACATGTTTTCCAAGTCGAGCCCCATGTTATAATGCGATCAATTTGTTAATGACCTTACTTAACCTTATAGCCAATTCCGATGTAATGATAGTTGCAAAGGGGGTGGGGGGGGGTGGGCGGGGGGGAGTGTTACTCCATGACATATATTGCAAAGAAATTTTTAATCCATTAACATTCTCATGACCGAATAAAAGATTCGTTCAAATCAGATGAGGTAAGGCCTCAAATGATGAGTGGAAACTGAAAGACAGACATCACACTACTTGCTTTCCTACCAACAATCATTTACATCATGCCTGACAATTGAATCCCCTTGGAGCAAACACTCAATCACACGTTTGCTGGGTTGAAATAATTTGTCATGGCTTCCTCCATTCCACTCATTCACTTCACCAAGCTAAGAAGCAGAGAATAAAGCTCTTCATATCATTCCCCGCATTGTCCATCAAATAGCAACTCATACCATAAATGCCCAATAATAGCAACTGCAGCTGTCAAGAGTGAGCTAAATCTCTTCTGCTTTGCCAGGGAAAAAGTATAAATATTCAAGTGCTCTTATTTACCAAAAAAATTGAACAATGCCTTTGTATGGCCCTCTCTTCCATTCAACTCAATACTCTCTGGAACAACTAGCTGAAAGAAAAATTTCTCAGCACCCCAAAAATGGACATCCCCACTTCTTGATCACTATATTTGGAGGAATCTCAAGGATTGAATTCCCACCATCAGCACATTATGAATTTACATTGCACTGACTCAAGAACTGATCTCCTCGATTCAAATACTTCTTCCAATAACCTCTATATTTTGGAATTCCCAGCTCGAGCCAAGGCTTCATGTTACCATTATAGTGCAAAACTGCAGCTTTTGAAATTGCTTGGATATCAATGCCATAGTCATGTCCTAGCCCAGACAGTAACCAAGTACCATCAAGGGCATAAATTAGGTCCTGAAAGCTTAGCAAGCTTGCATGCAATGCAACAGCTTCACTGGATCCCTCATGCATGGCCAGCTGCAGTTCATGTTGATTATGAAGGCAAAGAGTCAGAAAATTTATATTGCTCAAGAGTATAGTAGCTTCAGCCACTGTTTTAATAATTATTATTATTATTTTTTTTTTTGATAAGTAACTGTTCTAATAATTATTTGTATAACAATTGAAAGGTTCAACGTTACTAATAAATAGAACATGCAGAAATAATACAGAATGACCAGTCCTTTTGCCAAATTTGTTGTAGCTTAGTGAAGCATAGCCTTTAAAAGAGATCAGTGGTGTCAAGGGTTTACCAGACCAATTAAAGAAAATTGAGGGCCATTGGCTTCTTTTCATTATTTATTTATATTTTTTTAAGTCAAATTTATAGGATTGTCAAACCACAAATAGTTCCCAGCATATTCGAAACGCCAAAATATGTAAGGTATAAATTCAGTGTCACTCACCTCATGCATCAACTTTCGGTAAGTTTCAGTAAGATCTAGCTCTCTCCACCTGTCCAGATCAATTACATTCAATCCAGACATCCAAGCACAAGATTTTTTATCATAACTGTTTTCACCCAAATATTTCTTCAGTTGACCTAACTTCAATGAGCAGAACTGCACAGCGCCATTAACTTTCCCTTCCATGTTGAGGCTCCATAGTGCTGACAAGTCTTGCTGCACAATAACATCATCATCCAGAACCACAACTTTCTTCAAATTCTGGAATATTTCAGGGAGAAGATAGTGTGAGTGAGAAAAAATAGATATGTATTCTGTTCTAATAGGAGCCATTGGTGGACTATCAACATTGAGGAAGGAAACACGAAATTCCTCTGGCAGGGAAAGATACAATGGAGTTGCCTTGATATGGCTTTCCAGCTTAAGATGTTCAATGTTTAACACTTGAACTGTGGCTTCCTTGTAAGTATTTCTCAGAAACCATAATTTCATTGCAAAGTAATTCTGCCCATCTGTAAGCACATGAAAAACCTGGTTCCTGCTTTCCTGAAACATAGCAGGATAGTCAATCAGTTTTGCGAGCATACATGATGAAAATTTAAGAGTAAAATGTGCTCAGTAGAATGTCAGAAACATACTTTTGCATGCATAACAGTTGAGTTGATTACTACTGATGAAGCAAGAACGTTATTGGAGAATATGACATAGTGGTGCAACGTAGGATCTAAATATTTTTGAGCCAAAGAGAGTTCCGTGTCATTTAAAGGTGATCCAAAATATTCTACTGTCAATCTCATTGACAGGCAGTGAAGACTCTTTGGCATAGTCTGGACTGCAAGTTGGTAGAGGAAGGCACTTTGTTTCATGTGGAAGTTAGCTTCATCCTCAGTCATATCATATATTTGTCTCAATTTCTTGTCAACGTTGTTGCAGTCCACAATAAATGATTTGGCTTTGGCTATTGCAGCTTCCATCATCTGTAACTTCTTAGCAATCCTAATAAAACAATTTTGTTCTTAGTGTGTTGAACAAGCCATGTTAAAATTTCTTATAATAGAAATCCGCAGCACTTGCTGAAACAAATGATGAAAAGAATGAAAACTTCGAGCACTATCTGCCAAAAGATCTAACAAGCTACTGCATTGACAATATATTTTACATCATATTGATCTCGAAGTCATAAAGATGCTTATCTAAAAGGTCTGACTATCCTCATCCCATAGCATTAGCAGGACACAGTTCCAAACAGAAGTTTTTGTATACAGATTCTCAGGCAAGTATTTTTGATTGATGTTACTTGTCACAGCAGCTTGACCAAAAATCAAAGCATTTCAAGGTCAGTACAGAAAATCTAAAAAAGTGCAAAAAATAATTCTGCCACAATATGCTCAAGCATAGCATGAAACTGTCAGCAATATGTTTGAGAGGGATCTAAATAGCTTAAGGCTAACTAAGATAGTTTTACAAATTGCAGTGACCAGGCAATTATATAAAAAAAAGTTCATGTAGAACTGGAAAGAAAAAAGGATGATAAAAAAAGAAACAAATGAAGCTCAATAGAACATTGTTGGGGTTGAGAATAGAGCATAACACAAAAGAAAATATAATCAGAGTGGGCTTAAAGGGCCTCGTATACTTTGTAGTTGGATGTAACAGCACCAGAAAGTAAAACCAAAAGCATTGGCAGAAGTATTGGATGTAACAGCACCCGAATGTAAAACCAAAAGCATTGGCAGAAGTAGATCTAATATCATCAAAATAAAGAACACATGAGAAAGAATAAGCACTAATCAAATATGTTTCCAATATAGTCTATATTTAACAAAAACCCAGAAAAGAAAAGACAAACAGTTCCAAGGTCTGACAAGAACACAAAGTGAATCTAACAAAAGAAAACAACATGTGTCAAAAGAAAAAAAAAATCATTAATACAACTTAGGAGCTTGTTTAGGTAAATTTGATGTTTGCACTTAGAAAGTGGACTGCAGATGGCAAGAATCAATCTTCTTTCCATGCTAAAGCAATGATCATTGCTTTATTGGTTGCCATTGATGAAATATAAGGTAAACAATGAAAGGTTACCATCACTTACTGTGGTGGAAGATCACCATCTGTAGAACTTTCACTAAGAACACGCTCTAGTTCTTGAATATTTTGCTTCAATTCACGAGACAACTTGTCCTGTCTTGGAAGTTTTGCAATACTAGGATAGTATGCTCTAGCTACAAATAATTGGTCCTTCAATTTTTTCACCATAGAATCCTTCATATCTTCTCTGTGTTCTTTACGCCAAAGGCAATAACTACCAAATTTAAACTCACATAATTTTCCAACATCATGTACATCTTTTGTATATAAGGGGACTTCAATTACAGCACCAACTTTAGTATTCTGTCACAGATTTCAAATCAATCAAGGAAGCCATACATGCACCAGAAATTGATTAGCATGTTAACAGAAGTTTACAGAAAGAGTGATGCATTCTTACATTTGCACTGGGAGGTGATTGCAGAGAGCCACGCGGAGGCACTGGAAAGCCTGTAGATAATTAACAATAGAAACAAGAAAATATTGAATCAACATCTTTTTAACAAGGAAGGTTTTTGAAAGCAACACTTTTAAGATAAGAAGTTCAAAAGAACCTTCTTTTGGCTGACTATCGTTCACGGAACCCCTACCAATGGTTTTATTCTTTGCTTCATTGGTAAAGTCTCTAAGAACATCCTGACACACAGAATAGAAGATGACCAAAAAAATTATTTTAGATGCCTACATTACAGAACATAGAAGTCAATAAGCTTATATATCGACATTCTGGGATCAGAATGAATGTCAATCTCTATTTTTTTTCAGTAAATGAATTGCAACACACTCCCATAAATAATAAGAACGCCTTAACAAAATTACATAGGAGGAAAGAGAAAAAAGTGAAAAAAATAATAATAATAATAATTACTGTAAATATGTCCCTGCACCTTAATGATTCTCATGATATCATTCAATACTAGAAACTCAAACACAACCCCAAACCCCCCCCAAAAAAAAAAAATCAAAATTAAAAATAATTCCAGCAATGACTGGAAGTCCCTCTTAGCAGTTGCGTCCATCCTACCAAACCTTGAATGAATGTGGCTCATATAGATAAAAACGCCTTTGTATGTCATTCAAGCATATCCCCAAATCAGAATTAGAACCTTTCAGGACTAACGTTAATGTATGTAGCTTATGACATCAAAAGCAATATTCATCTTTGTAAAAATGTGTACATTTCAGATTAATGTAAGGAAAAACAAACATTACACAAATTCCAATCTTATCAAACAATGAATAAAAGTAAAAGTAGGCCAGTTGCAATCTAACGATTCAAACTACAAGCTTTATGTCTGACAATTTTCTAAGCATAATGATACCACTTTCAACGATTTAACAGCGAAAGAAGTTAAGTATTGACCATCAGAGCATTATGCATGAACCTTTGGAAGAGTAGGTCCCAATTTTCTAATAAGTTCACGTACATGGCTAGATTGATCCCCCTGTTAAAAATCAAGGCATGTGTTATTCCTTTAACTTTGTAAGAGTAGAAAGTTGAAAATTTCATGAACAAGTTTTTAGGAATGAAATTGTACAGCATCCAAATGAAATCTGCAAATATGGCCTAATGGTGTGACTAAGATGCATTACCTCAGACTCGTTCCAAGTGTTTCTGACATGGTCGTGGTCCAATTCTCCAAAACCATTCTGATTTGCATGAGAGAGAGAGAGAGAGTCAACAACATTGCCAAAAAAGAATTGAAAGCACAAAAAAAATTTGAAACCCTATGGCGAAGTACTTACTGAAGCTGAAGTTTGTTGTTCAGGCAAATATCCTGCAGCAGATGCGCAAATGTTTTATAAAATGGGGAAAATGTAGTAATGCGATGGAGCAAAACAAAGAGCATAATCATGCTAAGTCAGTATCATCCATAATGATAATAATAATAATAATAGATAATGAGAGATCTGGGACTAATTAAGATTGTTAAGCTAATATAATTAATTAAGTTAAGACTTCCCCGAATCTAGCAAAGTGAAAAAGAAATCTGGATCGATCTAAAAAATAAATGGAGAAAGGAGAGAGTGTGATTGTGCCCTAAATTAATCAGGAAGAAGAGGAAACAGATCTAAATAGAAAAGAAGAAGAAGAAGAAGTTAGATTGAGCAAAGCAAAAGCAAAGTAGAAAGTACCCGGAGGCGCAGGGCGAAAGCCATTGTGAAGGCCTAGCAAAAAAGCAAGAGGAACCAGCATGGAGAGGATAACGAGTCCCAGCACTCCAATAACAAGCCCTCTCCATCGCCTTTGACTCTTCAACCCTAATCCCAATCCACCGCCACCACCACCCCAACCACCCCCGCCCTTCATTTTCTCTTTTTTTCCCAAGAAGCAACCACTGTGTCCGTAGAATGTGTGTTTATTAATATTGGAACAATTTCAACCACCTCCTCCACCAATTTACCGCCAATACTCGTCTCATCACACACTAAAACCACTCTTTCTTTTCCCCCCTTTCCCTCTGCTCCGTTTTTTCACTTTGCTACAATGCAATTGTAAATGCAAACGCATCACCTTTTGAGTATTTTACTTTGGGTGAAATCCGCTTTTGTACGTCTTTCTAATTAGATTTATTTGACCTCAAACGGAGTATATCATTAATTATCACCAAATTTATATATATATATATATATATATTTTTTTTTTTTTTGGTCGAGATTTTGGGAAAGGTAGGATCATTCCAATACGTGAGTTTGCATTTCCAGCATTTGAGCCCAAAACTAAATTTGCCTCAAACAAGCCCAACCTGAAAATCAAACTCAATTCACCTAAAGCCCAACCTGTGGACCCATCAGCACATAAATTTGCAAAATTAAAATTGACCCCAAAATTTTCCAAAATTATAATTTGACTCCACAATTTTCTTGAAATCACATTTCAGCCCTAAAATTTTCTAAATTACAAATTGGCCCCTAAAATTTCCAAAATTATAATTTGACCCCACAAATTTCATGAAATTACAAAGTGACTTTATAAATTCAAAAATTGCACAAGGGCCCTTGAGGTCAAAAAATAATTAAATTGTCAAATGACTATGTTTTCACATCCTATAGGAACTTACTCATTTTGTATTCCTTGTTATTTCTTTGTCTTTTGCATGAGATAAAATACTTGGGAAAAATAATTGCTCTTGTTATGCTATGCTATGCAATGAGACTTACCTTATTGCAAAGTCATTTACCTTTCAGTTAATGCCATGCAATCACATGTATAGCTATGACTTTCAATTTTTCCTTCTAAAATAAATTTCTTACATGCCATGTATTCACTTTTAAGAGTTGCCACCATCGAGAGAACATTAGTCATTCTTCTAAGTTCTCTTGAAATCCTAATTTTTCATTTTAGCCAACATTTAAAGGGATTGTAGGGTGTTTACATAGCATTCAGAAAAAAGTCAAGTGAAAAAATCCCTCCCTCTCCCTGCTGTAGGAGCCTTCCCTTTCGTTCCATAACAAGATCTCCATCCCTTAGGTAAACCTATGGGTATTAGATTTTCTCTTTACCTAGATCACTTACCTACCTACCCATCTACTCTTTATCTCGAACTGATGGTAGACGACATTATCAACGAACTAGAAAAAATGAAACTAACAGTGGAAGAGGAGGAAGTAACTGAGATACCAGACGAAGATAGAGTGGATGAACTAGAGAGTTGTTGCCTCAACCTCATTGGCAAATTCTTAACCTGCAAATCCTTCAACAAAATGGCGGCTAAGAACACAATTCGAAGAGCATGGGGAATGGATACAAAGCTCCAAATACTCGATGTATGACCAAACCTGTTTCAGTTCAAATTTAACTCTAAATTTGATATGATGCGCATCCTACGAGGGGGACCATGGACATTTGACAACCAACTCCTCATGCTAAAGAGGTGGCATAAAGGTATGATTGCTGGGAACATGAAGTGGGAACACGCATCTCTTTGGATACAAATCTGGGGAGCCCCTTTTGACATGGTATCTCCTATTGTTGCATCAAAGGTCGGAAGCAGATTGGGGGTTGTGGAGGAAGTTGAGAAGCGAAGACAACAGGATGAACAGAATATTTTTATGCCGGTCCGAGTTGCTCTACCTATTGCAAAACC
This sequence comes from Quercus lobata, assembly GCF_001633185.2. Classification (NCBI taxonomy): domain Eukaryota; kingdom Viridiplantae; phylum Streptophyta; class Magnoliopsida; order Fagales; family Fagaceae; genus Quercus; species Quercus lobata. Next base: position 30,186,906 of record NC_044910.1, on the reverse strand, counting down.
ACTATGTCGTGGGAGTTATATTGCAGGACCCGATGGAGAACATACATGGATACAATTCAAGTATAAGAGAATGCCGATCTTTTGTCATTTTTGTGGCTTGTTGGGCCACAATTTGCGCCACTGTGCAAGTCATTATGCAGTAGAAAAGAACGAAGGTGTAGGTGAATACCAGTATGGTGACTAGCTCAAGGCAACGGGGAGTCGTTCAAAATCCACTTGAAACCATGAATCAGAGTCTCATGATGGTTCTGATAGTGCCACAGTGATGGAGCACCTAACAGTGGCGGAGATAGCCGCAATAAATTCAATACCTAAGAACAGCCTGGTGGAAAGCGTTACAAAAACTGTTGGAAACAGTAGCAATCATGATTGTAGTCCGAAACAGCAGTAAACAATGATTGAGAATCTTGGTGATAAAGGCATATTAATGGGAAGCGTTACACAAATTGATGGGAAAACTGTTGATTGCACTAATTCAAATGTTGGATCAGACTTGGGCCCAACAGTCTCGAGTGTAGCAATTACACAAACGAATGGGCTTGATAGGCTGAATTCTAAGCCTAAAGCAACGTGGGTTAGGCTTAATAGAATGGAGTGTGGGTTAAGTGAGTCTGCTAGGGATATTTGCACACCAAGCTTAGGAAAAAGAGCAGCAACGAGTACTTTGTTTGCAGAGCATGAAGAACACCACTAAAAAGAGGACAGGTAGAGACTGGTGAAGCAAACCATGATGAAATATTGGTGAGGGTAGAAAGCCACCCTTGCCGGGAGCAATGAGAATCCTAAGTTGGAACTGCCAAGGGCTTGGGGGCCCTTGGACAGGTCGAAGCCTTCGCAAAATTGTGAGGAAATAAGATCCCATAGTGTGTTTTCTAATGGAGACTAGACTGGAAAAAGAAGGATATGAAAAGCTATACAAAGATTAACTGTTTCAGAATCGTATTATCGTGAAACAACCTGATGAAGGGGGTGGATGCATTGTTGTGGAAATTAGATGTGAGTATCGACCTCGTGAACTTCTCGCCTAACCATATTCTTGTCACTATGAAGGAAGAGGACAAGTTTGTGTGGCACTTGACAGGGTTCTATGGATGGCTAGATGCAACTCAATGCAATAAATCATGGGCTTAAACATATTAGAACGTTGGTGGATGGCCCCTGGATGTGCATTGGAGATTTTAATGCAATCCTTCATACAACGGAGAAACTCAGCAAACGTCCATGCCAGAGGAATCAAGTGAATGCTTTTGGAGACACACTTGACTCTTGTCAACTTCAGGACTTGGGACACCATGGCTACCCGTACACCTGGAACAACAAAAGGCCAAGTGATGCTAATACGAAGCAACGCCTAGACCATACCATCGCCACAAAAGATCGGGTGACAAGTTCCAAATAAGCAAACTGATCCACCTTTCTTCACATGCCTCGGATAACTTGGTCATTCTCCTTCAAACCCAAACTTATAGGCATCAACGATCATGGGGGAATAGAGGGTTCAAATTTGAAGAAACATGGCTGTTGTGGGAAAAGTGTGAAGTAGTGGTTGAGGGAGCATGGAATATAGGTGGGACTAATGGGACCGGGTTGGCCAATATACAACACAGCATTGAGGCATGTAAGGTGGAATTGAAGGCTTGGGGTGCTAGTAAGTTAAACCCGGATACTGAGGAAATAAAAAAGCTTCAAAAAAAAAAAAAATAGACACTATGATTGTGGTGGAAGTTACCAAGGAGTCTAGAGCAAAGTTCCTAGACGTCTCCAAAAAATTGGATGAACTATTACGTAGGTGTTGATGCTCATTTTGGAAGACCAGTAGCAAGAAAAAGCCCAACCATACGGGTAGAGAAGAATTAGTGGATTGATAGAAAAATCATTAAACCCAAATGGTAGGAACAATGGATCATAGGCCCATAAAGTAAATAAATGGGCCCTGAGGAAAGCAAATGGGCCTAAAGGAGCCCAGAGAGAGAAGTAGTAAACCTATGGGCATTATGTGATGTAGAAAAGTAAGAATGGGCCACAGCAAACCTGAAGTAATGAAGTAAGAAATAAGGGGTTAATGGAAAGACCATGAGCCCCAAGGATGAAGGATAAGGTAATTAAGTCAAGAAAGCCCAAAAGAGTTAGTAAAAGCCCATGAAAATGCATAATTAGAAAATAGGCTGAGGATGCCTAAGAAAAGTAAATGGGCCAAGGATGCCCAAGAAGAAATGTGACAAAGGAGCCCACAAGCAATATAATGGGTTAAGAAAGCTCAAAGTAGCATGAGTATAAATCTAATGACCATACAAAGTCATTGAGAGAAGAACAAGCAGCAGACCCAAAAAAGACCCAATAAGCACGGGTCAAATAAGACCACGGCAGGAATAGCAGAATGGTATAATAGGAATGGCAACAAGATTACGGAAGGAGCAAAGAATGGGCTAAAGAGGAGAAAACTCACAATCAAGCAAGGCCCAGCCCTCGAAATGAGCAAGCCAATGAAGAACGGAAAATCAAAAAATAGTTCACGCCATAAGAGGTCAAGGATGAGCAGCAGAATGCACAGAGGAGCCTCCAGACCATGGCAAACGCATGAGCAGCAAGCTTTTGACGTACATGGGAAGTGGAACACATGCCAGGCCCAGGCACTACCAACTTTTACTCAGCCAATACAAAAGTGGTGGCTCATGGGTCAAAGGTAAGAGAAAGTACGGCCTGGCGGTGGGGAGAAGGAAAATCCTATTCTGGGGTTCCTACTTAGATTCTTTTAGGGGTGATGTCCTACTGGGATGACATACCACCCAAAAGAAGGAATGATGAGTTGGAACCACTAGGTGCATGTCATGAGGGATAGCGAGAGAGAATACCCACACTGTGGTGGATAAGAATGCCACGGTGAGCAAGCAAACAAAATAGTCTTCTTTGTCTGGTAATGGGGAGTGGCACAGCCAGTACAAATAAGTGTTGGTGGCTGGGCAGTTGACAAACCAGTGGGTGGTCGAGAAGAACACCCTAAACCAAATAAAAGTAGTTAAATGCTAAAATGGTAAAAATTAGTCACGGCAGACAGTATATAAAAGGTCCTTGTCGTGCACAATAACATCATCGCAACAGTAGCAACTACTAAAAGAGAATCACAGCACCATCATCACCATAACACTACACAAGTAAGCACTAAGAAAGAAAGAAAAGGAGTGGGGGAAAGAATCAAGGTAACAAAACAGAGAAAAGAAAAAGAAAAAGAAGAGAAATAGAGAATGTAGAATGGCAGACATGCACCAATAGGCTAATCTCATTCCTCCATCTAAAAGCCTACCCTCTGTTGAGGATAAAAAACTCATTTGGGCATAAGCCATTCAGGCCTGTTCTCTCAAAGTGGATAATTTCTATAGTAGGATCCTCTTGTGAGGTTACCCACGTTGAGAAAGTGGTTCCCTCCTTGACCTTAGTCCTGTAACACAATTAAACACGGAAAACTGATCTTTTCATTTTTTTTAATTTTATTGCTTATTGCTATTGTTTCTTCTTTTGTCTTTGCAATTTCACCTATAATGTGTTTCTTGTTGTCATATCATTCTTTTTCCCTATTTTAATTAAGGATCTCTTACTTGCTTTGCCTGACAGTAACGTATTTCTTTTATTATTGCATTTATTTGTCATAACTCTTTTGTAGCAGCTTTGCTTGCCATGGGCATGTGACCAAAGTTTCGACAGATAGGGCATAGTTTGTGCGCAAGCCGGACTAAGGTGAGTTGCAATTGGACTGGTCCTAACTCTCTTATCTAGAACACTTGGACCCAGTGCAGCAGGAGGTAGTCCAGCCCAAAATCACAAAAGGCCCACCACAGCAAGCAAGAAATTTTTTGGGCTCAGAGATCTAGAATTTCCTGGCTTAAGCATGAGGATAGGAACACAAAATTTTTTCCATGCCAAAGCCTCACATCGGAGACGAAGAAATCATATTCAAAGGATTAAAAACTCTAAAGATTGTTGGATGGAGGAAGTAAAAGACATTGCAAAAGTGGCAATTGATTACTTTGATAACCTGTTTACTGTAGGAACATGTAACTAGATTGATGAATGTCTAAGCACGGTGACAAGCAAAGTCACTCCTAATATGCAACAGATCCTGTCCAGTGATTTCAGTGCTGATGAAATTAAGGCGGCTTTGTTCCAGATGTGACCGACAAAGGCTTCTGGATTGGATGGTATAAATCCCTTGTTTTACAAAAAATTTTGGAATGTTGTGGGTGATAATGTTGTTACTGCTGTTTTGGATTTTTTTTTTAAAATCTAGTTGCATGACTCCTGGCATTAACCATACTAATATTGTGTTAATTCCAAAAGTGAAAAATTCTATCAAAATGTCTAATTTTAGACCAATTAGCTTATGCAATGTTATCTATAAAATCATATCCAAGGTTTTGGCTAATTGTTTGAAACAAATCCTCCCATATATAATCTCTCCCACACAAAGTGCATTTGTCCCCGGCAAACTCATCACAGATAATGCATTACTTGCCTATGAGACTCTCCATGCTATGAATACTCGGAAAAAAGGAAAAAAAGGTTCATTGGCGTTGAAGCTTGATATTAGTAAGGCATATGATAGGGTGGAATGACCTTTCCTCAATGGCATGATGGTGAAATCGAGTTGTCCAGAGAAGTGGATTAACTGGGTGATGGGATGTGTGAGTTTGTCCTCCTATTCCATTATTATTGATGGGAAACCATATGGTCACTTGCAACTTTTAAGGGGGATTTGCCAAGGCAACCCTCTTTCACCATATTTGTTTCTTTTGCGTACAGAAGGGTTTACATCTCTTTTGGAAAAAGCAAAAATGGAGAGGCGGACTAGTGGTGTATCTATCTGTAGAAGTGCACCAAAAATCACCAACTTATTATTTACAGATGATTGTCTATTGTTTTGCCAGGCCACTCAACCCGAAGTTGTAGCCATTACTGAGATCCTCCAAAAGTATGCAGGTGCATCAAGCCAATCCATTAATTTACAGAAATCTTTGGTATTCTTTAGCAAGAACACACCTTGTGACCAAAGACAAGCAAGTGCCTCAGCTTTGGGAGTGAAGGTAGTGGAGAGTTTTGACACTTACTTGGGCTTACCAACCTTGATTGGACATGCAAAATACCAAACCTTTTCCTTCCTCCAGGATAGAGTTTGGAAAAAATTGCAAGGGTGGAAGGGGACAATGTTATTTAGAGCAAGCAAGGAAGTGTTAATCAAGGCAGTGTCTCAATCAATACCCACATACACTATGGGGGTGTTTCTCTCACCTTTGATGCTTTGTGATGATCTCAATGCCTTGTGTGCAAAATTTTGGTGGGGATAAGTTGGCAATGAGAGGAAAATACATTGGCGGAGTTGGGATTTCTTATCAAAGCCAAAGAAGGATGGTGGTATGGGGTTTAGAGATTTGAGAAGCTTTAATCTTGCTATGCTTGCTAAGAAAGGGTGGAGACTAATACAAGATCAAGACTCAATTTTATTCCAATGCCTTAAAGCCAGATACTTCCCTCGATGCAATTTCCTTGATACGGTTGTATCACCAAACTGCTCATATACATGGAAAAGTATAATGGCAGCAGTAACTATCCTAAAATCGGGGCGCTATTGAAGGGTCGGCGATGGATCAACTATTAGAGGGGTAGAGGACAAATGAATACCAAACCACCCAACCAACCAAATCCTATTTCCAACTGTGATGGAGGATGAGGACTGGCATGTGGCAAACCTGAATGGGGTGTCAAATGGGCAAGTTTGGGTGGGTTTGGGGCGGGCAAAATTGGACTGGGTATATAAAACCCATTTACCCACTAAAACTCATTTAACTAATTGCTTCTAACCCATCCAATCCAACCCAATTATTAGGGTAAGCCCCAACTCACCCAATTACCCAATTATCAAAATTACCAAAATACCATTAAAGTGAAAATCCCAACATTTTCTTAGATTTTTTTTCCACTCTCTCTAGTCTCCATTTTTGGAATTAAAAAATTCCACATAAGTATATCCACATCAGAAATTATATTAAAAATCCAAATAAAAAAATATTTTATTTTCTTTCCTATTTTCTCTCACTTTCTAGGCAACCAAATAGTGCAACAAATACAAAGATATATCATTTCAAGCTCAAAACTTTCTTGGAATTTCGAAAGCAACTATACTTGAAACAAATAGAAATTCTTCTGAACCAAAAAAAGAGATAAATGAATGCATCCTTATCAATTACTCCATTCTTAAATTACCCAAATTTAAAATAAATAAATAAATAAAATTCAAACCCAATATGGTGTGTACTATTGCCGTAGTCTGTGTTTGGTTGCCCTTTCCACTCCGACGCTGAAGCTCGACAAATCCAAAAAAATGGCCTCCATAGTTCCTCACTCCGTCTCCGACGCCGATTTATGGGCCGTAATCAACTCCCCCGTGGCCTCTCATTCCGCCTCCAAATCCCGCAAATCCCTCGCTATCAGATCCCCCAATTTCCAATCCCTATCCCCAATCTCAAACCCCTCGTCGCCATCAAAGCTCTCTAAATACCCTAAAACCCCAAACTCCAACCATTCCGACACCAAATCTAGGGTTTTGGCCCAAGTCAAGGTGATTCAAGAACCTTGGGTTTATCACCCGCCGTGCAAGGTCACAAGGACCTGTGCTTCGGAAGCTAGCGAGACCAGTCCTCTTATCGTGCTCAAAAACGTGCAGCGCACGCCGACCACTCTAGTGTATTCTTCACCGGAAGCGCATTTGTTGCCAGAGATTGGGAAGTTCAGTGTGAGAGAGAGAGCAAACGAGAGAGAGAGACAGAAGTGTTTGGAGGCCGAGAAAATGAAGGAAAATGAAATTGAAACTGAAACGTCTAAGGTTTTTTTTTTTTTTTTTTTTTTTTTTTTTAATGGGAAGGGCTGAATTGAATTTGGGTATATTGTTTTTGGGTTAAATGGGGCTCAATGAGTTTTTAGTTAAAACCCAATAATCACTGGGTCTAACTGGGTTGATGCCCATTTAACCCAACTAATAATTGGGTGGGTTTGGGTTAAATTAGAGTGGGTGGATTTGGGTGAACAAATGGGTTTGGGCTTACTTTGCCACCCCTAAACCTGATAGATCCAAACCTTAATTGGTGGAACCATGAGCTCATTTATGCCAAATTTCATAAAGTTAATGCTAATGCAATTTGCAGAATACCATTGAGCCGTAGGTCCGCTCTGGATGCCATTTTTTGGCTACATAGCAAGGATGGGGCATACTCATGCAAGTCTGGGTATCAAGTTGCAAGATAGGTTGCAAGAGAGTCAAATTGGACGGAATGTTCCACGGGTCTAGCAGGAAGGCAGGTGTGGCAGAAGATTTGGAAGCTAGGAGTGCCGAATGAAATCAAGGTGTTTGGTTGGCGTCCTTGTTAGGAAATTTTACCAACTCGTGTGAACTTGGCAAAAAGGAAAATCACTTCTGATAATCTATGTCAGTGCTGTGAGAGAACCTGAAATTGAAGCACGTGTTATGGGAATGTGGGGCTGCGTAAGATGTCTGGGCAGGTTGTTTACCTCGGCTCCAGAAGATGCCAAACAATCACAGCAATGTCATAAAGCTAGTTGAGAATCTGTTAGACAGACTTGAGAAATCAGAATTTGAGTTGTTTCTAGTCCAATCTTGGTTCATATGGAACCAAAGAAATACAGTTTTATATGGAGGAAGCTTTAAGGAAACGAAATGGCTAAACAAAAGAGCCAGCGACTACCACAAGGATTTTCAACAAGCACAACGGCAACTTGCTATTCCTGCAGCAACAACAGAACCACTTGGCAGCCACCACCACAATCAAGCTTCAAACTCAACTTTGATGCGGCTACCTTTGCTGAGCAGAACTGTACTGGATTTGGTGCAATAATTCGAAACTACAGAGGAAAGGTGATGGTTGCCATGTTAGCCAAGGGACCGCCTGTGACAACTAGTGATGAAGCAGAAGCATTAGCTTGCAGGAAGGCGCTTGAATTCTCCATCGATGCAGGATTTCTGGAGCTGATCAATGAAGGCGATAATGCGCATGTTATGAAGACTATTTGTTCATCACTCCCAAATCGATCTTCGCTGGGCATAATCATAGATGATGATAAGTGTCTTATGAATGATATGCAAAATGTCTATGTCATCAGTATTAGGAGGGAAGGAAATAAGGTGGCCCATGCCCTTGCCAGGTATGCTAAAATTGTTTTTGACGATATGTACTGGCTGGAAGACTCTTCGCCACTAGTGGTGGATGATTTGTATTTTGATATTATGAATTTGAATGAATGAAATTATGCTGGATTGGCTTTCAAAAAAAAAAAAAAAAAAAGAGTCGCCACCAACAACACAAATCTTTTCTGCAAATTACCTATCAACCCCAAAACATTTCCAATATTGTCTTTCAAAACCAAAACTTTAAAAATTATCTTTTGACCCTAAAAATGTTAAAAATCACATTTTGATCCTCAAATTTTCTCAAAATTATTTTTTGACCCTAAAATATTTATAAAAAAAAATTGCACAAAGGCCTTTGAGGTCACAAAAAAAGCTTTTTTCTTGATTTGCCAAAACAAAAGGTTTTCCTTCAAAGATAATAAAATTGTAAAATGACATTGTTTTTTCATTTTAAAAACATTTAACCATTTGTGTTTTTGTTATTCTTTTGTGTCCTTTTGCATGAGAAAAAATATCATGGAAAAAGGAGTTGCACTTGGTGTTGATACTATATTTTGTCCGACTCTAAATTTCGATAGAAGTTTTAGCCTAAAAATGAAGGATGTAATGATTTTACTAGTTGGACCCAATTTTTGTTGTTGATTTTCATCAATTTTTATTGATTGACTAAACTTAATTAAGATTTGATTAGCCAAAACAAGATTTTGATGTTCAGCAAGATGAGCCAGAGAGTGCAAGACAATTGACCAGAGTGCGAGACAAACGAGAATTTAGAGGTTGAGTGAACCGTGAATCGCGGTCGGTTTGAAAGAGAGAGAGAGGTGGCGGCCGCGGAAAAGTGAGAAAGAAATAAAGGATGGCTGGGAGGGAAAGTGGGTGGACAAAGAGAGAGGAAGATAAAAGTAAGGTGAGTGAAGAAAGAGAAAGAGAGAGCATACTGATGATTGGCAACCAAAGATCGGCAATAGCGTCATTACGGCGGCGTGATGGGTGGTGGTGACGAAGGGACTTGAGAGAGAGAGAGAGAGAGGTTTACAGAAGGGGTTTACACAATCTGGAATATTTTATTTTAGACTAAATTACATAAATGGTCCTATATTGTGTCAATTTGGTCCTTAAATTTTTGTGCTATGTCAATTTGGTCCATTTGGTCCTTCCTATTAACTTTTAAGTGTGGGACAGAAATTGCTAACATGTCTAACAAACTGAATAAAAAATTTGCTACTTTTGGTAAAATTTACAAAATAGTATTTTATATATTATTACATGGTTCTTTAGATTATTTGGTAATTGGGTGGGAGTAATGACAATTTGGTTAAATAGATAATAAATGGCTAAATGAGTGTTTAGTACCCAATTATGTGAATAAACTATACATTTTTTTGAAAAATGTTTACATTGACTTTGCAGTGGCTGTTGGGTGAGTTTGGACGGGCCAGTGTATTTTCAACACATAATTTTCGAAGAATGTACACAATTGTGTATTCAACACACTCATTTTTGTGAAAATACATTGACCCATCCTAGCCCACCCAATTGCTACCACAAATTCAATGTACACATTATTCAAAAAAATGTACATAATTGTGCACAAAAATACCCATTTAACCAAACTGTCATTATCCATACAATTGTATGTTTACAACGAAAATAATTTTCAAAGAATGTTCACAATCATGTACCTTCAACATACACAACTTTTAAAGATTGTACACCATTATGTACATTAAACATACACTCTTTTTAAAAGAATGTACATAATCATCATAAATAAATAAAATTAAAATGAAGGTGTTATATTTTTAGGGGGTCTATTGCTTACAGTACCAACACTTACATATTGAGAGCATTAGCATTGGTGGTACTAAAAGCCATATTGCTATTTTTAGCACTACCAATACTAGAAAGCATGCTACAATGGTGGAGAGAGTCAAAAAATTTGGCTGTTGAGCTACAGAGCACAACTAAGATGGTAAAAAAAAAAAACAAATTTTCTTTTTCTTTTTTCCGTATAGTTGAATCCCACTTCAAACAGATTTTTTATGAAGTTGACCATTAATATATGAGCTCTAGTTCCAAAGGTACTTCCTCCATGAAGAATGGCGTGGAGGTTGTGGTCATGAGTCAATACCCACCAGGTGCGTGCAAATTACAAAACAAGAAAATAGTTGATCATTTATATACATACCTTTCAACCTGAAATCATCCAATATTTTTTTATTAGCAAGTTACACATGCACCCGGTTGGTCTTGAAGTCAATTCCTCATCCTCCACCTAAAACTTACAAGGAGAGGAGGTGCACCCGGTTGGTCTTGAAGCCAATTCCTCACCCTCCACCTAAAACTTATAAGGAAAGAAGGTGCCAGTTGAGCTGGAAGCTCATTGGCAAAGCCTTCCATATGCCAAAAAGGTCAAGAAAAAAGATAAATGACATCCTAATGGTACCTAGGTGGTTGAAAACCATCTTGATATGAATATATATGACATGATTATACAAGTAAAAGGCTGAAAAAATTCAGCCTTACCTACTACAACATGATTCTAAATATCCCTCATCTTATTAAAAAAAATACTTCAACAATGCTGATACCATCATTCAATCTAAAATTCTCTGCCAAAGGTAATACCAATTCAAAAAAAGCAAAGATGCTCAAATACAATAACCAGAATGCATTCCATTAAAAAATGAGAGGCCAACGGTATCCTATCTCATTTGTTTCAAGATTTTGGAATGACCTGCATGCTATACATTACACCATGTTTTTTTATACATTATAATAATTTTGAGTTTAAAAAGAAGTGCATTTAAGGGTTACATCACCACAAGTTCTCCACAACAATACACTGCAGGAAAACTGACCTGTAGCAATGATGCCAAAGTATTGCAGCAGCCCCTCAAGCTAGTGGTTCTGCTGCTTATTTTCAGTTATGAAGAACTTTCAAAATGAATCTGGTCAGGGTTACAGGTGATGCTACAAAATCAACTATCCTATGAATATCATCACAAGAACAGGTAAGAAAAACAAATTAACAATACCCAACAAGTATCAGGATAATTAAGAACCGTTTCATAAAAACACTCCATAGCAGTCCATGCAAGTGATAAGCTACAACTGCAGCCTATCTAATAGTTGATTCCAGGAAGCTTTTGAAATCAATACGATCAACGTCTCCTGGTTAACTAGCCATCTTGTATTGTTTACAACCTAATGACCATTGGTCCCACTCGCAACTACAATCCTCTGATCCATAAATGTATTATGGCAGACATTCTATGTTAAGAAACCGCCAACATAAATCAAGAAAATTGAATTGGACAAATTTTAGCAAGTAAGCCACTGTTATTGAATGGTAGCATGTGGAGTCAAAAGCGCCCAAAAGGACACAAGACCACAGAGGGAAAGAAACCATGTTACATACAATAAAAAAGTTCAAAATTGTCTACAAGGAACGGCAGATATTACATACCAAACAGCTTCTACAAATACATTAAGAGAAGAAAGTGTGCATTTCCTATTGTAATAAATACCATTCGGCGGAGCTCAATAAGGTACAACATTAGTACAAGCGCAGCTACAAGGGGATTTACCTCTATAACTTTTGAAGGCCCACTCTAATTGCATAACTATCTTCTTCTCCTTCCACTAGTGTGAAAATCTAAGTGACCTGCCACTTCATTTCTCTCTTTGACAGAATTCAAAACTGAAAAATGGCTCAACTCTTTCTCATGTGTTGTTATGTACAGCAAGTAAAATCAAACAATATACATATGTGAAAACATTGTAGTCTTACTGAAACAATTAGAGAAGACCCTAGATAAAGAATATAAGCAATTCAACACCTCTCTCATTACAAAATCAAAATTTACCATCTGTCATCATCCAAAGCCGCTGGCTGACCACGCTGCCGCCTCCTCCACGATCGACTAAACACTAAATTAGAGTGACTCCTTTGCGGCTCAGACCTTGACCTTGAGGTTGATGAAGTAATTCTAAGCCTCCCAAAGAATGAGAAGAAACTACGAAACGCACGGCGCAACCCGCCACTCTCCCTTGAGCTTCTCATACTTGTCTCCCACGAAATCCTCCTTGGAACATTACCACCACCACCACCATTAAACCCTCCATCATTGAACCCACCATCCACCTCAGTGTAAACAACAGGCAGCTCACGCTCTGCTGCTCTTATCCCCCCAGTAAACCTCCCAACCGCAAACCCGCCACCGGGCAATCTCCAAATCGTCAATCCCATGGTCTCTTCATCCCGAGCCGGACCCGTTACAGGGTCCAACTCCGGCGAACTCCTACCACTCCCACCACGCACATCCGTGGGCAACTCGTGCCGACACACCGGGCACGAATTCCTAATCGAAAGCCAAGGCAGAATACAATCCGAATGGTATATGTGCTTACAAGGCATCTCTCTCGCCTCCGAATCCAGCTCAAACGGTTCTTTGCAAATTGCGCAATGAGACTCCATGGAGACATGGCTCCCAACGATCTTCACAAACGGCATCGATTCGATCGCGGCTTTTGAAGCCGGTGGATGCTCTAACCTTCCAACCCCATTGATTTCCAATTGCGCCAATTGCTCGAGAAGCCGATCAAACCCTGATCCCATCAAGAAATCCGACATACTAGCCGGCAAAGGCCGAAGCCCCAACCCGGCTCCATCGTCGTAGTAGAGCTCGAAATTCCCTCTCTCGGGCTCGTTCCCACGGAGGACGATGACCGGGTTGAACGGCGAGCGATCCCCACCGTTCCTCCGGCTGCGGCGGAGCCTAGGGATTGGGATTGGGATTGCGTTGTGCTCCGGATTGGGCGGGTTGTCGATGTACATTGCGGCGGGGAACCGGTGGAGCGGGGATCGGGTCGGGGTTTCTTCGACGAATCCGCCGCCACAATCGGGGCAGAGGACGGCGTCTTCGACCCGAACCCGGACCCGGATGAAGTGGTTGCACCTGTAGCACCAGTAGGACGAGGCAGTCGAAGCCATCGATCAAATCAAATCAAATCCCCCACCGATAATTTTGCGGGGATTTGTAAAATTGTAAGAAACGAAAACCCTAATAATATCTTTTCTCCTTTTCTTCAATTTGTTGAAAAATAGAAGGGCAAAAGTAGTAAAATACCCTCAATTTCTTGGTCAAAAAGATCGAAGCTTTTGAGTGGACTTGGACGCTAAGGAATTGAATCAAAGGAAATGGAAACGAAATTGAAGAAAGAAAGCTTCTTCTTTTTTCCTCTTCAGAGATCGGAGAAAGAAGAAAACGAAGAAATTGAATTCTCCGGTTTTTTTTGAGAGAGAGGAAGTGACAAGCATGTAAAAGGAAAAACCTGAATCGTAGGAAAATGTAGTAACACACACCACAACAACAATAAGCAGAGAGACGTGAAAAATGAGAATTTGAAGGATATTTTGTTTTTTTATTTTAATTTAATAGAGCAGCGTGGAAGCTGCATCGGTGAAAACGCGTGACTCTTTTAAGCGTGGTACTCACGCTTAATTACCGAAATTATTTTTCTTTTTTCTTTTTTTTATTGGTTTGGAAAGAAAGGAAAAAAGAAAAAGAAAAAACAAGTGGTAATTGGTGGGTTCTGACGAGCGAGTGATAACTTTTGTACACGTGTTAAGATGATATTAGTTGGTTGGTATGTTGACGGCGTTATTAGTGACGTTAATGTGTCTCAATGAAAGTAATTTGGGTATGAGGTATGAACAGAGGTTACGGGAACCGGCGAGTTGGAATGGAATGATTTTTAGGTAGGAGCGAAAGTCGCGGAAGATGCGAATTCGGACAAGGAGGCAAAACGTCGCTCAGTTTGTTTGACGTTTCGACCACAAAGATGCGATCACGACAACGGGGGGCCCGTTTAACCAAGGCTATTTAGACTATAGGAGTAGGCTATCTATTTCTGATTCCGCTAGACCATTTTTAGAGCATTCACGTATTCACACTGGTTCATTTACAAAATTTTCATTACATTATTGCTACCTCTACTATATTTTTACAAATATGAATTTATTATTAAAATTATATTTTTATTTTAATAATGATAATTTATTATTTAAAATTTATTGTGAAAATATTATAAATATAATATTCCTCATTTAGATTAACTATCTTATTTCTTATTTTTATATACAACATATTAAAATAGTGTGTGTATGTTAAGTCTATTTACCTCTCAACAAAATTGAGAGAAGTTTCTCAAAAAAAGCTCAAGTGGGTTTGTCCCACATCGCCTGTGTGTGTGTGTCCACAAGAGTTTAAAGCCTTCACACTTCCCACAAGAGTTACCGGCTTTTGTGTGGAGTGAGTTGTGTGTTATTAAACTCGGCCCCCCACTCTCTGTGTGTGTGTGTGTTAAGTCTATTTACCTCTCAACAAAATTGAGAGAAGTTTCTCAAAAAAAAAAAAAAAAAAACATAATAAAATAGTATAAAGAGAAAAGTGACAATAAATTGAATAAAAAATAAATACAAATTTGCTACCGTAATTATTATAAATAAAAATTTATGGTTCACAATTGCCAAAAAAATTTAGCAATACACATCTGGGTAAAGCTCAATTTGAGCTGTGTGCATTGTTAAAATAGTCGTTTAAGAGGTTTTACACCCCAGTGCTAAATAAAACCAGCAAAGTACTTGGCTCATTTTTTAGGATCCTATAACAAGTGGAGCAAAATGAATAAAACATGAAATTTCTTTAAAGAAAATTTTATCTGGAATTTATCCGTAAAAGATATATGTGTGTATATATATAAGCAAGAAATAAATAAATCTAATAATGCCACTTTTTTTACAAAATGAAAGTGAGATCAGCAACTGTCCATCACTTAACAATATGTTACTATGGATTCCAGCTAACTCAAATGATAAAATTTATTGTTGTCGAAAAAAAAAATCTGGGATTCGATCCCCACCTACACTAAAAAACCAATTTGTCTTAGTTTATTGATAAAAAAATAAATAAATAAATAAATTATAATGAACAAACATCACAGGTTAAAATTATTTCTCAAAAAAAAAACAGGTTACTTTTACAATTTTTGTTCTTAACAAAGTTACCTTCAAAAAAACCCCACTAAAAACCCACTTCATTTAAAAATTTTGACGTGGAAGCTTTGACTTTGTCTATATATTTTTATATGTAGAGCTTTAATTATAGAAGTTTTTGAAAATAAGAATCTTAATGAAAATATTTTTAGCATACAGGACGCTTGACAAACTACAAATACTTGTTTCGTAAGAGTTTTGAAATATGTTTTCACGTTTAAGTTTGTTTGGTTGAGTACTTTAATAAAAAAGAAATAAATATTATTTTAGCTCAAGAAATTATTCGTACAATGGTGCGTAAAAGAGGGCAAAATGGGTATGTGATGCTCAAATTAGACCTTGCAAAAGCTTATGATCGATTAGAGTGGTCATTTATTCAGGAATCTCTTAAGTTTTTTCAAGTTCCGCCTGCTTTAATTAAATTGATTATGAACATGATAATATCAACGCAATATCATATTCAGTGGAATGAAGCTCTACTGCCAGAAGTGATTCCAAGTAGGGGAGTGCGCTAGGAAGATCTGCTATCCCCATACCTCTTTATTTTGTACTTGGAACGCCTTTCCATGCTTTTGGAAGAGGCAGTTCGAGATAGAAAGATCCACCTTATAGGATTCTAAGGCCAAATTTGAATATCCCATCTATTTTTTGCAGATGATATCTTCATGTTCACCAAAGCTAAGTTAACTGAATGCCAAAACCTTAGAAGCATTTTACAAAAATTCTATCTTTCATAGGCCAAATTATCAGTACCCACAATCTTGTATCTGGTTTTCACCTAATACTCCTCGAAGATCGAAGGCTCTTATTGTAGGAATCTTTGATTACCAACTACGACGCAAATAGGCACATATCTAGGGACCCCCGTCTTTACCACATGACGAACAGCCAATGCATATCAATTTTTAGTTGATAAAATCCAAAAGAAAATTGAAGGTTGGCAGGCCAAATATCTTACAATGGCTGGCAGGATTACATTAATCAAATTCTCGGTGGCTTTTATCCCCATCCATGCCATGCAAACAACCCTGCTTCCCCAAAAAGTTAGCCGAACATTAGACAAATACAGTTGTAAGTTCTTATGGGGAGATACGAATTAGCAGAGAAGATGTCATACAGTAAGTTGGGAAACTATTACGATTCCCAAGAACGCAGGGGGTCTGGGTTTACAATCGACTTGCCATATGAACATGGCCAGGGACAGAACTAGGATTCGAAATCGAGTGAGGCAAATATAATTTTCTTGAGGGGGCAAATATAATTTTTTTTGGGCTTACTTTCAAAAATCTTAAATATATACCTTACTATTTAATATTTTAAAAAATTTTGGGGGAGGGAGGGGCCACAGCCCCCCTTAACCTCAACACGGTTCCATCTCTGAACGTGGCAATTCTTATGAACTAGGCCTGGTGACTGCATCAGTAACCCAATATGTTAGGGGCTCAAGTTTTAAAAGCCAAATATTTTCCAAACACGAACCTCTTTGATAGTGTCCGTAATCCACAAGGCTCCCATATTTGGAAAGCCCTGCATGAAGGCACACGATGGCTCTAGCATGGTATGAAATGGATCTTAGGAGATGGCCAACATATACAGGTATGGCAGGATAACTGGATTCCTGGAGGCACCCTCCAGAGTCGCATTGCTGGGCCATTATAGAACAATGTCTAGTTAGCTCATTACGCAATAACCATGCTTGGACTTTAGACTGCCTTCAAGTGCCTCTCCCAAAACAAATTGAGCAACTTATTAGAGGTATTCATGTAGCACAGTTTACTAGGATCCCTGATTCCTTTGTGTGGCCCTATAATAATGGTATTTGCTCAGTCAATTCAGCCTCAAAATATCTATACCAAACAAAAAATGTGCCAAGAGAAAAACCTCTGTGAAACTGGATTTGGAAGCTACAATGTCCCAAAAAGATCCAACTATTCATTTGGAAAGCCATGCATAATCGGGTTCCTACAAGGCAGTATTTAGCTTTTTCTCGACCACACATAAGTGATCACTGTCCTAGATGCAATATTCCTGAAACAACTATCCATATTTTAAGAGATTGCCCATGGTCTAAGGAGGTCTGGTGTCAATCACCGGGTAGCTTGCCACTTACATTCTTTCAATTACCCTTGCAATCCTGGTTGCAAACCAATGCGACTGGTAATGCCGTTATCTTGCACCAACAACTGCCTTGGAAAATATGCTTTCCATTTCTATGTTGGCACCTATGGCTAGCTCAAAATGAGCGTATATTTCACAATCAATCTAGCTCCCAGCATAGACTAATCTATAAAACAGTTCAGGCCGCTATCGAATTTTTTTACTTAGCGGGCCCTAATAAACCAATCCAAAGTAAGGTCTCTCAAACTATTAAGTGGACTACTCCAGCCGAACCATTTATAAAGCTAAACATGGATGGTAGTTCTCTAGACAACCTAGGAATGGTAGGTGCAAGGAACCTTCTGAGAGATAGCTCCGGGGTATGGATATCAGGTTTTTCTTTAAATATGGGCATTATGACTAACAATATGGCAGAACTGGGAACAGTTCGTCAGGGCCTTATGTTGGCATGGGACTTGGGATTTAAATTTATCCAACTTGAAATTGATTCTATGATAGTCTTATCTTGGTTAACTAAGGAGAATTCTAATTTCCCTCCTGATGCATTTCCTTTATTATGTTATTGCAAAAGCCTTATGGTGCAAGCATGGAAGGTTTAGGTGCACTACATCTACCGTGAAGCAAACGCATGCGTTGACGCTCTCGTGAGACGAGGAAACCACCAACATCAAGTTTTGACTATCTATGACACTTGTCCTAGTTTTGTATATCCGTGTTTTGTAAGGGATATGGTAGGCCTAAGGAGTAGTAGTCTGTGTGCCCGAAGGCCGGATATAGCTATTGATGTATAAACTCTTTTATAATTAAATAAGACCTCCTGTTTCTACCCCAAAAAAAAAAAAAAAAAATGATGACTCAATTTTGCTATACAAATGTATTTTTAGAGGGGTTTGACTTACTTCCTGTATTTTTTTAACTGGACATGTCCTCTTATTTTAAATATACAATGGCAAGTGGTAGTGAGTTTTAATCTTCGTATTTTATTAGTTAGTGGGTGATGTGATAATCTCTCATTAAAATAAAAAGAAATTATTTTTTAAAAAGTACTAGAGGTAAGCCAAACCCTTTTTAAAAAACACCAAAAAGACATTTTCAACGCTCATTTTTTGTTTTTTAAAATCATAATGGTAATTTTGTAAATGATGGGCTACTAAAATGTATGTATCGTCTCAGTCCCAAAAAAAAAAGAAGAAGGTATATATCATCCATTAGAGTCATCCAAGTAAACAACGTCTGTCCAAGATGATCGTCCAGAAGGAAAGAACAAAGTAGTAGCACCAGGAAGGGGCAAGTTTGACTAAGTAGAAGATAGGTTGTCTAAAGACAAGAACCCATAGATGATGGATGAAAACTTATAGTAAATTCTAAGGTGTTCTTTGCAAATCAAGAACAGTTACACCATGATCCACTATTCCAAAACGTGGGGTGAATTCCCCAAAATTCACTCCACTCTTCCTACTAAAGTCACACGTCTCCCACAATAATAGTGGTACCTAACAAGTAGACCCACTCCAAACTCTCTATAAAAGGGACCAAACTTCACCAAGTAAAGGTATGCACAACTATTCATCCACTTTTCATACTTAGGTCATTGAGAGAAATAATGACTTAGTTGTCGAAGGGTCCTCAGCCGGTTCCACCTAGTTAACTAGGGCTGTAAACGAACCGAGCTTTGTCGAGTAGTGAATGTTTAAGCTCAACTCGACAGCAAAAATAGAATGTTCAAGCTTGGCTTGAGCTTGATATAAGCCTACAAATAATATTCAAGCTTGAGCTTGTTATAAAGTATAAAAGCTTGAGCTTGGCTTGATTCATTAGTCAAGCCAAGGTCGAGCTCAATATCAAGCCCAAACTCAAGTTCAATATCATGCTTTTAAGCTTAAGATCCAACATAAGTATATTATCAAGCCCATATTAAGTTTATTATCTAGCCTATTTGATTTGGATGAGTGGTTTCAACTTATAATTTATGAAAATCTTAGAAGGATGTGAGTTTACTTGTCAAGTTTATATCAATTTTATTACCAAACTCATAAATAAGCCTAGACTCAACTTGTTTTGTTACTTTTGTATCAAGCCTTGGTGTTCACAAGCTTGTTTATGAACAATAGTTTTTACTTGGGCGTGGCTTGTTTATTAAACAATCCTAAAACTAAAGCTTAAGCTTGGTTTGTTTATAAACAAACTGTTGAGGTCTAAAATAAGTCATAATGAAATAAGCCCAAAAACAAAAGAACAAGTCAAGCCCAAAAGGAAAATCTCAGGCTAAGCGCAAAAGTAATAGGCACGGATGACCCATGGGAGGAAGGCCCAGAGGATCCTGAAGCCCAGAAAAGGAAGAATCATCCCAAAAAGAGACCACGGCAAAAATATAAAGAAACGAGATCCTCAAATCCCTTCAAGCACAAATAAAAAGAAGACTAGGACAGATCGGTAGAAAGAAGACAGGAAAAGAAAAGAACAAGGAACGCAAGCGACCTTTCATGGCACAGACAGCAAAAGAGTCTCGGGAAACCAGGACAGGGAAGAAAGAATGGCAACGAATGACTTTCAAAAATGGCAGAACAGGATTCCGCCCAAATAGGAAAGAAAGGAATACGCCAGAAATGAGGATACCGAGAAGGGCATACCTCAGCACGTCCCAAAGAGGATGGCCAGCCAGGAGCTTTCGAAGGAATCAGAACCAAGAGAAGGAAGAGTAAGAGAAAACGGCAAAAAGACTTACCGAGGTGACAGAGACCGAACATGCTCTGTTTGCAAAGTAACGAAACAGGGGAACCCGGGACGCCCAGAAAAACTCCATTATAAAAGGAGGGGACGGGCCGTGAAGAGAGCAAGGAGAGAAAAAGGAAAGAAGCACAAAAAAAAGGAGAAGAAACTCTCTAGGAAGAACCATAAGAAAAATCCATCCAGAAAGAAAAAAATACCAAGGGAAGAACAAAATACTGTCTCCCGAGATCCTGTAAAGGCCACTATTGAACATACTCGGATTCAACGGGAATCAAACTTTGCAAGTTTTGAAGGCTGAAATAGCCATTCAAGACTGCAATTTTTGAGCTTGATTGGACCTTGTATCACGTCCTAGTGAGCTTTCTGTAATCAAACAGACAATTTGTTAATAAAATACTGCTTTATAATTCCTCCAGGATCCCACTGCACCTTTTTCTTTATCGTTTTTGCTAATCCTGTCTTTCTTCTGAATTTACGTTGTTAATATTTTGGCATTCTACGATATCCTCGTTTGTCATTTTTTCTTATATTGTCAGGAGTATTCTCTGTACCTACTTGATTCTTAAACAGCTCGTTAGCTGCGGTGAGTCAAGGCCCGGTCCACCAAATCCTCTCCTCCTCTTTTCATTTAGGCCCGGGATCCTTGGGCCTGAGTATCCTAAAAAAAAAAGGGGCACTCTCACATTTTTGGCGACTCCACTGGGGACTGGGCGAAGAAGAAGGAAGAAACAACCCTTCACAGAGAATGCCTCCGAGACAAAGAAACAACAAGGGAACTAATGCGCCACCTACGGCCTCTGAACCTGTAGGAGAAAACGAGGAAGTCTCCAGGCAAGGAGGTGGGATACCCTTGGTAGAACAGGAGGTGGTGTCAGAACAAAGACACGCGAGGCAGGAACCAGACCTAATGGCCAGAATGACAGCAATGTTAAAGGATCTAGAGCAAGAAGTTCGTCTTCTCAAAGAAGGCAGGACACAGGAGGTCAGAGACAATATTCCCCCTACTGGTAACCAAGATGGGGCACATCCAGAAGGAGGGTCAGCAGTGGGAGGAAGGGCCAACCCTCAGTACTTGACGCTGGCAGACGTCAATGCCCTCCTAGAGCAAGAAAGGGAAAAACTCTCAGGGATCCCCAAGCAATTCTCTCGGGATCCCCGTTCCCTCCAGAACTTCTTGGCAAACCATACCCTAAGGGGTACGAACCCCCAAAGTTCCATCCTTTCGATGGAAGGAATGGAAGTGCAGTGGAACACGTGAGTAGGTTTGTCCACACTATGGGCCCCTATGCAGGAGACAAAGAATTATGCCTAAGGGAATTCGCCAAATCCTTAGTGGATAGGGCATACACTTGGTACACCACACTGAGACCCGGGTCCATCAAGACCTGGGATGAGATGATGGAAAAATTCTGCGCCAAATATTACCCAGGTGAAGAGAAAATCACTTTCCAGAACCTGCAAATGGTGAGGCAGAGACCCGGAGAGGACCCTGTTCAGTTCATTAAAAGATTCGAAGACGCATCCCTAGACTGCTATGGAGACCATGAAGAAAAGGAGCTCGTGGAGACCTGTATAGCCAACATGCTTTTTGATTACAGACTCAACCTTGAAAATTTATGTATCACACAATTTGCTGACCTGCTACAGAGAATTAGAAGGACGGCGCAGACCATGAGAACAAAAAGGCTGCCCGCATCCCAAGCTATGACAGCATCAGCAGGAGAGAAAAGGAAGAGACTAGATGGGAAGGTGTTTGAGGAACCACCAGTGATCCCATGTACAGCTGAGGAGTTAAGTCATGTCCTAGACAAGTGGATTGGAGACGGGGTGGTCAGGCCATTCACTGTGTCCAGGCCACCAACAGAAGAAGAAAGAAAGAACCCTTTATTTTGCAGAATCCATAATTATGTCAAGCACTCCACCAAGGATTGCTGGACCCTTCGCAGACTCTTCCACAAAAAGTTGAGAGAAGGAACCCTGGAGCTCACCTAGAAGGAGCCGGAAGTGCAGAGAAACCCCTTGCCTAACCACAAAGGAAAAGGGGTGGTAGCAGTGGTAATACACGGGAACCCGGCAGGAGAATCTGAAGGATCCTTCCACCCGAGCACAGTCAGGACCCTCCAGAAGAATCCCAAGTTCAGGTCACTATTCAATCAATTAGGATTTGGACCAGAAGCAAGGAGGGTGGCCACAGAGTCTCTCATGAGCATAGCAGCAGATTCAGGGATGGAATGCTTTACAGCTGAGTCACATGCTAGTCGAGCTTTCCTGGAAACGACCAATGCAATAACCTTCACTGATGAAGATATGGAGATTGAGCACCCAGACCACCGTAGACCCCTTTATCTAATGACCACCATAAACGGCGTTCAAATCAGAAGAGCACTGGTGGATACAGGGGCATCACTCAACCTCATAGCCTTAAGCACCCTGGAAGCTGTTGGGTTAGTTGACAGAAGGATCCTGGGGACTCCCATGGAGATAACAGGATTTGGAGGATCAGTAGAATCAACAGAAGGATACGTACAGCTAGCTTTAAGGGTGGGGCCGATAGTAGCTCTGACCAGATTTCATGTGATTAATGCTGAAGTTTCTTATCACATATTGCTGGGACGCCCGTGGCTTCATAAACATCGCCTTATTCCATCCACGTTCCATCAATGCATTAAAGGGAGACTGAATGGGAGGCCCATAAGGATCCCTGCCAATCATAATCCTTTCAGCCAGGGAGAAGTGAACTTTGCAGAAACAATGTTTTATGATGAGTTGGAGCCAGATGATGAGAACCCCGCCCCGGGGACCCCGGGGGCACCTGTCCTAGAAGAAGAAGAAGCAGGAAGGGGTACTCGTGACCTGAGAAACCTCCTAGAAAGAAAAAGACAGAAGAGGGAGCCCAGCTCTTCAGGATCCCGAGAATGTGTGGTGGTACGGGAACCTGGGGAAGGCTAATTTATCGTTTGTGAAGGTGCGCGGGACCCGAATGCATTGTGCAGGAAGGTCCCGGACCACCAAGCTGCATGATGGCCCAAGAAGAAATCCCAGAAGAACCAGTTAAGGAAGCTCAGATCCAGCCTGAGGAAGAATTAAAGGAAGTAGATTTGGGAACAGAACCAGGATCCCGAAAGCCTGTCTTCATTAGCAGTCAATTGATGGCTCAAGAAAGAGAACAACCGGTAACCTTACTTCAAAAATACAGAGATGTGTTTGCATGGACCTATGATGAGATGCCTGGTCTAGACCCAGAGTTGGTAGTCCATTCTCTTAATGTGGACCCAGGGATGAGGCCAGTAGTCCAACCAGCTAGAGTCTTCCACACTGAGATAGAAGCTCAAATAGTCCAAGAGGTCAGGAAATTATTAACAGCTGGTTTTATCAAACCCATCCAACATCCAAAATGGCTTTCCAACATTGTACCTGTGAAGAAGAAAAATGGTCAAATCCGTTGCTGTGTAGACTTTCGCAACCTGAACAAGGCATGTCCTAAAGATGAGTTCCCCTTGCCCAATATAGACCTCCTTGTAGATTCAGCCGCTGGAAACTCGATGTTCTCATTCATGGATGGGTACAGTGGATACAACCAGATCCGCATGGCAGCCAAAGATGCAGAGAAGACGGCATTCAGAACTCCGATTGGGAACTTTTACTATACTGTAATGCCCTTTGGCCTAAAAAATGCGGGGGCTACGTACCAACGGACCATGACAGCCATTTTCCATGACATGATGCATGAGGAGATGGAAGATTATGTAGACGATATTGTGGTCAAGTCAAAAACCAGAACAGGACATTTCCAAGTACTTGAGCAAGTCTTTGAAAGATGCAGGAAATACAAGTTACGTATGAACCCCATGAAGTGCGCCTTTGGAGTGTCTGCTGGAAAGTTCCTTGGGTTCCTGGTGCATCACAAAGGCATAAGCGTGGGCCCAGCCAAGGCCACAGCCATTGCCACGATGAGAAGACCAACTACTATTAGAGAACTCAAAAGTTTCCTGGGAAGAGTGTCCTATATCAGGAGATTTGTTCCTGGTTTAGCCTCAGCTACAGCAGGCCTATCCAAACTATTGAAAAAGGGAAATGAATTTACCTGGGAAACAGAGCAGCAGGAAGCTTTTCAAAGGATTCAGGGCATTATGAATCATCTGCCCACCCTCCAGGCACCAGTACGTGGGCGACCTCTGTTGTTATACTTAGCATCAAACTCTCAGGCAATAGGAGCTTTGCTGGCACAAGAAGATGACCAAGGAAATGAGCAGCCCATATATTATGTAAGCAGAACACTCAAGGATACCGAGACCAGGTACCCCAGAATAGAGAAAGCCTGCCTAGTGATCATTTATGCATCCCAGAGGTTGAAGAGGTACTTCTCAGCTCACCAAATCCTCCTGGTAACCAAGTCCCACCCCATAAAGGCACTCCTTCACCAGCCCCTTCTCACAGGAAGGATAGCACAATGGCTAGTGTTGCTCTCACAATATGATATAGGTATAAGAACTCCCAAAGCTGTTAAGAGCCAGGCCATAGCAGATTTGCTAGCTCAATTCCCAGGAAAGGAAGAAGGCCCGCTGAGTGAAGAAATCCCTGGCGAGGTAGCAGTAATGGAGATCCCAGGGAAGAAATGGACCATGAGGTTTGACGGATCAGCTACAGCAACTTCAAATGGGGTAGGAATTGTACTAAGTTGCGAAAATGGGGATATCATGCCCCTGTCCTTCAAGCTTGGTTTCTCATGCTCTAATAATGCAGCTGAATATGAGGCATACTTAACTGGGTTGACTATAGCACTCAGCATAGGAGTGAAACATATGAGGGTGCTGGGAGATTCTAATTAGGGATGGCAATGGGGCGGGGCGGGGCCGAAGGATGGGATCTTCGTCCCCGCCCCGCATGGATTTTTCTTGCCCCATCCCCGCCCCGCCTCGTATGACGGGGAAAATTTCTTGCCCCATCCCCGCCCCTTAAGGCCCCGCGAAGACCCACGAAGCCCCGCCCTACACCGTAAAACTTTATTTCTTATTAATTTTTCCTATAACTATTACCATTTTTTCAAATAAAATGACATGTTTCAATAATAAAAATATACTTGAAATTATAAATAAATTTATTCTATTAAATCAAACTAATTTTTAGCAAATACTAAATAATATTATCTAAATATTTAACAAGATAATATCACAACAAAAATCTCATAGTATGACACAATAAAATAATCAAAACTCCTAATACATAACAAAATAAAAATTGCCTAGTTCTTCAAAACGAATCTCCACTTAAATAAAATAAGATGATGATATTTTTTTTTTAAATAGTAGGGTTTTAGGGTATGAAAAAATTACCTTTTAACCCTTATTAATGCGGGGCGGGGCAGGGTGGGTCTAAAAAGTGTAAACCCATCCCCGCCCCGCCCCGTGGTACGGGTCTAAAATCTAGCCCCATCCCCGCCCCACCACCTTTGCGGGGTGGGGAAAACCCGCACGGAGCGAAACGGGGAGGGGCGGGTCAAGCGGGGCGGGGCAAAATTGCCATCCCTAATTCTAATCTTGTAGTCTCCCAAGTGAAAGGTGACTTTGCACTACGAGAACAAAGCCTAGCAGCCTACAGGACTTGGGCACAAAGGCTGGAGATGGAATTTCAAACCTTCAGCGTAGAATACACTCAAAGAAGTGAGAACAAGTTTGCAGATGCTCTCGCCACCCTGGGATCCCAAATACCATTTAATGGGAGGGATACGCTGATAAAAATAGGAAGGCGGGAACATTCTATTGTGAGGATCCTTCAAGGGATGTACCCCGGGGAATCCAAACAGCGGGACTGGAGGGACGAAATCAAAGAAAGAATGAAAGAGGCAAGCCCCAGAGGGAACATCAAAGAACTAATGGATTACACTCAAATAGAAGGAGAGTTGTATAAGAGACTGCCAGGAGGAATACTGTCCAGATGTATTACTGAGAAGGAAGGAAAAGCGAAACTAGAAGAATTACACGCCCAGGCATGTGGAGTTGCAGAAAAAGTCAGTCTATACAGAAGAATGCAACGCATGGGGTATTACTGGCCTGATATGGACAAGGAAGCAGCAATCATACAGGGGAGATGCCAGGAATGTCGTTTGGCAATTGATAAAGAAGAAAGCTACGCGGTGTTCATTGCAGAAGACTGGCGGGTTCCTTTCATAGGATACCTGGCTCGGGGGATCCTGCCAACCGACAGGGAACTGGCCCACAAGCTCAAGAAACTAGCGTGCAGGTATTTCTTGCAGAATGACATTTTATTCAAAAAGGGATATCATGGGGATCCCCTCAGGTGCCTGGGACCAAAGGAAGCCAGAGAAGTAGTCAGAGAGGTACACTCGGGAGATTGTGGGATTCACCCAGGGAAGAGAAGGCTGTACAAGCAGTTGCTATTGTTGGGATATTACTGGCCAACGATGAAAAGAGACTCTGAGGAGCTGGTCAAAACATGTCATGCCTGCCAAGTCCTGGGAGATGCAATTCACACTCACCCAAATGTCCTACAGGATATGACGACGCCATGGCCTTTTCATACTTGGGGACTCGATCTCATAGGGCCTATAAACCCTCCATCCAATGGTTATATATGGATCCTGGCAGCCACGGAGTACTTTACAAAATGGGTAGAGGCCATCCCTTTGAAAAAAGCTACTGGAGCAGCTGTGGCAAATTTCATTCGAGACCACATCATTACAAGGTTCGGGATCCCCAAGAGATTGATCAGCAACAATGGAACCCCATTCATAAACAAAGATATGAAAGGATTAACTGAGGCATACCACATCAAGCATGGAAGATCTACCCCCTACTACCCACAAGGAAACGGCCAAGCTGAAGCCACTAATAGGGTAATATTAAAGATCCTTAAGAAAATGAAGCATGAGTATGGGGGAAAATGGAGTGACCATCTGGCAGATGCGCTTTGGGCATGTAGAAGCTCTGTAAAGACAGCCACAGGATTCTCCCCATTCTCCCTGGTTTATGGAACAGAAGCCATCAGCCCTGTGGAGTTAGTCATTCCTACACCAAGGGTAGTTCTGGAGGAAAACCAGGGAGAAAGTGAGGACGCCAGCAATGAAAAGAGGCTAGCAGATCTGGAAGGAGTAGAAGAAGAAAGAGAACTGGCCAAGAAAAGAAGCCAGAGATACCAGCAAAGAATGACCAGAGCATATGCACAAGCAGTACGCCCAAGAGTGTTCAGTAAAGGGCAATTAGTGCTAAGGATGGCGGAGCATGTGAGGAGGAACCTGCCAGGGCCTTCCAAGTTCACCCCGAAATGGGAAGGACCTTACATCATCAATACAGCTCATGAAAGTGGGTATTACTACCTTGCCAAAGAAGATGGAACAGTCCTGACAGAGCCCATAAACGGGAAGTGGTTGAAGCAATATTATGCATAAGGACAAGGGGATCCCGGTACCTCAGGGTCCTTTCACCAGCTTCACTATCTGCTAAGTTCCTTTTATTTTTTTGTCTTTTTCAGCTTTTATCATGAATTCTAGTCTAAGATAATTTTGTTCAGGAACATGTGATAGATTGACACTTTGTGGTCAATACTGCACCAAAAGACTTTTCTTTGTTCCTTGAAAATGACTATGTTTTAATGAAATTCCTGTTTCTTCAACATTTAAGTTTTTCATACTACAAAAAAAAAAAAAAAACAAAGTTTGGATAAATTTAAGGAAGAATACCTGAGTCAAAAAAAGGGGAGAGTGTGTAATACCCTTTTACATATGGCCCAGGATTCATCCCACAAATAATTTCAGATATCCCCCAAACAGTCCCAAGTGCATAGGTCTAGGATCACAGAATAAAAAGCAAAATATCTAGGATACCTAGCCTAGCACTTGGCAAAAGGGGAACCTGTCAAAGTTCATGAACTGGGACCGTATCTCAAAAGAAATATAAGAAGGATACCAGTGTACCCAGTTCAGTGCTTGCACAATAGATTACCGGGTACCTGGACCAGAATTTACAGTAAAACCTGTGAAGACCATGGTCCAGGACTCAGGGAAAAAAAAAGAGCCATAGGAAAGAAAAGGCAGTATAAAAGGCAGATTCACATACTAAAAAAAAAAGCAGTCTTGAAACACAAAAGAGAAAGCAAAGAGCAGAACAATGTTCAAAATAAAGAACTTATACAATCCCAAATTGTTTATGTAAATCTAAAAAAAAAGGGGCTAAGGAATGAGGCCGGCCAACAGGGAGGCATCCGGAGAAATGACAGGCACAGCCAAAGTAGAAAGGATCCTCTGCCGTTTGACCTTCAGGTCTTGTAAAACCTTGTGAGCACGAGCCAAAGCTTCCTCAGCAGCAGCTATCTCAGTGTCTACACTCTTGAAAGATTGCCTCTGAAATAGCATATGAGCCAACAGACGCAAGTGATCCAGCAGAAAAGACAAATTAAACTTGGCCTCTAGAAGGTCTTGCACCACCCCTCTCCACTCCAGAAGCTTTTCTTCAGACAAGGAATCTACAGAGGAATTCCTTAGGGAAATCAGCACAGCACACAGCACACAGCAACTCCATTAAAATATTGCCTAGAAAGACGCCTCCCCTGAAGCCGCTGGTGAAATCCCCGTGACTCTTAAGCAGACTCTCTAGCAGCGGCAGGCCTTCCACAGGAACAGAGAAACGCAGGAAGCTGCCATAAGAAGACCCAAAGACATGGAAGTGGCTAGCAGGAAGACTGTTGAATTCCAAGAGATCAAAGCGAGCCAGAAAAGAAGAAAGCTTTGAATCAAGATCTGAGGCAGTCATCTTCGAGGCATCCCCCATCACTGTGTCACCACTTGCAGAAACAGGGGGACTTGCAGCCTTTTGCTCTGGACGAAGGTCAGCAACTTGAACAGGTCTCACAATTCCTTCCGGAATAACAGGCTCAGAACCTGCAAAGCCTGCATCAATATTCAAAAAAGAATAGAAGAAAAGAAAAGAAAAAGAAGAACAGATTTAGTCTTAAAAAAAAAAGGGGGAGAAAAAGAAGAACAAACCGGTTCCAGCTTCTTGGGGCAGAGCCTCTTCTTCCTGATCTCCTGACTTCCCCGAAGATTCTGGGAAGGAACATAAGGCAAGTTGAAGAAAAGGTGAAGGACCAGTGGCAAAGTGGCTAAAAGAAGGGATAGATGCAGGGGGCTTCGCCATAAAAAAAAAAAGAAAGGAAGAAAAGGGAAACACGATGGGAGTAGCTTGCACTCACCTTCTGAGCTTTCTGATTCTAAAGAAGAGGCAACACTGGGACCAGATTTCTCACTGGTTTGACCTAAAAGGAAAAGGAGGAACTCAAGAAAAAAAAATTTGGAAAAGAAAGAAGAATATAACGCCATTCCAAGGAAACAAGGATTACCTGTTTGTTTGGATAAAGGAGTGTCTCCCAAAGCACCTTTATCTGACAAGGACTGAGGAAACACAGTCCTAATAGGACTAGGAGTACGCTCAGGACGGGGACTTTGAGATAACAGAATCCCAGAAGCTTTGGGATCCTGAGAATCCTGGGAACCTTGCACTGGTTGCCCGGTTTCCTCAGCTGGGTCATCAGTAGGGGGCTCCTCCCCCATGACAGGAAAAACAACGGAAAGAGTTGTAATAACTTCCTCCCCCAGAGCCTTGTCAGTCATAGGAGGGGATACCTCCACCTAAAGGAAGAAGAAGAGGAGAAGGCAGTGTCAAAAGAAAGACAGCAGGAAATGCAGACAATACAATGACAGAACAAAAGGGAAAGAACAAAAAAAAGGGAACACATACCACGTCGTCTCCAGAAGATTGGCTCTTACCCGTCTTGGGATCAGACTTGCGCTTGGACTGCAAGGGAAATCACCACTCGTCAGCAAAATAGAAACAAGTGCAACAAAAAAAAAAAAAGAGAAGAAGGAAAGAAGTCTTGCCCTTCTCTCTCTCTCTACAGATTCTCTGGAAGTCTTTTGCTTACTGCGAGTACGCCCAGAGGGTCCTAAAGGAGGCTGGGATACCAAACCAGAGGATCCTAAAGAACCATGGACTGAGGCAGTCACAGGAACCTGGGGAAAAGAAGGCTCTACCTTAGTCTTCTTCCGGGTCCTTGAAACCAAAGGTTCCCTGACATCCTTGCCTTCCTGAGGTGCCAAGTGTGCTTGAGATTTCCCCGATTTCCTTTTTTTCGCCTCAGAGCCTATCTCCACACCTCCTGTACTTTCACCAACATCAGCAGCTTTCATTTTCTTCGACTTGACATCCTTACCTTTACTCGGAGCAGTGGCAGCACTTATTGTCTCTGTTGCACCCCTTTTGATGGGCACCCCAGAGGAAGCACCAATGATGAAGCTATCACCTAGCCAGGTCTCAGGAAAATCCTGTCCATAAACCACCCAACCTCCCCTGGAGGCATGCCACTCTGCAAATCCAGTCTTGCTGCTTGCAGCAGCAGAAACAATCCCAGCAGTAGGAAGGGATAAACGCCTATTGGATGACGGAGCAGAAATAATGCTAGGATTCGGGACATCCCGAACTGTGCCAGTGCCAACATAATCAACAAAGGACTTTTGCACTCTCCTCCAATAACTCGTATAGCCACTAGAAGCAAAGACTCCTCTTTGGGAGTTAGGCACTGCAAATTGGGGGCTCTTCCGCGACCAATAAGAAAAGGCTTGCAGCCTCAAGAAAGGATCCAATGAAGGAAGGGATGGCACCACATCCTTAAAAACTGGAGGAATGTCCTGATCAAAACCAAATTGTCGGAGCACCCGGTGTGCTGAATAATGAGTATATTTTGGGCCACTTGAAGAAGGCACAGGAAGCCAGGAAGGGCTAACGCAAGCAAGGTAGGCCAGACTGCCCTCATCACCACGGCGCAAGTCAAAGGTATTACCTGTAGAAGATAAAAAAGAAGACAACACAGAATCACACGCAAAGCCAGAACCAAACTCACGAGGAGATCTCCAACATAAGCTCCCAGCTTGGTCAAACAACTCCACAAGATTGAGACCACCACCCTTTAAGCTGATCCAACGAAAAATAATGGGAAAGGCATCGGTAGAATTGCCACAAAGACCTTTCACTATGTCGGGGGATCCTTGGAACTTGTCTTTCACAAACTTCAAATTCCTGCACTTAGCCAAAGTAGCTGCAGAACGGTCCCACATGAAAATCTGAAGGATAGCACAGTGAAGAGACGAAGTGATCGCATAACAAGAGTCACCCTCAGCCTCATCTCCATGAAGCTGGTCTAATTGAGAATAGACATGACCCAAAAACAGAGGGGCCAAAGGATACTGGGTACCTCGAGCCAACTTGATTGCCAATGGAAAAAACGAAGACTTAACTCCGTACCCAGGGAACTCACTGAACAAAAATTTACTAAGCCAAAAAGCCAGGAAACCGGCCCACCTCACCTCCTTATCTTTTTCACGAGAGAGGGTCATCACCCATCTCCCCATCCTAGCAGGCTTACCACCAGAAGAAGCGGCGCGACCACCAAAATGGCCAAATAATTTCTCTTCTACCATGAGATCCTCACCAGAAAGGTCAATATCAAAGGGATTCTCTTCGCCAAACACCGGGAGGAGGAAGTTATTAACCACATCCTCCAAGGTGACTGTTAATTCACCAGTAGAAAAGAAAAAAGTATGAAGGGAAGGGCACCAACGACGTACCAGATGCCTGAGCCCTTTGGCGTCTCTGAAGCCCTCAAGGTTTCTGGAAATAGCCACTGCCTTTAGGATACCGGCGCGCTCCAGACGACCCACAAACTCAGCATCAGACAGTTCTTTGTCTACCCATATAGGCCAGCCCTGAATCTTTCCTGGAACAAAATCAAAGAAAATAGGAACCGCCTCTCGGATTCCTTGTCTGATCTGGAGATCAAAAATCTCTCTAGGGTCAGGAACTTGGGCGGAACCAGCGAAACCCGCTTGACCAGAAAACATCCAAACGTGAGGGGATGGAGGAGCCTCACCATGAGATATATGAGGAAAAAATGCGCTGAGAGAATACCAAGGATCTCGTAAAGGGAAGGCCGGACGTTCAGTAACCTCGTGAGAATCACTCGGAGCAGAACCAGAAGAACCTTCACCCTCAGAAGGACTGGGAGTACGCTCTCTCCTCTTTCGAGAAGAAGAAGAAGCCATCGAAACAACACGCGCTCTGAGAAGAAAAAAGATTGAAAGTGCGAAAGGGAGGAAGACCAGAGTAACGGAGAAGAAGAGAAAAAAGAAAGAGAAACACAGAGTGAAAAACTCAGAGAAGCAAAGTGATAAGGTGAAACAGCTACAATAAAGGCGCAAATAGCAGTTGAGGAAAAACAGTTTATGGAAAGACGCGCCAGTTGCCAAGAAATTTAATTTGAAGTGATCAGCAGTTATTAATGAGGAATAACGGGAAACGAGAAAAGTGGGTAGAGGAGTTTTACCTCAAATACCCAACTGCCACGTCCCGTATAAAGAGGAAGCTGCGAGAGGTAATAATGATAAGGGAATGCAACACGCAAAAAGGAGGCAGCAGAAAAGGGCCGGGATCCCAATTAAAAAGAAAGGAAATCCAGTAGAAGTCAAAGGAAAGGGGGATACCATGAGAGTCCTAGGAAACCTAAATCACTCACGCGTGGGTTTCAGGCAACCCACGAGCTCGGGGGGCTAAATGTTGAGGTCTAAAATAAGTCATAATGAAATAAGCCCAAAAACAAAAGAACAAGTCAAGCCCAAAAGGAAAATCTCAGGCTAAGCCCAAAAGTAATAGGCACGGATGACCCATGGGAGGAAGGCCCAGAGGATCCTGAAGCCCAGAAAAGGAAGAATCATCCCAAAAAGAGACCACGGCAAAAATATAAAGAAACGAGATCCTCAAATCCCTTCAAGCACAAATAAAAAGAAGACTAGGACAGATTGGTAGAAAGAAGACAGGAAAAGAAAAGAACAAGGAACGCAAGCGACCTTTCATGGCACAGACAGCAAAAGAGCCTCGGGAAACCAGGACAGGGAAGAAAGAATGGCAACGAATGACTTTCAAAAATGGCAGAACAGGATTCCGCCCAAATAGGAAAGAAAGGAATACGCCAGAAATG
The DNA here is from genome assembly GCF_001633185.2 of Quercus lobata. Lineage (NCBI taxonomy): Eukaryota > Viridiplantae > Streptophyta > Magnoliopsida > Fagales > Fagaceae > Quercus > Quercus lobata. Next base: position 30,153,769 of record NC_044910.1, on the reverse strand, counting down.
AGGATACCGAGAAGGGCATACCTCAGCATGTCCCAAAGAGGATGGCCAGCCAGGAGCTTTCGAAGGAATCAGAACCAAGAGAAGGAAGAGTAAGAGAAAACGGCAAAAAGACTTACCGAGGTGACAGAGACCGAACATACTCTGTTTGCAAAGTAACGAAACAGGGGAACCCGGGACGCCCAGAAAAACTCCATTATAAAAGGAGGGGACGGGCCGTGAAGAGAGCAGCGAGAGAAAAAGGAAAGAAGCACAAAAAAAAGGAGAAGAAACTCTCTAGGAAGAACCATCAGAAAAATCCATCCAGAAAGAAAAAAAATACCAAGGGAAGAACAAAATACTGTCTCCCGATATCCTGTAAAGACCACTATTGCACATACTCGGATTCAACGGGAATCAAACTTTGCAAGTTTTGAAGGCTGAAATAGCCATTCAAGACTGCAATTTTTGAGCTTGATTGGACCTTGTATCACGTCCTAGTGAGCTTTCTGTAATCAAACAGACAATTTGTTAATAAAATACTGCTTTATAATTCCCCCAGGATCCCACTGCACCTTTTTCTTTATCGTTTTTGCTAATCCTGTCTTTCTTCTGAATTTACGTTGTTAATATTTTGGCATTCTACGATATCCTCGTTTGTCATTTTTTCTTATATTGTCAGGAGTATTCTCTGTACCTACTTGATTCTTAAACAGCTCGTTAGCTGCGGTGAGTCAAGGCCCGGTCCACCAAATCCTCTCCTCCTCTTTTCATTTAGGCCCGGGATCCTTGGGCCTGAGTATCCTAAAAAAAAAAGGGGCACTCTCACACAAACAAACATGAACGAGCTTTTATGAATGACTTAGTTCATTTACAGCCCTATGGTCAACTCTGATAGTCTTTCTTTCTTTTTCAGGCTGTTGATCCACCTTAGTGTTCGGAACTTGCGGCCTACTAATTTCATACTTCATCAGTAAATAAAAGCAGCGTACCTTCACATTGTTGAAAAAATTAGATTAATTTGCATAAAGCGATAAAATATAGGTTTTATTATTGAATTTTCATATTTGATGGTTAATTTGAATTTCTTTGATGACATGTGAAATATTCCATTTTGATCCTAGATTAGAGTGCATTGCATATTTTCATTGTTCAGGTATGCTTGTTTATTTTTCTTATGACTAACTTGAATTTATGTTTTGCTATTAGCATTAGAATTATGTCGATCTTTTGCACATGGAGTTCTTTATTCTTTATATTAATTTTCTACTTTTGTTATTGATTGGATGCTCATTAGGTAAACTATTTTATAATATCCATTGTACCTATGTAACGATTCCATTGTAAGTTCTTAGGGGGCTATTTGGTAATGTTGTTCTAGTAAAATTGTTTAAGTGTTGTGAAACTACGTGTGGGTAAAAAAGTGTTGTGGAAATGTATGTTGTATTTTTAAACAACGAAAATTGTTGTTTAAACAACACAACCAAACAGGCTCTTAGATCACGAGGAATCATTATTGATAATAAAATCTTCACCTTGAAATTTGCAATCAGGAGATTCCATCTCTTTATCCACTAAAGAAAAGAAACTAAAATGCAGTTCATTTGAGTCGCGATTCTCACAAGAAGTAAGGACCTTGTCACACTTTTTAGACAATGTCAAGTATTCATTCACCCATAATGTAAAAAAATTTAGCAATGATGAAAGCTTTAGAGTATATATATTAATTATAAAATTTTTGAAGGATTAAAGGATTTATAAGGGGAGATTATGACAACTTCTTAGATTGAACGAAAGAAGATGACAAGGAAGACATATAGTGATGGATGATAAGGAGAAAATTATTGTGTAGACAGTTAGAATACTTACAATCTTCAATTTGTTATTGATTTTAATTTTTTATTACAATCATCACTAATATGCATTTGGATTTTTTTTTTTTTTTTTTTTTAATTTGAGCGAAAACTTACTATGTGTTTGGTTGTAAATGGAGGAAGAGAAAAGAAAAGAAATGATTAAGGAGAAAATAAATTATAAAGAAAGGAAAAAATAAATGTTTCCCTTGCATATGTTTGGAAGTAGGGAGGAAAAAAAAAAAGAAAAAAAGAAGAAATTGTTCATTTTTTATTTGTTTGATTTGGAAAAAAAAAAAATGGAAATTTTCAAAAAAAAAGTATTTTTTTTTTACTTTTATACCCTCAGTAAGTGGAGAAGAGAGTAAAAGGCTAATGGGCAAAATTGTAATTATAAAAGCAATAAAAAGTCAAGAAATGCGGCTGATCTCCCCAATACACCTTTCTCTCCATTTCTACCCAATTTTAGTGGATTGGAAAAGGTGGGCCTAGATGAATTTCATTTGCTTTGTTTTCTCATCTCTCTAGCTAACTAAACAATGGAAATACAATCCTTTCCGCCAATTTCTTTTCTCTTCCCTCCTCTTCCTTTCATTCCAAACACAACATTAAAATATGCATTTGGATTAGGGGTGTCCAAACCAACCTGTCAACTAACCCACTCGGCCAACTCAGTCGATCTGATTTGAGAACCGGCGGACCCGATGCCGGTGATAGGTCGACAGTGGGTCTCCACCCCCAGAACTTGAGACCGGCAGGTTGGTTGGCTGGTCTGAACATGAAAAACCAAAAAAAATTGACCCGACTGTATTACACCGGAAAAGTAGTCGTTTTCCATTGATGGGAGCATTTCACAAGTCGTTTTGGTCCGATTAGTCGAGAAATGGCCTGATCTCTTCAAGATCTGGCGAGATCTCGTCGAGATTCGGCCTGATCTTGTCGAGATTCGGCCAGATCTCAACATATCCAGCTCGATTTGGTACAGATTTGGTGGATTTCAATAGATTCCAGTATAATTCTACAAATTTCAACCCCGACCGAGGATTGACTTGTATCTGAGGAGGTCTGACCACCCAAATAAACCCCTTTTACCGGTCGACGACGGGTCCATAAATGGTAGACCCAAAGTAATTGGGTCAGTTTTAGGTTGGGCACAAACTCGACCAAGACCGACCTGTGGATAGGCCTAGTTTGGATTTGGACAATATTCCCAACCACATTTTTTAAACATATTTGTTTGAGAAGTGTTACGTCTACAACATTTTCACAACAAATCATAGGTGGTTAGTTGTTATTGGTTTTAATTTGAACTTACTATTGAAATTAATTTTCTATCCCACCAATAACAACCCGTAACAATCTGTCACATAAGATTTGTTGTGAAAATATTGTAAAAAAGTTATGGACATTGCATTTCTCTGAAAGAGTTTAGATTAAATTTCATTCCAAAATCGTAACGACTTTAGAGTATTTTTGTTTTTTTAACAAACCTCTAAAATTATATAAAAAAAAAGATTAAAAAAAAAAAAAAAAACGGTAATGGTTATCAATATTATTAGCAACACAATGTTCTTACCATCTTCAATAGTTTTTTTTTTTTTTTTTTTTTTTTAAATCTTAATAAGATAGAAATTATACATTTTTGTATTTTAAATCGAAAACCCTTGTATGTCAAATGGTTGTAAAAACGCTAGAAGGAGGGCTTGAACCTCCGACCTTGTGGTTAAAAGCCACACGCTCTAACCAACTGAGCTATTCCAGCAGTACATTTAAGGGTTTAATAATTTATCAAATTAAAAAATAAGTTATTCAATTTTTAATAACTTGACATTGTTGGTTATTCCGTAATTCATTCATTAATTTTTTTATCATGAAATATGTTATATCCTTTTGTCAAAAGTTTAGAGTTTTAAGATAGAGATTATACATCTTTTATTAGGGAAAAAAAAAAAAAAAACCCTTTCGTGTAAAATGGGTTAAAAAGGTTAATTATAAGTAAATTTACTACCCTAGAATAAATAGTCTCATTTGAAAATTTACCTTTATGATTTTTTTTTTTTTTTTTTTGAGGAAAATGAATTCAATACGAAATTATTGGTCCTGAAATGGCAGAAAAATAACACATGACTGCTGGGAGTGCTAAAGAATAATATATATTTCATTGGTTTTCAGCCCAAAGGTAGAAAAAATAACATAAGAACTCTAGAACATAAAGCCAAAAATATAATAGCTTTTCAGCGCTAGAAGGAGGGCTTGAACCTCCGACCTTGTGGTTAACAGCCACACGCTCTAACCAACTGAGCTATTCCAGCCCTACATTCAGTGGTTTAAACTTTTTAAATTTAAAAAATAACGCATCATTCAATTATTTAGTCAACTTTGACATTACATTTACCCTAACGTATTCGTAATTACAGTTGCAGAGTAGATGTATACGGTGTATATATATATTTAAAAAAAATATGTTATTATTGTTTCAGTGGATAATATTTTTAGATAATTTATCACAACTTATTATTCTGTTAACTAGTTGATTCTTTTGAGCTTTATACAAATGATATAGGACTTAAAAGGCATAATAACAAGTAAAAAAAATTAATATCAAGGTATAAAAAGATGAGTAATTATAAAATAGTCTCTGAAAGTACAACGATGTGAATACACAATACTTGTTTATATCTCTTACATAATACTAATTTCACTAATTTTATTCTTAATGTAATCCATTATTTATGTGAAAAAGGGATATACATTATCGCTTTATTTTGAGAGTATCTAATGAGAAAAGTAAGAAAAATAGTTACAAATCTCGTGGTATAAAACAATTTCTATGCGGATGATTGACACATTTGGAAAGAAATTTAAGTCTAGGACTAATTGCTCATACAAAAATGTTGTTAAGCCAGAGTTGTCATTAATAATGATTTAAATTAAAAAATGAAAAGTAGGCCTAGTTTTGTGATTTTTGTCTCCCTCACGCAATCTTTGGCCTAATAATTGAACTGCATGCTTTGATGATGGGTTTTATTTATTTATTTAATTTTTTGTTAGATCTCTTCAAACCATTTGAGTTCGATCTCTCTAGTGGATGTGACTGCAAGTGTCTCTTGTTGCTCTCTGACGTTGGTTCTACTATTTGATTAGCATTTGCTACCATAAGCTAATGCTGATTTGAATGAGTTAAGAGCCTACTTATTGATTGGTACTACTTGATTAGCTTTTTTTTAATGAATTTTTTATTTGATTAGCATTTGATAAGTATTTTAACACATACACAAGAGGAGAGGATATAAAGTTTTAAAGAAACTAACAGTAATGTATATCCAAAAGGGTATAATTTTTGGATACACAACACAAGTTTTAAATTTCTATAATTCAAACTCATTTTTCAACATGTGATTAACCCCACTGTTTTTTTTCTTTTGAGAATACTAAGTATTTTAACACACACACAAGGGGAGATGGTAGAAGGTTTTAAAGAAATTAACAGTGGTGTATATCCAAAAGGGTCTGTTGAAGGCTAAAATTTCACAAAAAAGCCCATTCCATGAAAAGTAAAGAAGGCCCAATTTATATTCAGATTTCCAGCAAAAAGGTTATCAAAAAGTCAGCAAAATTCAGTGAAAGAACTGGGCCGGGATACCCAGAGGTTGCCAAAGGCCCGGGATCCTCAGAGGCCGGGATCCTCAGGTAATGCAGGACAGCTGCTGTAGGATTGAGACAACTCAAAGGTACCACGAAATACAAGAAATGAAGAACAGAGATGTCCTTCTCAAGTACCCACTGGTGCAGCAAAGAATCAGAAAGTATAAAGCAAACATTCATGAACAAAGGAGCTGTACCACAAGGAACCAAGAATGAGAAAATCATACGTAGAAGCAACTGGAAGAGAACTTTCAACCCAGCAGTAAAAGATTCCAACTATTTGGGAATAATGACAGCAAGGAAATACAAACGCAGCTGAGTCTGAAAAGTGAGAAATCTTGAAGGAAGAGAGATTGAAGGCTAGGACGCCCCGGAATGGAAAGTCAGCAAGTGACTTTTAGAGAAACAGTATTAAAAGATGAAAACCATGAGAAAAAGGGGAAGAGACCAGCCCTTGAGCAACTGTCACAGCACGAGCTCTGAGGGGCAAAAGAGAGAAATCACTAGTACCATGGAGCCCTAGAAAACACACTATAAAAGGAATAGAAAACCCATGTTGAAGAGGCAGAGGATTTTCAGTAGGAAGAATATCATAACAGAGTCATTAGAACTCTGTAAAATTTAAGAAAAACAGAGGAATGTCTCCCGGTATCCCAGAAACAGCCACTATAGCACATACTTGGATTCAAAAGGATTCAAACTTTGCAAGTCTTAGAGGCTTGAATAGCCATCAAAGTCTGTAATTTTTGAGCTTATTTGAACCTTGTATCATGTCTTAGTGAGCACATTTGTAATCCACAATTAAAAAAAATAATGAAATATCTCATATTGATTTGAGAATTTCTAACAATTACTTTGCATATTTCTTTACTGCTTCTTGCTGCTCAATACATATATATTCTTGCTTGTAAAGCTGAGTCCCTGCCCAAGCAAAGCCACTCGGACTTGAGTTTCAAATCCCACAAGTCTTGTGCAAAAGCATAAGTTTGTGAGAATTGGGGTCAGGATCCTCGTGGCTGAATCATTCTCATAAAATTCACTTACATATATGTATGTGTATTAATATATATATATATATATATATATATATAAATCCTAATAGTGCAGAGAACCAGAGATTCTGGGTTCTTACAGGCCTAATACGTCCCGGGATCCCACGACAGTATGCCCGGGGTACCAGGAGGAATCGCATTTTTGCCTTGAGGAGATTTATGTGACTTGCGCACAACTTGGTTCGTAATCAGCCCCCATTTAGCTGCGGTGAACCAAGCCCAGTCCACCAAAAATACAACTATTTGGCCCAGGATCCTTGGGCCTGTGTGCTAAAGAAAAAAGCACTCTCACAGGGTCTAACTCTTGGATACACAGTACAGGCTTTAAATATCTATAACTCACACTCATTTTTTCAATGTGGAATTAGCCCATTGTTTTTTTTTTTTTTTTTTTTTAGAATACTAAGAAATATGTTATAAGAAAGTGTACAAATTAATTGCTGATTTGAATAAAAATAAGAAATCTGTTATGAGAATGTGTACAAATTAATTGCTTGGTCAGTGAATAATAAAATTATTAGGTATTCTCGGAGTATCATAAATGCGTAGTCCTCCTCTCACATGAATGGTGGGTTCTATCATGAATTTAATTAGTGGAACCTACTATTCATGTGAGAAGAAGAAATACGCATTTATAGTACTCCGGGAACACACTATAATTTCCTCATCTCACATGAATGGTGGGTCCTATCATGAATTTAATTAGTGGAACCTACTATTCATGTGAGAGGAAGAAATATACATTTATAATACTCCGGAAGCACACTATAATTTCCCAATGAATCACCCAGCTTAAGTAGCAGATTTAGCATTAAAAATGTTTCTTTAGCAGCCTGGCGGCCCTGGCGGCCCTGGCGGCTCACACCTGTTGTTTCATCAATGAGTTCAATGTTTTTGTGCTGTTTAAGACGTGTCATCAATGAACTCAATGTTTTTGGTTTGTATTGTTTAGATAATAACTTTGGGCAATTTTTATTTATTTAATTTTCTTTTTAGGAACTTTAGGCACATTTGATACAAATCAACGTTACAATTAATACAAGAACCTTGAATGAAATAATTATTATTCTTTAGTAACAAAACATAAATAAAATCTGAAATTGTATTGCACATACATCACCGCGATCTTACATTTTTTCTAATTGCTCAATCATTTTTCTTTAGTTTTATGAATAGAAGGTAAACCCTTTACCACATTTATCAATATGTTAAATGATTTTTTTTTTAAAATGATTTTTTATTATAAAAAAACTTTTATCAACTTCTTCTAATATTTACACATAAGTTCTTAAAAATGTACATTTTTTTTTTTTTCACATCGTTGAAGTTTTCAGAGTTACAAATAGTGCTAAACTTCATTGGTTTAAATTAAGTGGAAGCTCACTGCCTTTTTCCATAAAGCAACCTAATACTTAATAAATTGTGATTAAATCATGTTTGATCATCAGATAAGTTATTTTCAACAAAATCTCTAATTTGAAATTTTAATTTATTAACACTTATTATTAAAATGTAAGTATGATATAAAAATAATTTTTGTTGAACTTTCCACTATAATAACGAACCGTATACTATATAATAAAAGATGAGTCTTAAAAAGTATAGTTGCAACTAGTCACTAGTGGTTATTCTTTCTTTGTAATAAGTGGCCATATTCTCTTTATGTCGAGTGGCTATCTTTAATCAAAGACTTGGGTAAATTATAATAAATCATCTAGTCGTTGTCACAAAAATATTCATAAAAAATTATATATTTTACAATGGCAGAGCTAGGATTTCAGGTCAAGAGGGTCAAGATTGAAGGTAAAATTAATCTAAGAAATATTAATTGTAACAAAATAAATAAATGACTATATGCCAAAGTCATTGTCATACATAATCTAATATAAAATTTCACTTTAATTCATTTTTTTCATTCCTAATTTAATTTACTCAATTGCAAAATCTATTTCGATACGAGCTCATTTAGAATTTGACCTGGACATATTACTATGAAGTTGTATATGTTACTCAATGCCATGAATGCTTTTAAAATGTTATATAGACATTTGAGTTTATAGCAAAAATTAGGCTTTTTTTTTAAGAACAACAAAAACTTAGGTTAAGACTGAAAATGATTGATAACAAGAGAAAAAAAAAATGTAAATAAGAGGCTGATTGTTGAGGTGCTACAATTTGGTATCATTATATTTTTTTTCCAGTCCTATTCGACAAAGTTGTGTGCAAAACCAATGTACTAGTAGGTGGGACTTATTATTTAATAAAAGTGAAGCTTCACTGCTTTGTGAATGTAAAATTGTCTTATTCAGCCAAAAAAAAGAAAGAAAGTAAAATTGTCTTCTTATTGACAAGTAGCTAATACATATATAACTAGTAAAAACTAAAAAATTGTTTCTGTTAGAAGGGGCAAATAACCTTTTACTATGTTTATTAATAGTTTACTACTAATGTAGAGAATTCTTTTGCTGAATTAATGCATAGAGAATTTTTGAGAAGGTAAGGGGGCAATTGCCCCCTTCTCGACCTCGACCCCCCTCCCTCCGCCCATGATATTTTATAAGCTCATGTTCTAACAATATCCTATACTATATGATAAAAATTATGTTCTACATGTAATTGCATGCACCAAGTGGACACCTTCTTTTCCTAAAAAAAAAAAAAAATATATGTGGACACCTTCTTTTTATTTTATTATATAAATTATTCTCTTGGTGTCATGTGACACACTATAAGTATTAAGTATATTGAAATAATTCTCTTTCTTGTGAATCTCTATTGCCAAAATTTCAAAAAATTTTAAAAACACTCTAAATAAAATTTAACCACCAAGAGTATATAAATTTTGTAAAGAAGTTTATTTATTTCTTTTTATTGTTGTAATAATCTAATTTCTAAAATATTAGGTCCACAAGATGTAGGTTGGCAAACTGTGAATGAATATTGAGTTTTATATGTTACTAGTCGCTAACTCGTGCGATGCACGGGAAAACCATTAAATGTAAGATTCAAAAAATAATGCCATGCACTTGTATAACATAAGGTATCAAAGAGATGATACAACTAATTTTTTGATAATTTTGGTGGTCATCGCCTACTCGAAATATTAAAATCACTATATTGAAGCAAAAAATTCAAATTTAACAATTATTAACAAATTAAGAGAAATTAACAATTATTAATAAAAGTTGCTATAGATGGTAGTTGTAGTAGAATTTATTCAATATGTTATAATCATTTACATCACCTCATAACATTGCTTCATAATCCATGTATGCACACCTCATAATAGAATAAGCAACCTTGTATAATCGAAGAATACCAAATATTTTGCAATGAATTCATCATACGGATTTTGGACATGTTTTGATAGCTTTCTTATTAATTTATTTATACCCAATGGTTAAAACCACCAACACAACACCCTTTTTAATTTTTTGATCGGATTAATGTATACATGTGAGGTAAGCTTATCTTTTGTCTTTTGTCTTTTTTTTTGGTTAAAAGGATACATAATGGAACTAAGCAATAACAGAAATACCAGGGCACTGAGGGCAGAGCCTATCTACACTAACTCCCTTGAGGTCAGCCTCAACAATATCTAGAATATCTACAACAACCCCCCTGAGGTCACCCTTTTTTTTATTTCTTTTTTCTTTCGTTTTTTCTCAGCCATATTTCCTTAACCTTTTGTCTTCTTTATTTCTCCCTTTTCTCAATTTTCCTCCACAAACTTCTTTCAATACCTAACTCTGTTTCAAATATTGCTTGCCTTAACCCAGTACCCACACTTCAACAAAGTGACTTCGGTGAGTCATAGTTCACCAAGAATCAAGACCCACTTTAAAGAATCAAGACCCACTTTAGCACCCCTCTTTGAAACAACTTTTTGACCGTTGTGTTGATTGGTGACTCCATGATTCTCATTAAGAATCAAGACCCAATTCACTTCGGTAGTACCCACGACATGCAGTGGTGATGGGGCTCTATCGGTGACGAAAACGACATGCGGTGGTGATGGGGCTTCATCTACGACAAAAATAGCTGTTGAGAGCAACAAATCTAAAAGTTGCGTACGGTCATGATTGGTTGTGGGTCTGTGTTTATACATATATAGATGATGGCAAGCAGAGCATCATGAAAGAGCAGAGCATTGTGAAAGAGTTTTGGTGAAAGAAAAGGTACAACATCAAGAAAGAGAAGGCAGAGCACGGGTTTGGGACTTAGAAAAGTTTTATTATTATTATTTTTTTAATATCGTGCTGATGTGGAAATTTGTAGGAGTTTCAAAAGTTTTGGTTTTATATAATTATATAGATTAGAGTGTATTTGAAGTCCAAAACTCAAGCCCATAATGACTAAAGAGAACAAAAGTTACTATAATCTCGTCACCTACCTTGACAGCTAGTTGATCGATCAAGAGTGGCTCGATAGCCTTTCAATAGCTCTTCGATCAATCAAGAATAGCAAATCTTGAATCCAAATGAGGTCCAATAAGTCGTTAAATCTCTATAATTTCAAGCTCTACTTGCTAAAGTATAAAAGGACTGCTTTGGGATGACCTAGATAAGTTTAGAGACCTGTATGTACACCTATGGTTTCGTAATCAAGTTCTTTATCATCATCAAGCTTTGAAGATCTGATGACTAGTAATTAAGCTAAAGCTGGATGCATACATCACAGAGTTACTGTTATGAAAATCTTCAGGAACCAAAATGAAAACAAACCCAAAAAGTAATGGTATAAAAGTGTAATAATTTTCTTTCTTGTTTAATAGTGTATAATTATATTGTAGAATTAGAGCTGTAAACGAGCCGAGCTTTATTGAGTAGTGCATGTTTGACCTTGGCTTGTCAGGAAAAATCAAAAGTTCGAGCTTGGCTTGAGCTTGTGACAAGCCTAAAAATAGTGTTTGAGTTTAAGCTCATGGTAAAGCCAAAAAGCTTGAGCTTAGCTTAGCTTAGCTTGTTTAATTAGTCAAGCCAAACTCAAACTTAATATCAAGCACAAACTCGAGTTCAGGTCAAGTTTTTGAGCTTGAGATCTAAAAAAATTACATTATTAAATGCTTAAATCTCTAAAATTAAGAAAAAGGAAAAGGAAAATAGTATACTCATTTTATCATGCATCTTTTTTTTTTTTTTGAGAATTCATTTTATCATGCATCTAGTTTTACTTAATATTAGCTATTATTCAAATTAATAATTTACACAATTAAATTTATTCATTCATCATTCCTTGTCTACAACTTCAGCAATTATTCAAAATACAATTTGTACATTCACGTCAGATGGTGAAGGACTAGAAAAATATTTGTTTGTAACTATTATGAATGAGAAATACTAACATGTTTCGCAACTTTATTTTAGATAATTGATAGGGAAGGATCATATGTAGTCTACTTAATTATTTATTTATTTATTTTTAAATATAACTATAGTCTAAAGTGGTTTTTGATCAGTTTAAAGGGAAGGAAAAAATTAAGATAATATAGGTAATAGTCTCATGTTAGCCATGTCATTATTAAGATATGTGTATCAAGCCTATTTAACAAACACATATAAACTTATAAATGAGTCTATGCTTGAATTGTTGTGTATCAAGCCTAATAGTTTACAAGCTTGCTTGTAAGCAAATTTTTTACTTGGGCTCGGCTTGTTTATTAAATGAGCCTAAAATTAAGATTCAAGCTTCGTTAATTTATAAACAAACAAATATAAATAAGTTTTTTATTGAGCCGAGCTTAAATTGTCCATGATCAGCTCCGTTTACTGGCTTACGTAGAACTCATTAACTAGCCGTGCCGGGCCGTGCCTTCATTCCAAAACAAATCATTGTCCAAACGTAGTTGGGCCTCAAAACCTTAAACCAGCCCGAGTCTTGTAAATACCCAAATAGACCAAAAAAACCAAAGTCGTCCTTCTCTGTTTCACTTCTCCACCGCTCGCTCGAAATCTATAGGGGTTTCGCGAACCTTCCTTTCGCTGCTACATATACAACTTTACAATTTCATTGCAAAAGCCTTGAAAGCCTTTTCCTTTGTATCTCAGAGAAGAAGAAGAAGAAGAAGAAGATTGTCTTTGTTCGTAGCGTTATTGTTAATCGTATTAATGGCTAAAGAAGGACCCAACTGGGATGGATTGCTCAAGTGGAGCCTCGCACACTCCGATGGCACTAACCCCAGTCGCAATTTAAGGTACCCCTATTGTTCCTTCACGATTTTTGTTAATTTAGAGTTTAAAATTTCTTTGGGTTTGTATGTATTAGAAACATGGGAAAAAGTAAAGGAGGCAACTTTAGGTTATAATCGAGGTTATAAGTGAAATTTGTATTAGTTGCTGCAATAATGTTCAATTTGAATTAAATTGGTGTTGATTAATTTCATTCATTTATGTATATTATCAGCGAGGAGGATCGAAAATGGTTCATGGAAGCTGTGCAAGCACAGACTGTTGATGTTGTTAAGCGCATGAAAGAGATAACTCTTGTTATGCAAACTCCTGAGCAAGTCTTGGAGGCCCAAGGAGTTACTTCTGCTGATATAGAAGGTATTATATCACAAAAGCCTAGTTTTTTTCATTTTATGTTTTAGTCACGTATTAATTTGGGTTTGGGTTCTGGTGTTTGTCAACTGGTAGATATGTTGGACGAGTTACAAGAGCACGTGGAGTCTATTGACATGGCCAATGGTAAAGTTCTTGCATTTTTTTGGTGAATTACTTCTTATGTGATGAGAAATTTGGGGATGCAGTTGCTTATGTCTTTGGTGCTTGCTTCAGTTATTATGTGTGAATGAGTGCATTGAGTATTGGAATATGTGCAATGTGACTATCTTGATCGATAATTGTGTCTTGTTGTTATTGTTATGTTGGTCGTCACATTGTATAATGATGTGTTCTTGGATGCTTGACGCATACAAGTCTAATTTATTTAGGAATTTGCAATTTTTCCATGGGATATATCCTTTCTGGAGTGGGTTCTTCTACCTCACTCTTTATATCTATTGAGGTATAAAGCTACTAACACCAGTATTTTGCCCCCCTTTTCTTAAGGATTGCTGGATAGTGTTTGAGCCATTACTGGTTTATCCTTTAATGGCATTGCATATGATAACTTGGGGTGTCATTTTTTTGTTTCATTAGCCACTTATATACGCCTTTGCTCGAACTTTTTTCTCCCTTGTCTTACTACTGATTTGGTAGTTTTCAAGAGAATTGAAGGTGTCAATTTTTTTTGTTTCATTAGCCCCATGTATATACCTGTTGTTCTCACTATTTTGTTCCTCTGTCTTCTTTCTGCCTTAATCACGTTTAAGAAAATTTAAGGTGTCATTTAAAAAAAAAATTTCGTTAGCCATTTATATATTCTTGTTCTGCACACTTTTTCGTTCCTTTGTCTTACAGTCTTACTACTGCTTTAGTTGAGTTAAAGAAAATTTGAAGGGTTGGTTTTTTCTGTAGCTAGCTACTTGTATATACTTGTTGTGCACACTTTTCCTATCCTTTGTTTTTAGTTGTGTCAAGAGTATGCCTCATGTTTTGGCTGTTAATGCTTATGCTACAGATCTTCACTCAATTGGTGGTTTGGTTCCTCTCCTTGGTTACCTGAAAAACTCCCACTCAAATATTCGTGCAAAGGCTGCAGAAGTTGTAACAACTATTGTCCAGAACAATCCCCGTAGTCAACAACTAGTCATGGAAGCAAATGGTTTAGAACCTCTCCTTTCTAATTTTACTTCAGACCCTGACGTGACTGTTCGAACCAAAGCACTTGGGGCAATCTCTTGTGAGTGACTTCAGTTCTATAATGAACTTATTCTTTTTGTTAACCATATAATTGCTTGGGCTTAGACTGATATACTTGTAAATTTTGCTTTGGGGTTGACTCTTCAGCTTTAATCCGGCATAACAAACCAGGTGTTACAGCATTCCGTCTAGCAAATGGTTATGCAGCCTTGAGAGATGCTTTAGGTTCTGAAAATGTGAGATTTCAAAGGTAATAATGTAAAAAGTAATCAGTTTATATGATTATTTTCTTTTTGAGCCAGAAATGAATATATAGTCTGATATTTCATTGTTAAAAGAAAAACAAGAAAAACATTATGGATTTGGGGGAGAGAAGCCAATTTCCAATATTTAGTTATAGCATACTTTGGAATGCATATATGATTTACTGTATTTTGTCTCTCAATTAAGTTAGTTTCTCCACTCTTAATTACTTACAAGATCAACCGCCTTTCAGGAAAGCCCTCAACTTGATCCATTACCTACTACATGAGAATGCTTCAGATTGCAATGTGGTAAGTGAGCTTGGATTTCCTCGCATGATGATGCACCTTGCCTCCAGTGAAGATGCAGAGGTACGAGAAGCTGCCCTTAAGGGCCTTCTTGAGCTTGCTCGAGAAGAGACAAAAGGGGCTGATGGCAGCCTAGGTGAAGATGAGAAATTGAAACAACTTCTCCAAGAACGGATCAATGGTATCAGCTTGATGTCCCCTGACGATCTTGGGGCTGCGAGGGAGGAGAGGCAGCTTGTTGACTCCCTGTGGAATACTTGTTACAATGAGCCATCCTCATTGAAAGAGAAGGGGCTACTTGTTCTTCCTGGGGAAGATGCACCACCACCTGATGTTGCCAGCAAGCATTTTGAACCTCCTCTCAGAGCTTGGGCTGCTAACCCTTCCACTGATAAGAGCCCCAGTTCTGAAAAGAAAGAGGCTCCTTTGCTTTTAGGAGGTCCTCCACCTGAGGCTGCAGATAGTCAAAATAATTCAGGTGCAGGAGAGGATGCCAATGGACAGCCGAATAGGTAAAACTAGAGAGAGAATGCCAATGGATCTTGAATAGACAGAACTGGGATTTTTTTGTCCATACGTTTTGTTGTGTACTTTTTGGAACATCTTTCCCATGGCTTGTCCTCACTGTTGGACTTAGGGAAAGCTGCCCAGAATTCTTGTTTGTTTTTGCTTTAATCTGATGTTAGTATTATGGTATTAACAGTTGATAGCCTGAAATTTTGTGATATGTATGGTTTTTGTTGTTGCTAACACTCTAACAGTGTGAAGCAAACAATGTTGGTAATATACGACATATTGGTGCGCTCTGACGTGCAATATTTTTCCAGCCTTTTTTCTTTCATCTTGGTCTGATTGTTGCTCATAAAGATTGCTATTTAGTTGTTTTAAGAATAGCGCAAACAGTGATTTCAGTCTTCTACCATAAAGGGGTTCCAATTATAGCTCAACTGGTAAATTTTTTTTTTTGTTGTATAAGAGAATTGAGATTCAAACTTCACCTACAGTAAAAAGAGATTCGAACTCACCTATACCAAAAATTAATTTCTATCAAAAATTAATTTCTATCTTGACTTAATAGTAAGAGCAATCATCATGGAGGAAATATTATAAGTTTGAAATATTATTGTATTAAAAAAAAGTCTTTTCTTTTGTACTCAAGATTTAAATAGTAGTCTTCGTTCAGGAAAAAGGAAAGAAGTTTTAAATAATGGTCTTCGTTACACAGACTACGCATAGTTAAGACACAAGAAAATAACAAATTTAATAGTAATGTTGATGATACAAAGAAGTCATGACTGTGACATGGAACACACAGGATTTCATTCTTTCCTCTTCACAAGAAAATAACAAATACAATAGTAATGTTTATGATACAAAGCAGAAGTCATGACTGTGATATGGAATGCAGAGAGGATTTCATTCTTTCCTCTTCATGGATTGCCTCGGATAATCTCCATATCTGACTTTCTTGTAAATAAGACAGGGCCCTTCGGCATTTGACACATCATCAAATGGCTCAACTTCTACATTGTCCTGCGATAGACGTGATGCATTATCTTGGTGAAGGGTATAACTTTTGGCAAAAGAGAGATTATTATTATTTTTTAAAATGAATATTCTTTGATAAAAAACGGTTACTACTTTGATGTAAAATAAATAAAACTAAAAGAAACTTTACTTAACATAATTACTTTTTAGTAAGAGTTTCAGTGGCCAGAAGTCTTGTAACTCAATTGATTGATACCTTTTTTAATTGAGAACCAATTTTCTCAATTAGAAAATTGATCTCTCAAATTTCCATTGATATACTGATATAGGGTGACTTATTACCTCCTACTAAACATTTGATTGAGAATAAATATCCTCTCTTCCATTTCAAAGAAATCAAAGGTCTACCATGAAAAAAAAAAAAATAATAATAATGGAGTCATTTCTATGCTAGTATGTTGATTTGGACACAATAATATAAGGCCAACTCAGAGTCTATTTTATCTTCGATTATTTGTCTGCCAAATATTGGTGCACAAGCACTGCTTCATCACCATATGACACACCCCAATTCTTCTTTCAACACTCAGATAAATATTGCTTCGAGCTAGGTTGCTTCTACGCCTAGTTCCTTACCCATCTCTCTATCTGTACTTTATCATGGATTTCTTAAGCAAACCAAGTTTTTTGAGGAGACCATATGGTTATTCAAGGTTGAAAGACACAGAAGAGAAAATTCACCAGAGAGCACAGTTCTTAATCTTCAAAATACTCGAGCAAGCAGACTCGAGAAAACGACCTTCGTAGTTACTAGTTATAATATGCAATTTGAAGGTAAAAATCGGGAAGAGATTAAAGAAGATAAGGGGAGCATAAATTAAATCAGCATCTAGAATTGGTGCCGGTTTTGCTATCTTATTCTACTTGCATTTTATTTCCATTTCATTTTTGCTTTACTCTCTATTTGCACAACAAAAAAGAGGTCCTGTTTATAACACACAAAAAAAAAAAAAAAAAAACGTGTCACCGTTGAAAACCAATATATAGTCTCCATCTCGAGACCAATCTAGTTTCCATCTGGACATTAGTTTGAGACATTGGTGTTTAGAATAAAATTTAGGCTAAAACACTATTCCATAAAATTTGTATGAATTTCATTTTTGTTTTTAAAATTAAAATTTTTTTTTATTTTTTTATTTTCCTCTAAAATTATTGAAAATCTTATTGTAAGGATTCAAAAAGAAAAGTCTAGGCCCACCTAGAATAGTGGCTCCTAGTCCTTCAAACCAAGCCCAATACAATGATTTTTTAAGAGAGTGGGCTTCTGAGTCAATTGCAATGCAAAGAAAATTACAAGCTTAAGACCAATAGAATCAAAGCAGCTAATATGAATATAAAGAACAACAATTTAGTATAAATTCTTCCTCGGGCAGGTCCGAGGATAGGTCTATCATTAATAAGCAAGCGTGATATTTTTATAGGGTGATCCTTTGCTCTCTCACTTTATGTCTTTTTTCTTGGAAAATGTTCATCCCCTCTTTCTGGGGGGTTTCTTTCCTTATATAGTTCATTCCATTGTATCTCAGCCCTCCATCTATATGTCTCAGAGGAACAATTTGGATGCTTGTCCCATCGGGACCCTTCTGGAGGTGGTAGAAAGAGATGTGAGCTGTGAAGTCACTATTCAAGTGTCATTTTCCCATTAATGCAGCTAGCTAAGTTGGTGCAAAGTATTGAATGTGGAGGTGGGAGGTGTCTCCATGAGGAATCTTCCTTCCTCCACCCCTAATGTCTTGTACTCCTCAGGTAAGTGTGATCCTCGGGGTCTGATTGCGTTTAGTTGCTTGGATTGGTAGGTTTATCTTCAAATAGGGTACCTCAATCCTTAGCCCTTCAACACTTATATTTTATGGCCTCAAACTTTAAAAAAAGAAATTCTTTTATTCCTAAAATTTTGAAAAATAGTAATTCTTAAACTATTAAAAAAAATCATTTCATAATTTTAAAGATGAAAAACGAAATCCATACAGACTTGAAGGAAAGAACCAATATTTTAGTCTAAAATTTACTTAGTTAATAAACACTTGTGACATGGAAATAAGAGTGGGCCTCACAAAGAAGACACGTGTTCAAGAGTTAAATAGATTGATACATCGAAATTGTTCGGACTATGGAGGAGCAGTTATATAATAACTTGAAACTCAAAAGGGAAAAGAATTTGGGTTATTAGGCAATTACCCCAAAAGTCTAGGAGAATCCCGCAACTCACCTTGATAATTGTTCAAAGGATAAAGGTCATGAAGACACGTGTCCTAAAACGACTGTCAATTGTTGCCAAGAAGCATGGATAAATTTTTTTCATCTGAGAGGAGAGATTTCAACTCCATATAAAAAGTAAAAACTGTGCTTGTTATCCTTGTAATATCCTCCTTTAGCATAAATTTAGCCTTGATTGTAGTAGATTTGTCATATCGATTATCGAGCATGGACCATCCGTCCATTTTAGGCTGTGTTTGTTTCATGTAAATGATTTTCTGGAAAATACTTATTTTCCGGAAATGTTATTTTCCGGAAAGGAAAATGACTTTAAGTGTTTGGTTGCATTTCAGAAAATATTGTGAAAAATATTTTCTAGTGTTTGGTTATATGGGTGAAAATGCTATTTTCCTACACAGCAATTCATCCCACGGCAGGAAACACCGGCAATCAAAAACCACAACCACCAAAACACCACCACCACACCACCACAACAACAACAAAAATCAAAATCACACAGAAAACACATTTTCGCACCTGCCAAACAAATATTTCATCCCTCAATTCAAAAACACAAATAAAACCCAGGAAAATTATAAATCATAATCCGGTCACAGAGAGAAGAAAGAAGAGAGGGAGGACGATCGGTTTTGGGGTCGAGGACGATTGGTTTTGGGTTGCGACGATCGCGATCGGGGACGACGAATCTGGGTTCGCGATTGGGGACGATGAATTGATGCTGCGACTGCGATCGCGATCGGCGCGAAGGCGAAGTCGAAGGGCGAAGTCGAACGGCGAAGTCAACGGGCGAAGTCGAAGGGCGAAGTCGAACGGCGAAGTCGACGGGCGAAGTCAAAGGCAAGATGGCGATCGGCGCGGCGCTGCGGTGATCAGACCCGGTGCTGCGACGATCGAGTCGTTCTTTCTCTCTCTTTCTCTCTGTCTTTCTCCCTTGCTCGTCTTCTTTCTCTCTGTCTTTCTCCCTCGTTCTCTGTCGCTCGTTCGCCGGATCGGAGCTCTGGGTGTGAGGTAGATTGTTTTTTTTTTGTTCTTTCTCTCTCGCTCGCGTGTTGTGTTTTCTGTTTTTTCTCTCCCTCTCTCTGCGTTTTGCAAGCCACGGAAATGAATTGAAGTGAAAATGAAGGCAGAAATTCATTTCCGTGGTCAAGGCTTCAAATTTCGGTCAACAGGAAATCCATTTCCGGAAAATAATATTTTCCGTCACAGCCAAACGCTCCATTTTCCGGAAATTGATTTCTGAAATTCGTTTGAAGTCGATTCAAACGCACCCTTATACACACCATAAAGCAAATGAATGTGTGGATGTGTTAGCAAAAAGAGATAGAGACATAGCCTTTTGGAAATCTATGGCCTTGTTTGGATTTTGGTGAACTGAGTTAACAAATCTCAGTTTTGTTAACTCATAACCCAATATCAGTGGGGCCCACAGGTTGTAGGCTTGTTTAGATGATTATTCAAACACTTAACTCAGTTAACATATCTCAATATTTTGAGATATGAGTGAACTAATTCGGAAACATGGTGGAAGTGTTTTCAAGTTATGGATTATGAGTTATTAGTGGCAATTTTGTAATTTACCTAACAATATGGGTCCCATCGCCAGTGTTTCGTCCCATCAGTGCGAGCTTTGTGAACCCAATCGATCTGTTGCCACTACTTTCCCAACCACCTCAATCTTCTTTTTTCATCACTTCTAGCTCCTTTCAGTTCTCCCAAACCCATAACAACATCACAAGATCACAAGGCCTTGTGAACCCAACATCACAGCAACATCCTAACAACGACATCACAAGAGCAAGAACAACTTACAAAGCTCTTAACAAACAATAATGTCTTATTATGTTAAAATAAGAAGAGAAAAAAAAAAAAAAACAATAGGAGTTGCAAATTAAGAACCGAAGGAACATATCTTCGTAACCATCACAGGCCAATAACAAAGTCACCCAGCTTTACATCTTCTATTCCCGTGGCATACACGCTTAAAAAATGGAAAGAGATAAACAAATTTGGATTCCCATGGCATACCCAGCAAGCTTAAATAATTTTTGCCTAAAATTTCAAAAAGAACGAGGGATGAATCCATACACTGTTCACTCGTAATGCTCAGGGAAGCCGTCGAAGTTCCTTGGGCAAGTCAAGCGACCACCAATCTAGATGAGGAACAGTGACAGAGCAGAGGATCGACTCTTTTTCTCTATTTCTGGGTTCGAATTTAGGGTCGACGTTGGAGGACGGAGGTGTAGCGGCTCGAGTTCAAGGATGAGGAAGGAGGATGATGCCATGGTAAGGTGACATGGAGGCGGCGCAGGTGGGCAAGGATGGAGGAGTTGATGCTTTGGTGGTCTTTTGGCTTTGGGGTTTGAGAGGTGAAGACAAAGGTTGGAAATAAAGGGAAGGCAAAAAAGGCATATGGAAACTAAAAAGAGAAAAGGAACGCGAGTAGCCATTCTGTGCCTTTGCAAGATAGACAGTAAGTGGGTCCTACAAAAGGTGAGTTTATTTATTTATTTTTTTGGGTGTGTTTTTAAGAAAGCAAAGTTAATCGGGTTTAGTTGCCAAATAGAGTTGGGTTTGTTTTAGGGATTTTTGAGTGATGAGTGATGAGTTACAGGGTGATGAGTGATGATATTTGGATGATGAGTGATGAGTGATGAGTGATGAGTGATGCTGCAACCAAACAAGGCCTATGACAGATGCTCTCCTTTTATTTATCTAGCTTTTGTATGGGATGTAAGGCAAATAAGGACTAGTAGACTTTGTCCCTTAAATGGCTAATATGATTGTTGTTGTGTAAACTCTCTATTATATAAATAATACCCCCTTTTATTAAATTTTTTTTTTTTTATTTCAGTATTTTAATTTTCTACTCAATCTGCTATCGCACTTTATTATTATGCTTAATCACAATCAACTATGTATACACGATCATGCCTTGGTTTAAGTACTCTTAATTGAGACAATACTAAATTATTGATTCTTGAACGTTTTAATAGAGGATACACATTCCATTGAACTCATGTCAAACTTGCAACCTTGGAGGAAAAAAAATTCCATCGAACAAAAAATTAACTGTCGAAGTTATTAATTTTGTGGTCAACAAGCGATCAACAACAATGTCAACTTTGAGACCAAGGTTCTTGTCAAATGCATAGAACTTCGATATTGCGTTTGCAACCGAGTGAAACTTGTTTGTGACTTATTTTTTTTCTTAGGCAGCAAAGCTTAAAAAGAAACACATTCATACAAAGATTGTAAGGGTATGTTTGATATGTAGTAATAAATACTGTAATGGAATGGTTATTTATATATAACAGCTACTTTGTTATTTTGTTGCATCTTCATCCTATCAAAACATACAATCTAGCAAAAAACTTTCCAAAAATATAAACTTTCATCATGTTTAGTATGCGGTAATAGATTTTTAGTATATGTAATATCTTTTAGACAAAAATACCATTTTAAATTATACAATTTGGAGTCACTTTCAATTTGGTTCATATATTTTGATAATAATCAATTTAGTTAATATTATTTTCAATTTACAGTTAATTTGACACCTACCGTCGACTCACTAAAGGAAATTACCTACAGGGTCGGCTCAACAACTTTAAGGGTCTTAAGCGAAAATTTTAAGTAGAGCATTTTTTATATTTAAATATTTATTAAATAATATTTATTGAATTTTTTTATTTAAAATCTATTTTTCTTGCCTTTTGAGATGCAAAATTACTAATTAAGTTTTTGTACTTAAGTTACTCTATCATTTCTTTTTCAATTGATAATATGATTAATCCACTTAATATTTCTTGTGACATAGTAGACCTTATGGCTAAAACACAATTTATAATTAAAAATGATAATTTAACTAAAAATAAAATTTAAAGTATAGAATAATAGAACCTAGTTATTGCAATTTTTCTAAAACCGTGACCACTTTAAATTCTAAACCTACATAAATAAAAATTAATTTATTACATGGTTCAATAAATTAGTTTCATTATAATACAAATGAGTTGATATGATATACATCAAATTATTAATTCGTGTGATAATTTATAATAATTGATAAAGTAAGAGTTTGCATTTAAAAAAACAAAAAGATGTGATAAATTATTAATTAGTGTGTGGTGGGGCTAGCTGTGATGTGCTGTGGCCTGTGGGTAGATTGTGCAGTGCTGTGTGCACTGTACAGTCTTTTCTGCACAACCCACAACTTGTGTGCAGTGTGCACTGTCATTGTGTAGTGCTGTGGGTTGTGTAGCTTGTGCAAGACGTGTTGTCCTACCAATCAAGCAGTGAAGTAGATTAAAAAAAATATAATTTAAAATATTTAAATTGAATAAAAAAAAAAACTCCGCAATCTTAATTTTCGGAAAGATAGAGAGGGAGAAAAGGTTACCTCTGTTATGCCCACAACCTACGCCATCCTTCTTCAATTTTGAATTTATTGTGAATTGAAGGGAATGAACAAAGAATGATTTCAAGCTAGATTGAGCTTACAGGAAAAGATCAAGAATCAAGATGAAGAAAATAAAGGTAAGAATATAGATGGAGAGGCAGAGAGATAGAGAGATAAGAGATTTTTTCTTTTGTTTTAGAAATTTATAATCTCTATTTTAGCATATTTCAAGACAATTATGTTGTATTATTAATAAATTTGTCTAGTATTAATTTTGATTTTAGCATATTTCAAGAATGAGTTAATGAATTTGTCTCCTAAAAATTTAATTTTGTTAGTTGAAGTTTGACTATTTTTGTTTTTTCCTTTTTTAATCTTTTGCATTTTAGGATACAATGAGACATTTTTAATGTATTTTATTGACCAATAAATTACTTATTTATTTATTTATTTTTTGTTATTAAAACATATAGATATATATATATATATATACACATTTTTTTTTACAAGTGAGGGCCTTCTTTTATTTGGGGGTCTTAGGCAATTGCATCAATTGTTCAGTAGGCCCTGATTGCCTATGTGGCACATAATGTGCAAAGCTGGCACACTTAAACTTACCTGGCTTCTAAAATAATAATAAAAAAATTTATCTGATATTAAAAAAATTCCACATAAGAATCTATATGAAAAAAAAAAAAAGATTTGGAGAAAGAAAAAAACTTACTTTGCAATTTTTTCTTACTTTTTCTTGGCAACCAAACACATAATACACAATACATTGAAAATAAAACAAATAATCAATCTCTCATTTCATCGAATCTTCAACAACAAAATGAGACAAATAAGGTGGTGGTTGAATTTGTCTCATATAAATCTCAAAATTTTGTTAAGTTTCTCTTCTTGTTAGATCTGGGATTGTAGACTTGTAGTTGCCTAGATCTGAGTTGTCCTTGTCATCAGGGATGGACTTAGGATTTCAAATTAGGGGGTTTTCGAGGGAAAGGGGGGGGGGGGGGGGGTAAAAAAAATGCATATTATATCCACAACATGTTCACAGCAATTCCTAGGTGATTGTCATTGTTTTTAATTTGAATCAACTACTGAAATTCCTTATTTATTCACCAATAATAGCCAGTAATAACTTGACACTTAAAATTTTTTGTGAAAATATTGTGGACAAAACATTTCTAAAAAAAGAACTCTAAATAAGCATCGAGAAAGTATCAACAACTAAGCATCCATATATTTTGGGTCGAGGATTTACATAAGTTTGGGTTGGACTAGATTGAGTTGGGCTAATGATTTTGGAGGGGAAACGGGCCAAGCTACTTAGAAGAGGGGCCTAAATATAATTTTTTTGGGCTGAAAATATACCTAATATAATTTTTTTTCAAAAGCCGCGCCTTGGGAGGGGGGGGGGGGGGGGGGGGCCTGGGTGTGGGGTGCCTGGGCCCTTCCTGGGGCCCGTCCCTCCTTGTCATAGATTGGGTGACTTTGAAGAATATTTTAGGGAGGATGAGGAAGAGGTGGGATAAAATCAAGTAGTTATTCCGGGGTCTTCTACTTCATTGCCAGCTTGCCACAGCCATTGCCACTGCCAAGTTCTTTAAGTACCGATTAGAGCACGAGGAGGTGTTGTTGAGTACGGCCTTTTCGGCATTGAAGCGAGTACGTATGATTCAACACTTAATAGCCTTGTCTTACCAATAAGTCGAGCAAGAAAAAGTATTGAATTGAATTAGTTGATTTCCTTGTCCCTGATATGGGAACCAGGCAATTTGTTACCAAACCAAATCATTAGTTTGCAACCATACCTTGATTAGTTATATATATATATATATTTTTTTTTTGTCTTTTATTTGTTTATTAAATGATGGTGTTATTTTTTTTAATGTTAACTAAAAGTTATTATTATTATTATTTTAGAGGCCACGTGGGTTTCAACTAAGTGTGTTCATGGTGTGGTTCAATGTGGCTTTTGACCAATTTTATCGTTGCACCACACCTTAATTTTGCGGTCACATATGTTGTGTGGTGCGGTTTAGTGTGATGTATTGTGATGTGGTTTGGTAGGTTTTGGATTGAGACATTTTTCAAAATTTTTGGTTGGATTGGCCCAACCTAAATCTATTTTTTCCTTTGTTTTGGGTTGATTAAGAGTATTCCAACAAGTTTTTTAGTGTGAAATAACTCTTCTTTTATAATAATATTACTATATAATATATGGTGCAGTTTTCTTAATACAGAAACACACGCATCATAGCATTGTGTTGTGCGTTTTTTTTCACCTCCACTTGCAAGGCGGTGCGGTTACTCTATTTTGTGGGTGGTTTTGGTTGATTTAGGTGTGATCATTTGGTTTAGGTGCTGTGCTAGGTGGGCACGCTATGTGCCACAAAGGCATTTTCTGTTATTGAGTTGATGGTATGGATAGAATTGATTACAAATTGAAAATAACATGAAGCAAATTGACCACTACTAAACTGTAGAGACTAAATTAAAAGTGACCCCAAAATGTTATCTTTACCTAAATTTTAAACTAATATATTTCAAAAAATACAAAGTCCCCCCGCCCCCCACACGTGTGTGTGTATATATATATATATATATCATTTTTTACAAAATTTTCATTTTTAGAAATTAATTTTACAATATTTTTGAATATGAATAGTTATTTCATTACAACATCTTTTATTGATAGTAATAACTATCCTATTGTAATCTTCATTCAATGTATAAAATGTGGTATAAATGTAATGTAAGTTGACAAACAGTTTATATTAATAACAACAATTATTAGGTTCACATGAATGGTATAAAGTGTACAGTGTAGGAAACAAATGTGGCAAATGTTAGCCACTTTTAGCAAACATTAGCCACATTTTTACACACAATGTACATTTTATAATTTATATTTTACTTTTCATTTAACCTAATAAAGTAATAATATTCCTGACCCTAAAAAAAAAAAAAACCTAGTAATATTCCTATTAATAATAGAAGTAGATATACATTAAAGTTACTATTCCAATTGTTTGACTAGCCCAAATCTAGGCCTAAGGCCCATTACAAAAGACTATTTATTTTTGGTTAAACTCCGCAAATTAAGTCTATTACAAAACAACCCAACTTTTTCAAAAGCTAGCAACGGTCCCACCATAGAAGTTGGTTCATAAAAAATAATAAAATCTATGGGTTGCTCAACTCTAATTTTAGCTAAACTATCTGCACACATATTACCTTCCCTGAAGATATGATTCACTACTGCTCTAAGGAACATCTTCAGCAGGCCCATTACAAAAGAGTCAAAAGACCATCACCCACTTTATAAAGGTCCCCCACTCTCTGTTATAAAAAAGGTCTGAATCTTATGATAGTAATTGTGGTTTTTTATTTTTTAAATGCATGGTGTCGTTTTGTTTGTCTTCAACAGTATCGTCTTACATTAGACCAATAAAAATTCAACCCAATTGAAACACTTTCTGTCAAGGGAAAGATGGCATGAATCTAAGGAGAGGAAGTCATCCATATCACCGATAGGCACTATCGTCGCTGGCATGTTTAGGGACTGATGGAGTGAAATGGCAAACAAGCACATATTTGCCACTTGCCAATCAAGTCCCTCTTCTACCAACAAGTATCCCCTCTCCACATTGTACAGAGGAGCCCTCCTCTTCTTGATCCAACCTCTGTTCTTTGCCTGAACTTTTTCATCACAACTGTCACGTCCAGTCCATTCTTCACCACCAACCTCTTTGATGTGTTCAATCCAACAGGCAAATTCAGCCTCACTTTCACCAATTTCTTCTTGGCTTTGTTCCAATCTGCGAAGTTGTGTCGCATGAACTTGATCCAAAATTTCAGCTCTTTGTACTCTCTATTGCGGTAATAAGTGGCCAATGTGACCTCCTGTTGATCGAACCATATAGGCAATGCTCTGAACACTGAAAATAAACACGAAATTCAAGAGAGACTAATTCAACATATTATGTGCAATTGCAATTCTAATTTATCATAGAAAACTGAAATTACAAGAAAGAAAAAAAAAAAAAATTGAAAAATAACCTTTGGAGATTTTCCGAACTTTAGATTATTTTGGAAAAAAAATTGTAAATGTGCCTCAAGAGTTTAATTTTTGTGAATCAAGAATCCAAGATCCTACATTATTAATATTAACCGCATAATCTCCCACATATCCACACATAGAACAATTTTTATCTGTTTTTTAACACTAAAACCAAAATTGAAAATTACACCTTAGTCGTAAGTCCATCATTTCACTCCAAACTTGTGAAATTCACAACTCTAATTTGTTTTTTCTCCACAATTTTTGTTTATTATCCACACTTTTGAAAGTATTATTAGTTTCTTCCAATATCCCAATAATAATTGGATAGTGATGACTACTTCTTTGCAATACCATCAATTTGGTATTTGTATTTTTCTTTTAACAAACCTTAGATGTAAATTGATTGATTTCTTTGTACTAATACCCAATAATCATGACAATCATGAAATTTTGGTCATGTTATTGGCATGTTAAATACTTTTCATGCAAAGTAATATTATTTTATATGCATATGAGATTTTCCATATAAATTAAAATATTTTAAAAAGTTTGTAAATTTTTGAAGGTGTCCTTTCTGTCAAATACCCAGTTAAGCTCCGAAGTCCAAACAGATTCCTTTCAAACCTATTTCAAATTCGCAGTCGGCAATAATATATACTTTGGTTAATTATAAACCACTCATGCCAGTTTTTTACTGCTCCACCAACTAATGAATTGCCCCCACAAAATCCATGGTTAATAATTTACGGCTGCTTCCTAATCTTTTGCCCTCACTAACACAAAGGAATTAGGGATTGAAGTGGTTCAGCTCTGCTGGATATTTAGCTTGTATAAACTAAAGTTTGATGTTGGTGGTAAATCTCCTAAATCACCATGTTTTTAGCATTTATAGCTGAATCAGATTCCTGTACAAGTAGTTTGTTGTTTCCATTGGTTGAACTTTAGAATTTTGGTCCTGTTTCAATCAGTTGATTTAACTAAGAATAGGTCAATTATGGGAGCTCACAGTCAATCAAGATGGTTAAGGATGTTGGATATCATGGTCTTCCAAAGGATATTATTAGGCTTAACCATTCTTAAATGCGTTAATTCTTTTGTTTTTAATGGTGTTACCCGAGGTGGCATTTGATGCATGAAGCTGTCATTCTGTTTGGACTTATGGAGCTCCCTTTATTTGAATTGCAGAAATTTTTGCTATTCATCAGAAACTGTTTCTATAAATCTTTAATAATAGGTAGTGGGATGTGTTTCATTTCAATCCTGCTGCAAAATTGCTAATGTGGGTTGTCTGTTTCATGTTTCTGATAGCCTTTTGAGATGATTGATTTTTCATGGATATGACATCCACAAGTTGGAGCAGAGTCTATAGAACATTGGAATGCATTGTAGTCTTATTACAAGTCACATTTGGAATGCATTACTGGAATCTGTTCTTTTGTCCTTATTACTCTTCTGTTCCCACTGGCTCAGAAAACACTCGTAAATACTTTATTTTGAGAATGTCCTTCAATAAGTTTGACAGGTTTCTGTCATCACATATTCTTATGAGAAGCAGGTACAAGAAAGGTCCACCATGATTTCAACCTTTTTTTTAGCAATACAGCCAATACTTATCTTGGTTTCTTGGCCTGCACATCAGTGGGGTAGTCTAGTTCCACTATCACGAACTCACAGATTGTGACATATAGCTGAGCATTTTGTTCTTTATGGTTTTTCATTCAGCTAGTTCTTAAACAAACATGTGGCTTCTCTTATAAGGCTCTCTTTGATTTTTTTTTTCTTGGTAAAATGTAAATCATTTATGGGATGTACAACTGTACTAGTAGCATTCGGGTACTACAGCTTAGATATAAAAGCTAGTAACTTAATGTGAGTTATTTGGTTCAGATATAAAAGCCAGTAACATATTCTCTAAAATAATTGTGTAAAATTTTCAGAATGGTTAGATAAAGAACATATGAGAGATAGTTGAGGACTTTCTCCAGGAAATTTTAAGGTGGCCAATGGTTGTTCAAAAAGGGGGGAAAATAAAATTCGACAGCTTGACAGAGAAGGAAAAGACTTCTATGTCAAGATTTTTTTTGGATAATGAATGATTTAGGTGAAGATTTTAACATGCCGAAAATCACTGAACTAAAGTGAGACATTGTATGCAGGTTATATGAAATCAAAACTTGTCCATTCCCACTTGTCTGTCCATCTTGTATCTAATTAATTTCTACTAGTTTTACCCTATGTTTAGATAGGATAGATGGAGAAGAGAAGAGCATCTTGTAAATACACTAATTTTAGCATATTTACACCTCCTCCTCTCCTCATCACCCTATCCAAACGTACAAACAAGTAAACAATCATTACTCAATATTCCCAAAATCAACTCAATGCATTGAACTAGAAATGCACTAGACCTGTTATTACATACACTCAGTTACCTAGCAACAAGATCCATATATTTCTTAACCCATACTCCATTTGCTTCTAACAAATCCTTGTAAAGGAGATCCCTTAATCCTATCAGCTAATAAACATATAATTAAAGACATATATCCAACAATAATTCAAATAAAAACTATAGTAAAAATCACAAGGACATTAATTCTTTCCTGATGCCATTAACTTCCTTGTAGAGTGTGATAGCACACTTAGTTTCCTTCTTCATTCCTTACGAGGGAGGGCAGAATGTGATAACATACCGTGAAGCCCTGCATTTGTTGAGGCTGGTAGAGTCATCAAAAGCATAACTATAAGCCTTGGGGCAAATAGCCTTAAAGAGATGTGCAAATAGAGTAGGCTTGCAAGTCTTTGGGTTAGCATAGTCCCCTGTGCAGCAATACTTAGCCGATTGCATGGCCAAGCAGGCACTCTTACATCCCACCACCTTGCCTCCTATCTTCACCTCCAATGCTGAAGGGCAGCAAATGTTCAAATCAATCTCACATGACGCAACACCACACCCGACACCACCACCAACAGGTTTCATTGATACAGGCAAATTGAAGCCATCAACCAAACTCACATCATAGTAATGTAAAGGCGAATTAGAGGTCCCGAGTGTCATTTCGACCACGGTTGCTGGTGGAATACCACCTTTTCCTTTGCATTGTAATTGGCCAAAACAATCCCCAGTGTCACATGTGCCTTTTCCATTATCATCGAAGGAACAACCTTGCCTGCCCCAAATCCTTCCTGACCACTTTTCATTCACATCCATGACAGCTTCCTCACCACTGCCCAGATGGAAACCTCCATCTTTAGGTGTGGGCTGCCCTGCACCACCAAGTATAGCGGGCCATACACTCTCATTGCAATTGTTGACTAGAATGAGTTGTGCCCCATCTGCAACCACAAAATTAACCAAAATGAATGAGTCTATGAATATTGGACAAAGTACAAAAAGTAACATAAACAAATTAAGAAAGAACAAGAAGAATTACATGTGGAGGAGAGAGTTGCCATTAGATAGAGGAGAAGAGGTAAGAGAAATTGGGAAGTTGGCATTGTTACGTTTTTTCCTTAATTTGATTTAGGAGGTGATGATTGTGTAGGGAGAGGAAAGGGACGTAAGGTACTTCCAAATATTTGACCACAATGTGGGATTGGTTTGGACAACCGTTGCCTTTTTAAGTGAAACGGTTTGTGGAGAGAGAACTTCCTCATCAACTATTGCTGACTGTGTGTCACTCTCTGCTGCTAGCTTTTCTTTCAGTGTTCTCTTTCTACTTTTACTTTCACTATAAAAGGCATATATGCATTGCTTCCATTGGAGGGTGTCCTCTCTCTTTAGGAGAAACTATGTGTAAATCATGTCTCTTTAGTCTTTATGATTCTTTTACTTTAAAATAAAAGAGTAAAATACTATGTATGTCTGTCTCTAACATGATCACTGAGTCTTCCTACATGTCTACTTCATCATTAACATTATTATGTTCCTAGCGGTTGAGTCCGATTTCAGATGTTGTATTCTTCGGATACACTCTGTGTTATTGGCAATAAATTTTGCCAATATACGTACTGAAAATTTGGAAACTATTCTCCCCCTGCTATATATTTTCTCCAATTATCAAACTCTATCAATACCATGTCAATTTTCTTCTTATCTTCACAATTGGAAGCAAGTGTAAATTTTTTTTAAATTTTTTTTTAAATTTTTTATACAAGATTATACACTAGTCTAAGTTAAGTGTATATGTGTATAATGCTTTCTTGGAAACTTGACCCTTGGCACTTATCTACCACACCTCACAAGAACTTTGTACTTAGACTATTGCGTGGTGGTATTGTAATCAATTTCTGACAATCCAAATGGCACTTTATAAAAAGACTTAAGAAACTTAAAAAAGCGATTGTTTATTTTTGTACCCAGAATGGAAAACAGAGTAGACTGCGCTTTTGCTAGTATAAAATAGGAAAAAGCAAGACCTAATTCACGGATCAGAATAATACTTCTTACTTTCTCATCCTTGTAGCATAAGCAAAGTAGTGCAACTAAACCTAATTCACGGATCAGAATAATACTTCTTACTTTCTCATCCTTGTAGCATAAGCATTACTCTCTCTCTATCTCTCTCTCTCTCTCTCCTCAAAGTAGTGCAACTAAACAGAAAGTTATACTGGGAGTACATTTTGCTGAGATGAAGCTTGTCAGAGACAAAATTAGATTAGACAAAAACTGATAATGAGGATATGCCACTCAAAGTCAAAAGTGAAAAATATTTAAGAGCCAATCGTTTTCTCAAAAAAAAAAAAAAAAGAAAAGAAAAAAAAGGAAAAAAAAAAAGATAAGAGAATAAAACTTCATGTACACATTCTCTCAGTCAGATTGCAAAAATTATTGCATATCAGTTTAGCCCAACTTATCAGCCGCCCTGTTGTTTTGGAAGACTCAACGAATTGTAAGGAACTCAATGGAATCCACATGCAGAACAGCAGAAGAGAAGTGGCAACAGGCAAGAGTGTGATCGATGTATTATTGCTTAAACGTGAGGTATACAAGGGTTGCAGTCGTAAATAATTGTGCAGTTTAAGCAATATGCACTGTAATTAACTTAGGACGTACGGACACTTCATTTGGAGTACCATATTCATGTTATATCCTTATTGTAACAATGTTCAATCTGCCGGATTATGTTATAATTTTTAAAAATTGCTCGTATCGTTGTATCGTATGCGTACTTATACTTGTACCCGTGTTTGTATCCGTGCATCTTAGTAATTAACACCACGATTAACAGTAATTAATATAAAAAATCCAAATAATTCATTTTAGAGGACCTCCTGAAGCACATAATGGCTCAAGTGTTGGTCTATTGAGAGAGAGAGAGAATTAGCTTTTGTTGTATAATCCATATGCCCATATCCAAACAAGGAACAGTTACATCCCTGCCTTCAATCCTCTCTAATATTTTCCAATTCAGTGTAAAAGGAAATAATTATTAATTAACAAACAAAAATTAAATTTTCACCCTCCTGTTAAAAATAAATAAAAAATCTTGAAGATTACCTCCAGTTGTCTCATAAATAAGGTTGTGAATGAGTTGGGAAGAACCAAATATTAAAAGTTTAGAAGT